>NC_056587.1:4868132-5195776 GCF_018340385.1 Cyprinus carpio
AACCTTTTGAGAGAAGTTCAAGCACTTTTCAAAGACCTTCAAGTATTTCACACAACAATTTACATCACGTTAAAGCTCTAAAAATGGTCAAATTTAAATTTTATTATTAATGGGATGCCCAAAATTTACTTTGTGGTAAACAAACTCTTATTAAAATTCAAAAAAGACACCAAATTACCACTTAAACCAGTAGATGTCAGGAGAAGATCACCTTTTGGCTTATTAGTCATTAATTTCGCACTCTTTTGCTTTATATTTTGAGATTATAAAATCACTGTTATAAAATATCATAACACCAAGAAATCTAATTTGATCAGAGTTTTGCATTTTCTTGTGTGTATGAAGAAAAGGCACAAAGTGCCTTGAAAAACAAACTTTTCTTCAATTTGCTACTTAATCACACATAAAGCAAGTAAAGAGCTCTCCTTTGATAATCACTGAAGTTGTCGTCAGTTCAGTATAATAATATAGAAGAATAATGGTGCATTTAATAACAGTATAATATATCAATTTTCCATAAAATATTTGATTTTGCACGTTACTGTTGTTAATAAAAGTAAATGTTGTATGATTCCCAACTCAAGCCCAGTGCTTTACTCACATAGTCTGGAGCCCTGAGCATGTATCATATGCATTAATTTGTTATGTTTCCTCTATTAAGAGTTTGATAAATCTTCAGTTGGATTTGTCATGTAACCATCAGAGACTTATCACTCACACATTGACCATTCAACACATGGCCAGTAAAGTCCAACATGTAGTAATTCAAATACTCCTTAAAATAAAATACTCATACTCCTAGCAGGACCCTTTTTTCTCCTTCTGATACTGAATGCACTTTTTACATTAACAAAATCACATCTCCACACTTGCTCTAAGTGAACACCAACAACACAATATATATCAGAGACAGAATAATTCTACAGAGCATCTGTTGAGGTGAGCAATAGCCTACTTTTAGGGCACAGTACAATATTTGCCAAATCACAGAAACTTCATCTATTGCCAGCCAAGGATCATTTCAATATGTTTCCTCATAGAAGACCAGTGTGGTATTGGACAGATGGGTAGGCTAAGCATTTCATTAAAACAAATGTCTTTGATACATTTGTGAGTTTGTTGAAGGTGTTCATTTTCAGGGGTCCAAGTTACAATTTAAATTCAATGAATGAGAGAGAAATGAAAATGCTCTCATAAAACACAAGTCAATGCCTAGATGAGCATAAGATGTATTCAGTCAGATATCTCAGTTCTTTTCATGAAAATCGCAACACTTCTCTTCTCAAAGTGCATATGAAAATGAGTTTAATGGCAAAACTTAGTTACTATATTCCATATGCAAGGATGAAGAGTTTCCTTTACACTCAAACCTTCTGTATGTTGATCCCATGACTAATTTAACACAAAGAGCCCTATCTCGTTGAAACTTGGCCAACGTCCCTCGACACACCTTCTTGTGCCGTGTGAGGAGCATTGCATTCCAGAAACGACAGGGACAATGTTTACAAGAAAATGCTCTGTTGGCTAAATGGGAGCTTCTGTGAATGAGAGCTGAGAGGAACTTGCGAGACTGTTTTCCACATACTGGACATTTCAAACGATGTTGAAGGCCTCTCACTTTGGGACAATGTCTAGCTGCTATATGAACTTTAAGAGCTACCTGTTGAGAAAAGGTAGCACTGAGGCAAAGGGGACAGGACTTTCGTTTCAAAGGAACTTTGAGGGACCGAAGCCTGTTAAGCTTCAGTCCACCTGGAAGGCCCAGTTCATACACAGCACTTTCTCCACTTCCATGCCTGATTCTCACGAGCACAGCCATGCGCTTCTTAATTTTATGTTGCATCCTGTGAACTGCTCTCCTTTTTCTCTTAACAAGTTTTCTTCTCTCATTTCTCTGCCTTTCCCCAAGGGAGACCTCCACCTGTTCTCTCTCTACTTTTTGTGCCAGGGTCCATTTGTAGCCTATCTCCTCTCTCTCTTGCCGTCTTTTTTTTTTTTTCTTCCGTCTCCTCAACTCCTCTTGGCTTTGAAAAGTGTGGTGTTGTGTAGATTGAATCTCAGCTGAATGCTGCTGGGAATTGTGGTGTTGCTGATGTGGCTGCGATGGAGGCAACATGAGAGAATGCACAGGTATGTTTGGAGTAAGAGTATGCCCATGACCAGTCTGATAAATGGGTTCACCCTTTATCCCAGTGTGTTGTTGCTGATGGTTACAAAGAAGAGGCCCTGAGGAAGTTGATGGCAGAGAATGAGAATAAGAGGAGGCATTAGATGAAGAAGGGTGTGCAACATTGGTATCAGGTATAAAGAACAGAGGGGAGTAGCCAGCTTGTGTTTGGGGAGGAGCCTGCTGGCTATGAAGAACTCCATGTTGTTCGGCATGTGTGCCACTAGGTGGCGCAAGCTGAAGCAAAACATTTGTAGCAGCTTCACTTTCCGATATTGAACCACCAACACTGTTGTCTTCCCCTGTCCTCCTCTGAAGAACTGGCTGGCCAGTCCGTGTTAAGCCATGCTGTGAAAGCCTGTGTCGTGTAAGGCTGTTAGAGTATGCAAAAGCCTTACCACAGACCTCACAAGAAAACAGCTTTTCTCCACCACCCTCGTGAACAGTTTGGTGATGTGCCGTCAAGTGAAAGTGATGGCGGAACGATTTCCAGCATATAGCACATGTGTACAGTCTAGGAGGTGGTTGAGTGGTTGAGGTCTGTGGTTTGACATCTTGAGTGTATGAATAGAATGAAGAAGAGCTGCTTTGACCCCCTTGAATCAAGCTGCCACCAGAGGATGGATAGCTGTTAAGGTTTTCCCCACCTGGCGTTGTTGGCACTTCTTCAATTTCTCCTTTCTGGTGTAGCTTGCCATGTCTTTTAAGGCTCTGAGCATATCCAAAGTCCTTTCCACATAGAATACATTTGTAGTTCTTCTCTCCAGAATGCACTGTGTGGTGTTTGCTAAGATGAAATGCCTCTCTGAAGTACTTGCCACACACAGTACAATGGTGAGGCTTTTCTCCAGTGTGTACTCTGTCATGCCTCCGCAAGGTCTCTCTTCTTGCAAATCCTCGACCACAGACGCTGCACAAATACGGTCTAACATCACCAACAGGAACTCCTAGTCTGTGAGAGGACTGCCTCCTTTTAGGAGGCTCAGCACCAACCACCCCAGGTTCCTTCTTCTTGCGGGGCTTACGAGGGCGCTTGGGCTTTCCACCAGGTGCCTGCTGATTTGGTTGCTGGTTGAGGCCCACTGCACTTGAGTCAGTGGTTCCTCTATAGGACTTTTCCAGGCCAGATGTTAATAACGGACCACTAGGTGAGGCAAGAGGCCCTAGACCCAGACCTCCAAGCAATCCACCAATGATATCCCTTCGATCATCCCCTCTACCTCCACTATGGACAAGATCACCACTCATACAATTTGCAGCTGCAGCAGTAATAGCAGAAATGGCACTGTTGACAGAACTAGTGACATCATCTTCAGAATCCTCTAACAGGGATGAAAGTGGGAGATGTGGCTGTTGATGATGATGCTGGCTTTGGTTTTGTGGGTGTGGATGCAGAGTCGGAGCTAATGGTGCCTTCCTAAGTGCAGGCCCTGTCATGCTGCCACCACCACATGGGGTTGTTCCAGAATACAAGTTACTTTGAGAGCGCTGGTCCTTGTAGTCATCTCTGAAATCATCACTCCGGTAAGAACCTGCATAACAGACTAAACAGTAATAATGCTATGCACACAAATTTCACAGTGCCTATGAAAAATTGTGACTTGGGTTAACTAAAAATATACACTACACTAGACGTTACTCACCCGCTGCATTAGTTGCTATTCCATCTTGGGAGCCCCCAGCTTTAATGCTCTTGTTTTCTATATTACTTTCATGCTTAGCTCTTGGTGTACGGCCTGACTTGCCACAGGTGCCTGAGGCTGCATGGTTCAAAAGGGAAGTACTTTCCCGAAAACAGCGACCACAAGCTGGACAGCGGAATGGTTTCTCTTCATGTATTTTTTCATGGCGGGTGAGTGACTCACGACGATTGAAAGCACGACTACAAGTAGTGCAGGCATAGGGCCGTGCACCAGAATGGATGACACTATGTTGAAGTAAGTGCCCCTTTTTCTTAAAACCTTTTCCACACTCAGAACAATGAAAAGTCTTGTCAGGACTGCCACACGAAGATGAGGCTGTTCCCTCTTGAGTAGAGTGGGGAATACTTGGATCAGAAGGATGCAGAACTGGGTTTAAAATGTTACTTCTCGTGCCACTTGTGCCAGCTGTGGTTAACTCATGACTACGTAGGTGCCTGCGCAGACTAGAGAGATGTGTGAAAGTTTTGCCACACTCACCACAATGATAAAGGGGTTCTTGTTCAGGCTGAGAATGAGGTGGCATGGCACCATGGCTGTCTGTTTTGGAGCCATTTGTCACCAAGACTGATGCTGATGTAGAAGAGGATGCAGAAGAAGATGATGAGACAACAGAAGTAGAGGATGATGAGGTTAGGTGAGAAGAAGGGTCTCTGCCCATACCTGACAAACTACACCCCCCACCTCCATCCAAGCCTGGGGTGTTCTCTTGGTTGAGTCCCCCTGAAGTACTACTGTTGGGGTTTGTAGAGCTGCTGCTATTGTTGTTGCTGTTTTCAGTCTTTCTCTGTGGCAGGTAGCCAGACATGGCTTTCTTTCTCCTACCACCAGCACTATCCCCTTTACCCTCCTCTTTTGATAAAGACAGATGTAGAGGAAGTGGAAGTGGCAAACCAGCTTCCTGCTGCATTAGAGATGCTAGCTGGTTTGAGGAGAGTACTGGAATTCCTTGAAAGTCAAAACCTCCGAGCGAAGAAGGTTGCGATGAGGAGTGCAGTGGATGGTGTGGATATGGGTGAGGGTGAGACAAAGTGTGAGGTGGCAGTTGCTGCTGTTGTGATGGTGGCTGTTGAGGCTGTGATAGAGTAGTTGAGTGACCATGAGTGTGTGAAGAATGAAGAGCGGGGGGTGGCGCAAGGGCTGAACTTGTTTCTCCTGCAGCTTGGCCCAGACTAAGACCAAGATGGTTATGACTGCCTTGCTGAACTAAAAATTGTTCTAGACTGGAATTGGCTGGTACTCCGGAAAGAAAATACTGATTTGCGGCTAACATACAGCTAAACTGTTGATGTAGGCTTCGGGCGTCAGACTGAGATCCTGCTAACTGATGACTAAAGGTAGTTACTGCACTACTGCTGGAAGGGTTATTGGAAGTTGAAACAGAACTTGAAGGAGATGGGGAGGAAGATGATGGACCCGGGGAGGCCTGAGGTACTGACAGGCCAGGATGCAATGGGGGTGGTGGTGGTGGAACAGATGAAACCAGTCCTCCAATTGCCCCTCCAGTTCCTCCACTTCCACTACTGCTGGCAAAATGATCAAATCGCCCTACTCCTGAATGTAACTGCTCTTGTGCAAGGGTTGCCTCAGTAGGGTGAAATGAGCGCAAAAACTGGGGGTATCCACTCACATGACTTCCACCACCACTACTGCTTCCAGACATTTTGCTGGATTTCCTCAAACTTTGAGAGGATGAAGAGAGGGATTGCTGCGGCAGAGGTGGGGGAGGTGCACTCATTTTTGCAAAAATTGATGCAGAATCTGTAAAGGCACTGCCTCTAGATGCTTGTAGCGGGCCTAAGCCAAGTCCAGACAAAACTGACCCAGATGTCTCACCTTGCTGCTGTTGCTGCTGCTGCTGTAACTGGTGTTGGTGAAGCTGCACTTGCTGTTGGTGTTGAAGTTGTCGCTCTAATCCAAGACCTTTGAACTGATGGGACTGGTGTCCACTCAGCATCTCTATGATGTCCACATTGTATTTTCCAAACTGGAACATCTCCCAGTTACTGAAACATGGGTGCGCACTGGCAACACCTTCTGCTCTTTGAGCAGCAACAATATTTCTATGATGCTTTTCTACTGAGCTGTGGCCAGAAGCAGCAGAAGCATTTTCAAAAAGACTGCTACCTCACATTTTCCTTGTGCTTTTGGTGTTGTTTCATTTAAAGTGGGAACCCACATTCTCACTCTTCGGCCAAGTAGTCGATGAGGACATTTTGTATTGATTGTAACATGAATTTGTAATTTCTGCAAACAGCTGTTTTTCAATGGAATTTGTCACTTATGAGATAACCAAAGTCGACTCCCTTTTGGCTTCACATTGGATTCCATATAATCACAGTTATTTTGGTTCAAATTTGATATCAATATTTCAGTCTGAATGTTCCATAAGAGTGCAAAGACATATGGACTGGTAAAAGAATGCTACAGCTGCATCAGATGCAATACTGTTTTCACATTTTGGGAAGTGCACTAAAAGTGCTTAATGTTGTCAGAGTTCATTGAAAACTTTTCACTTGCTTGTTTACATTTTTTAGTTCATGACCATCCAACAGTAGGATGGATCCCTCCAAATCCCAATGGGCTGGTTTCATTACATCCAATATCTATTAATTCTTAATCCACTCTAGCAAAGGTGTCTTACATCTCCATTTCAATTAATATATTTTTCTTTTTTTCCATAGCTGGAAGCAAAATCCTCAACTACCATTCTTGGGGGCAGTGAAAATGTTCTTTCTGCCATTCCTCTTCTCACTGTGAGAGGAAAAAAGGAGCAACATGTTAAATGATTGATTTTAAACAAACACTCTTGTACAATTCTTCTAAAAAACATAAACCATCAAAACCCTAAAGACAAAACATTTTTAAAAAATGAAAAACAACAACACAACAGACTGTTTATTACAGCAGGCATTTTAATGTTTGTTTGTTTAATACACAGAAAATGTAACTTATGTGTGTGAATAGTTATGGGAGTTCTGCCACATCTCATGGCATTTCCATGATTTCATTTTTGCTCATTTGTATTCTTAAATGGCAAAATGAAACATCTCACAATAACAAAAGAAAAAAAAAAAACACCTGAGTTTCTATTATTACTAGTGATCCATATATATCTAAAGTTAAAACAAATGATAACTATGGCATTCATAGTTCACTTTGAAATACTACATTGCATTTAATAAATTTATAACATCAGTTCACCTTAACATCATTTAAATTACAGAAATTAACAGACATATTCTACTGATACTCGTGTAATGTGCACTGATGAATTTAACCAACATTATTTTACAATCACAACACGATACTAAACAAAAGTAGTTTGAAATACGTTCTCTTTTGCGAAATGAAAACAATAAGATGATACACATTTCCAAATATTTACATATTTTTCTTATATTTAAACGTCGCGAGTGTTTTCCATCACTTTATCTTACATTCTGAGCAGTTGGCATTGTGCTGAAAAGATGCTGAGTGCGGTGTGAATCGTCAGGGCTAGAGGTGAATATCATGCAATTATTACATCTTCCGATCGCATCGCGTCTCACTAAAGAAAAGAAAATGTCCATTACGTTACTCCCCGGATTCCGTCGAAATGGAAGAAAAAACAGTGTACGATGGGGGGAAATGCACGTCGATTTTCAAAAGTGCTTTAAAAACGCTCTTCAGAGTATTAATGGACGCGAAATCTTTTAGCGCTGGGGCTATGTGTAACATGTTAGCATGCAAAACAGCTGGCTAATACTACAAAATTCAGCAAAGGGACACAGCTTAGCTTGCAGTCATGATGCACGATTTAACAACAGCAAGCCAGATAATGCAGGAGCGAAACTGTCTTATTGTGCAAGTAAATTAATCAAATAATGAAATCACAGTCGAGACAATAAAAATAGGCCTTTTTTACCTACGCATCCATCTTTTAGCCTGGTCAAGATGAACAGGGCCTGCTATACTCTCTCCCACCCTGCCCCCCTCGTTCATGTAACTGTTTACCCCAGCAGCTCTGCGCTGTTTTCCAGTGGTTAGCCTTCTAGCTACAGCTAGTTAGCAGACTCTGTTTCCACTGCAACCGAGCTGCGATAGCACGAGACCCGAGTGTCCCTTATATTATAAAACAGATGCACTTATCGTACTTATATCCTGTGAAAAATGCATCAATCGGTATTACGACCGATGACTTTTAATTTTGCATTTGCTTTTTTTTTTATCGGCTAAAATATTTTGGACGGTCTGTGTTGGTGTTTTAAAAAGAACGGGTGACGTGTGAGATTTTAACATTGGTCGTTTCCGGACCTTGGAACACTTCCGGCCACCCCGTTATCTGTCCGTTATGTTTGTTTATTTATTTATTTATTTGTGGTCGAGACAGCGTTCGTGAAACTACTGTACTCCAAATAGTATCGTCTTTAATTATAGAGTTACTAATGACTATAGGGTTCGTTTGCTTTTTAGCTGTATTGTATATACTGTTAGCTTTCAAATGTTTTCAGCTTTGTTGTTGTTGTGATGCATGTCAAATTTGACATGTTAGCGAGCTCGCAATAGGTCATTCTTACGTGCTTCCAAATTACAAACTCGCAGAATATAATTCTGATATAATATACCACACTATTCATTTATTGTAGGATTCTTTTAGCATTATGTTTGTGTCTTAGAAGCTTTTATAGTGGCCATTTTATTACATACTGACAGCTCAAATTCAAAGGCAGGTCCTTATCAAAATGGCTGCCTTGGAATTGCTAGTCTTATTTCCAGTCTGATGCTTCATGGAAGATTAGATGTTGTAAACATTGTATAGTAACTGCCGACATTGTGAATAATTACACATTTTCTGTCTCTCCTTCTATGTGTGTCACCAGACATTTGAGGCAAGTTTCATCAGTTGATTTTATTTTACAAAGGTGAAATTTAACCTGTATGGAAGGATGCTATATATATATACACACACACACATATATATGTGTGACATACATGTGTGTGTCTGGTTTGAGAGCATTTGTTATGAAAGTAAAATATTTATATTTATGTATAAATATTTATATTAATGCTTGATTTAAAGTGATTTACCCAAACATTCATTCTGCTTCTGTGCTTAGACATTGCAAGACATGAGCTTATTGCTGTATTTCCAGGGTTTCAGTCTTCATTGTCCTGCTTTGCTTGTGTGCAACCAATGCACATCCCATTGTAGGCTACCAACCTTTTAAAATGCTTCAGGGCTTTATTTGCACATCCAATGTTTGTTATTTTCTGCAGTAATATGCCTTGTGAATAAATTCCATAAACATTTTCATAATTATGGCTTGTGGATACAAAACAGACATTGCTACAGACTTTTTATGACAAAGAAAATATGAAATCCATTCATCTGTTCTAATTGTCCCTGAAAGAAACATTAAAAAGTTGAAATTTCACTTAATCAACAAAAAGACGACATTCGGTTACACACATACAACATACATCCTATGACATCATTTATAAACCCTTGCGATGTCTCTGCAACAAGTAATGGCATTTGCAGGCTTAGAACAATTACTATGTGACATCACATTGAGAAATTTTTGAAGGCACTCCTCATCATTAGGAATGCATGAAGAATTGGCAAACAATGTGGCTTTAAAGTTTGTGCTTCTATTTTCTACTCATAATTTCAAAAGAATTTCATGAGAAATATATCTAAAACAAGTTAACACTAAAACCACAGAATAAAAAAAAATCACCATCATAATCATAATATAACCATAACAACAAGAAGAAATTTCACCAATAACCATAATATTAACTGTCATAGTAATGACAATAACAAACACCAATGTATTACAGAGCTGTTAGGAAGATTGTCTTTAAGTTGTATTCATAATTCATTAAGATACACACTAGTTCCAGTGAAAAGTTAAATGAATGTTACCACCAATCCCCCTGATGCTGATGTGATATAAACTACTCCTTAACACTTTTACTGGGAGGCTGTAACTTATAACGTTCCATTTCATTACACTGAAAATTAACCAAGAGATATAAAGTCAATGACAAAAAAAAAAAAATGACCACTTGGTGGTTTTACAATGTAAATTGTTTAGTTTTCATTGGTAAAATGAGTTCCTGACACCTGCGCTATTTCTCAGAGATCAGAACCATACAGTAAAAGATATCTGGCTTGTTTGCGAACAATCTCACATTTATATTTTTCATTGTAATATTTACTTACTACATTAATACCTTTTTGTAAATAATGAGATTATCATTGAATAATGAGTAAGCTGTGGGTAACATCTGTACCACTATCGCATGTGTGTTGTATAGCCCTTAATATTGATAAGCGTTATCGGTTATGAAGATATCAGGTATGACGTGTTATGTTCATATCTCAGTAACAGCATATGAAAAATACAGGTTAGCTGTTCCGGCATGCCCATATCCTCGGATTGATCGCAGAGTCTCAGTTTTAACAGCATATACACATGGCTTCAATATGGAGATTCAAAAAGCAGTCCAGGAGGTTTGTCTTTATGCAAATGTCAACCCACACCTGAGTGAGATAATGATACTGCCATGTTATGCACTAATTTTATGCCAGAATACCATAATATTGAAATTTTCCAAACAATTTTCCAGCTTGAGGTGAACCATTTGCCTATGCAGTATACCTAAGAGGAGCATAAACAGGTAAGTACCCAGCATTACAGGAATCTAATGTATTATTCTTGTGCTTTTGGTAGTCCAGCGTCCCTTATGATGAATCTTTCTTACAAATCCCAGCACTTGGACATTGTAGAAAGTGGTGGCTCAGAATCCAAACAAAGTGCCATTGATCATTAATGAGTCTTCTTTAAATGGAGAAAAAAAAAAAAAAGATGATTGTCAGACATTTCTCTTGGTTTTCTTCTGGGCTTTTCTGCCCAATTGTGTCCCATAATGGCTTTCATCGATTGTTCAAAGCGATCTCCAGTTATGTAGTGAAGGGCAGGCTTGAGAATTTAAAACTTGTGTACTATTTTCAGGATTCCCCCCCAAAAAATAAATAAATAAATAAATGTAACAGAAACTCATTTGGTACATCCATGTTAAATTCACACTGAATTAGACGCAGGCGAAACAATGGTAAGGTATGGTAAGGCTTGCTTTCTCTGTCTCGCAGTATACAAAATGAGTTCATCACACTCTTAAGAGTTTATGGATATGCTCCTCAAATTGTTCCATCTTCATTCATTTTGACATACGCTGTGAAAACCCTGCCACACTTCCTCATTATGTTGAAGCGGATTAGGGTTTAAAAAGAGATAAGATCCAGCATTATGTTTGTCCAACTCTAAGTAGCTTTACATTTCATCAGTTGGGATAAGCGCTCAACTCATATTCAGCTGGTTCCTCTTAATGCAGACGTTAATTATTATATTAGTCTCCCAGCAGTTCCATCATAGTTATAAGATGAAAGCCGTTCTCTGAAATATATTTCTCCATAGCAGCTATATCTGTAATGTGTAACAATGTAAAATATCTGAGAATAAAAACATGACAAAGATATGAAAAATGTCTGTTCATCTGTCACATCATCTGGAATTTATATTACACTCTATTGATATTCTATGCAATAGGTTTATAGGCAAACTTTACGCAAATAAATAATTGTATATGGCAGCTTTGATCATAATTATAGCGGCAATTTCATGAACATAAAAAGCACAACAACTTTGAAGCTCTATCAAACCTGACTTTAAAACTGTTATCTAATCTTATCTTGTGATTCTGCCACTATATACAATATATATCTGTAAAAATATGGTGCCACTTCGCTGTCTGCCTAGTTTCTCCCACTTCGTGGCCCCCTACTTCAAAAACCTTTACCATCCTCCTACTCCTTTTCTCTCTTCTCTCGGTATTTCACTCCCTCTTCCGCCCACTCTCTCTCTCCCACAGTCCCTCTACCATCCTCCAACTCTTCACACAGTCTATCACTCACCCATCTTCTCCATTCCCTCCTTCCCTCTCCAGCCTCTTGCTCACACAGTAACCTCATTCTTGCTTCCTGTTCTAACCCCTTGGTTGGATGCGACTCCTCCTCCACTTCCCCCTCCACCGGGGATGAAGTGAAGTTGTTCAATGGTATTTTGCCTTTTAGCTGCAAACGCAAGCCTCCTGGCACTGTGTCCACCAAGAGTTCCTGTTCCCATGACAACTCCTGTTCCTGGCATGTCGCCCCATCCCACTCCTCCAGCCCCACCTCCTCCCAGGTGACCTGACATTGCCGCCGAATTGCGCTCCTGCTCTCGCCCCGAGGTCGGGTGCGAGTTCATCTTGATCATGTGGTGACGGTCGAGTGACGGTGTGGCGCAAACATTCTGCTGTGATTGAGCTTTCTGGTGGCTAACACGGGGCAGGGTGGGTACCATTCCACCTCCCCCTCCGGCCGTATAGTCGCCCATTCCATCCTGCTTTCCGTCGTACTCATCCCCGCCTACCTCCTCCTCTAGATGTTCGGGGACATCAGCAGCCTCTCCTTGGACTTCTTCAGGGTGTTCGTATTGGAATTCTTTGATGAAGTGGCCATGGCTTTGTAGTATTGGTGCTGCTGGTTCTTCGACATCCTTGATAAGGTGTTGCCATCACAGAGGGCGAAGAGCTGGTCTGTTGATTTGACACGACGTGGCGGTTTGGAAAGCGTATCGTAGTTCTGGTTTTGCTTCGACTCCGGTGGATCCAGAGGGTAAGGATTCGGGGTGTGGCTTGGGGCAGACTGTGGATGAGGTATTCGAGGACGAGTAGCACGGTTAGGAAGCGTGCCTCTTCCCCCCAGCGTGTAGTCGCCACCCCAGGGAAGGTGATGCTGGGAGGAATGAAAGGAGGGAGGGGCATTGTTGGGCCTCCGTTTAGTGGTACAGTAACCTGAATATTCCTCCAATCCTCCTTTCTCTGTAGGTGGAGTAAAATATGTTTGAAAAGATCAGAAAATTGAGTTAGAAAAAGAATAAACCAATTAGCAATGTCTGTCTATCTATCTATCTATCTATCTATTGGCCAATGAATAAAAATTAACGGCTGACATTAAAACTCGATACAATCTGGTCTATATAAATTAACAATAAAAAACTAAAAAGCAGTCATTTTAAAGTGAATTTAGACATCACAACATTATAATGTCTTGTACAGTATGAAAATGACTATTAATTTTGGGATTTACTTATAATTACATGTAATTATAGCAAGCATTATCTAGATAGAAAATTAGTATATTACCAATACAGATTATTAATCTAAAAACCAATAACCAATATGGTACCAATATACTGTGCATCCCTAATAAATATGGATGCACAACTAAAAATGTTTACAAGCTTTGAGCTACAAGCTAGAAATTCATTCAAACTTTCATCACAATCTACTAAACGCTTAACAATAAATTCTTCAACCTCCAACCTAGAACTATGTGTTTAATGCTTGATTTCATTAATGCTTAATTTTGTTAATGTCTAAAAACTCTATTTCATTAATATATCAATATTAATTAATCCAATCCTGTTTTATCCTCAAACCTAAGCCATTTCATCTTTTGGCTGATTAAGTCTTGAGTCATTGTATCAGCCTGTATAACCTTCGCCTGTGCAGAACTTTCTTGTCCTCTGACTGTAACTCACACTTCCCAGGAGGTTTGATGTCTAGCTGAGAGAGAGGCCTTAAGGCTGTATACGTCTGTACAAGATTATGAGTACTTTGCACTGGTTTGCCCTAATTACAATGACCTTCACAAACATTTACATCTCCCAAGTGTTCCAGTGAAACACTAACACTGCTTTAAATAAAAACCCAAGCATACAGATATTTTTACGCAACGCTCAGAGCCCCGCATGAGACTCATGTCCTCATCATCAAGCAGGTAATTTCTCCTTCAAAACACAACAGTACTAAATATCACACTGTTTTTGATATCCGTCCATCTGTTTCTCCTTATTGCTTATAAATTTGCTTTATGCCTTTGAAATTATGTGGTCTATAATAAGAAAGCAATCATGCCGACCTTTTATGTAATTCCTACAAAACATAATTTCCTTAAGATTAGAATCTTCCTCTCCACTGGTAATAAAGCACTCACCCAGACGCTTGAGAGATGAGTATCTGTTGATCTCAGGCTTCATGGCAGCTTCATACGAGGGCGGCAGCTGAGCCAGGTTATGTAGAGAGTGATGGAAGGACGGCTGGGGCTTCATGGCATTAGTATGTTTACTGGGCTTCAATGTGCCACCGGTGGCCAGCTGCATGTTGTTCATACGTGGTCCACGCTCTTTAAACACACAATGATGGATGTTGAGATTATTTCAAACTCTACAGAATAAACAGCTGTAGAACTTTAGGTTTTACCTACCAATGGTGGCTGTATGTTTGGGACTGGAGCCTGTTGTATGGATGAAGTTATGTTGTAGATTCCCCACTGTGAAACAGAACGAAGGCATGTGTGTTTTAGAGATTTCTGTCATCATGTCTTTGTAATAAATTACATTTAGTATGAAAGTACATTTATTCATCTTCTACTGTAGATGTTGCCCTATTAAGCTCTTTATTGCTCCACAATGTTGAAAATTTTACACCGTCTGTTCATTCTAATGCCATCATATACAGCTCTGTGCTAAAAAATTCATAAATGCCCTTTCATCGTTTGGCTATTGCTTTTTCCCTGTTTTCCTTCCTTGTCCTGAATACATACAGTTGGTCGTTCACAAGATTCAAGCTGATATGGAAACATGAAAGGAACTCTGTATGACATATAATGCAACAATACCAACCAACTGCAACCTGGTCCACCAGGATAACTTTAGTTCACATTTAAAAAATCATTTAATATTCATGAATATTTGACCCAGGACACTTCGTTTCAAGTCATAGCTGTAGACGTGCGCTAAGTGTTGGATAAAAAATGGATAAAGGAACAGACAATTTTTTTCTTGACCATATTTGTCAATAAATCTCAACACATTTAGTGATGGTTATGCTCTCATTAATCCTGAATTAATCTTTTCATCTGAACATTACAATTTGTGAGATTTATTCCATTTGAACAGTTCTGAGGTTAAAGTATTTCACTTTTATCACTGGATTATAGTGACCTGTGAATTTAAGTTTCTATGTCTTTTTTGTGGACACACAAAATCATTATTATGCTTTGATAAAAAATATTATATTAAATTTTTACTTTGAAGTGAAAAGTTCAAGTGAGATGCTCCCTTTAGAAATGGGGCAGAGGGTCCCCAGTGGCATGTTGCTGCTTCTACAATATCTTTATTTTTTTAACTGAATAATTATTATTCATGGACTTATTATTTAAGAATATCATAAATTTGGGGAGAAGTTCATTTTATCTCAGTAGCAAGACAAGATGGTCCCTTTTCATGATTGTCAATTTCGTGCTAACAATTAATGTTTCCATTAATTTCCCTTAATAATATATTATAATACATTATTATTCACAATATTCACTTAAAAAATAATATTTTAAATATTAATAATATCTTAAACGTGCTAAACTCATCTTGCTAAATTAAATACACACTGTTCTTAAAGGGGGCATCTCCCCTTCATATGGAGATTATGAAGTTTTCCACTCACGTCGGTTATCTTTACTCTGTAGTGTTGGATAGAGATTTTTCGGGGGTCGTCCAAGCGTCCCCTCTCCTCCTCCAGTTCCCAAGGCAACACTGTTGTTTCTCTCTCCCTCTTGAACTGGACTCGACTGGTGACGCAACATTTCCACAAGAGCCCTGACAGGAAAGGATGTAGAAATGATTAGTCAAGAAAATACAGTTTTAGGTAGATCAGAAGTCCGGTTTGATCGAGACACATGAACTCTCACCTGGGCATGTTAAGTTCTCTGTTCCTAGGCTGCCGTGACGCCTTGTGAAACGCCACTTTAATGGCCACTGCCACCGCCACTGTAAACGAGATGACTCCACCGATGACGTAGACGGTGTTGTTGCTTTGTTCGATGCGGCTGAGGTCCGGGTGGGCAGGCAGCGGGGGCCTGGTCACTGGGGGGGCCGTATTGGCCCACACAGGGGAATGGTAGTTGTGGCAGATGTTCTGGTCCAGCCTTTGAGAGCGGTCCGGACAACAAAATCGGTAATGGCAGGTCCCGCAGCAGTAGATGAAATCATCCTTGGAGCAGTTAAAGGTGAGGTCATACTGGCCCATGACATCATAATAACCCCGACACACATCCACTTCCACCAGTTTGCGAGGAGGCGGAGCTACCTGCGCCGCTGCAAAAGGGGCCTTCAGTGCATCAGTCGTTACATTCTTTGGCAGCATTATCTGAGGCAGCGGCCTGAGGGGCATTTCTGCCACTCCAGCTGGCTGCTTTGGCCGATGATTCATGGACTTCCCTCGCATACCCCCACCGTTTTTAGAAAGGGGGTACAGAAAGCCCCTACCCTGAGATCTGGGGTTGGGCGTCGGGCTAATGATGATAGGCCCATTTGGTGTGTTTCTGGTGGGGCCTGGGAAGCTCGCCGAAGAAACGTTAAGTGGGAAAGCGACTAGCAGAAAGAGAATGATGACACGCACTCGAGCTTCCAAGGTGGGCATCATCTTTACATGACTAACGCTGCTATTTTCTCTCGCTGACTCAACCCACCGCACAATGCTGAATTTTGTAAAAACGGCCTGCTTTGCGCCGTATGTAAAATATTCTTGTAGCAGCCCTCCGACGTATGAAATCTGAGTCTATATGAAAACAGTCTTGAAAGAAAAATCTGTTTTCAAAGTCTGTTAAAAGTGTGCGCTGTGAAAGGTCACACTCCAAGATGGCGTGAGAGAAAAAGAACTATTCTGATGTGCTTTCAGCTTCAAGGTGAGTTACACAACACATATTCTCTCATCATGCAGTGCTTCCGTCCAACACATAGCTGGAAAACAATCCAAAGGCTGACAATATTCTGTGCAGGCAACATACAATTGGCTAGTGCTTGTATAAACAGGAAATGAAAGACTATTTAATAAATTGTCAGTTTTGAATGTATTAACAAGGCAAATATTCCCTTTTGAGGCTTTCTTCAAAAATATACATTTTCAGATATCCACAGACAAACAAAATGGCTTCACATTACTGTCCTTCTATTACTTCAATATCTAGTGTCTATATTCAATATTGACACATGAAGGCAATTATGTTGTAGTATACTGTATAAAACTGTATACAATAAAAGTGTTTAGGTTTAATTCCCAGTTTTGGCACTTATCAGGAATAAAAGATTTGTTTAAGAGAAAGGGGCAACTGTAAACATCTTTAAAATGTAAACTAATGTTTGGCTTATCACAATTTTATTTATTTTTTAATTTGGGCACTCTTTACGTTCAGCAATGGCACTTAGTCTTTGAGCAGATTTCCCTGACCTGTAATGCTCCCTGAATGTTTGCTATTATTAACTAGTATAAACAATTTTCATACACTTGGTGAAAAAAAACAATAACTCAGAAATTAATCTTGTTCTACTGCACTAGTTTACGTGTTAACAGGACTACTCCGAATGTTGAACTCCTTTGAGGGTTTGAGGGCAGTATGGTGAGGAATCATTTTGATTTTGTTCAGTATCTCATTCATCGCCTTTACATTACTGAACAAAAATGAATGTGCGTTTCCTCATTCAGCATGTGAAGAATTACCAAATGGATAATCCTGTGTGCAAATTTAAAATAGTTAAAAGAAATCAGATATTAATTGAGTCACACTGACTATAAAATGGTTGTCCTATCTACATGCATTTAAGGTGTGTATTCAGAATATATAATAAACCATTGGCACAGACACACACAAAAAACTGATGATGGCAGAAAAGATGTAAAACGTTTTCAAGGCTGATTGTCTTCACAATAGAAATTTCCAAGGTGAGAGACTATGTGTAAACCTTCCAGTCGCTTTCCAGTTTCTTAAGGTTCACTCAACAGATTTGCTTTTAAGATAAGCCTAGTTTTCATTGAGACCGAGAAACCTTTGAAACGGTTTGCTGAAGCTCTTGGTGAAATGATTTAAAATCCCATGGTGTAGACATGGCTGTTTCCTCACTATTTTGCAGGGTTGATCTTGGAATCCGCTGGCGGTTATGAAGTGTTCAGTTATCAAGTGATGTGCCTCTGAAAAGAAATCAACACACTGATGTTACATCCTGCACACACACACAGACATCTGTGAAAGTTTTTGAAAGATCATAGTTAGCTTGTCATCTGCATGGCAGCCTATTATTTTCATTGTGACACATATGGCATGTGACAGGCAAATAAGGTATGCAGCAACTAATGCGATCAGTATAGAATCCACAGAATTCAACACAAAAGACATTTTCATGGGGTTGGACTGTATGTCTATACACATTATATATCGACAAAAAAAAAAAAAAAAAAAACATGCATTAACTAGCCAGCACTTGTTCATAAGAAATATTAGTGAATGCAGACATTAAATACACATATCTGCAAATAAGCAAACATTCATTTTTTGTTAAAGAAATTGCTGCATACAATCAAAATATTAAACTTTTAAAATCAAAGTTACTGAGAAGTGTGTGAAACAAATGAAAACAACTGCAAAATATGACAATGAAATGACTTTTGAACATTAACATGAACTCAACTCACCTATAAACTGATTGTTTTATCAAATAAACTTTGTATGGTCGTGTAAAACCTAAATATGATTTCCATTTGCAATAAACAATAAGCAAACCTTATCATTACAATAGTTACATTTTTATCGCCCTGTTGATAAAATCATCGACGCACATGCTCTGATGATCATATTAGTTCCTGGTTTTTCAAATATTAAAACAAAAAACAAAATAGAAAGTCTCAAACTTTATGTTTCTCTATGTCAAAATATTTATTATCTTAGTGAATTCTTCTTTGATGTCTTTATCTGCTGCCTGTTTGCCTTGATTTTTGCTCCTTGTCTTCTTTTTTTATTTTATTTGTGTTATCTTATTTTGTGTTCATCCTGATGGATGTGTCTTACATTTTTGGATGTTCCCTGTCTCGTGTTGTACAATTTTATAAAAATGAAAATAATAATAAAATGAGTAAGTTATATACTAGTTATATAAGTTATATACTAATATATATACTGTCAGTTGTTCCTACCAGTGAAATTTCCTTGCAATTTGTGAACCAGTTTAAAAGGGTTCTTTGAAAAAAATAAATAAATAAATAACTGTCTCAGAAGAACAATTCATTCAGAAGAACATGAATTGGACCTCATTACCATGTTTCGGAATGCAAGCAATTTCTTTTCATTGAAATAGCAATGAATAGAATGTTTTCTGCAGTGGGATGAAGTAAAAAGTACAATATTAAGCAATGAAATGTAGTGAAGTAATATATTAAGTGCAGATTCTTGAAAAACACACTTAACAGTAATATATCTTGAGTAAATACAGTATATATTTTACATTTATATAAAGATTTAATGCCTACATTTAGATATAAGCAAGATGGATAACTTTAATATATATCCTTTAAATCTGTACGTACTTAAATCTAACATTTGTACTAAGTATGTGCAGTACAGCTGCAGATTCCAGCTCATGACGCAGAGAAAGAAAAGAAGAGCTGATGTGATGACCGTTTGTCTAATGTGTTACAGTAAGTCACTATGAATCAGAAGCATTGAAAGAAGTGAATAGTAGCAATGATCTGAACAAATAGTGATCAGTCCTTTTCAGAGAGCATAGCATGATGCATGACACGAAGGAGGGGGTAAGCGAGAGAGAGAGAGAGAGAGAGAGATGTTGCTTTCCTGACACTGTAGGTCTATGTGTCAGTATGTTTGTGAGGAAGTGAAATAGACAGTGTTGTGCTAAATATTATTCTGTAATTAATACCTATATGCTTTATTTTTCACAATTGTAGGGGCCTGTGGAAAACTGTCGAGCAGATAAAAGAAGGTTGGGTAAAGTACGAAAGAAAAGAGATAAATGCAGGGTAGAGATTTAAATATGAGCACAGCATAGCAGAAGTGCACAGAGCCAGAGGTATGACAGAGGAGAGTTGCTTTGTGTGTTTGTGTGTGTGTGTGTGTGTGTGTGTGTGTGTGTGTGTGTGTGTGTGTGTGTGTGTGTGTGTGTGTGTGTGTGTGTGTGTGTGTGTGTGTGTGTATGTGGGAGTGCAGTGTGTGGGTGGAAGAGAATGGAGAGCGTTCAGTGACACCACTTACTAACACACATACGCACACAGTACACACAATACACAACACCGGGAACATACAGTGCTAATGCCAAACATGGAGACTGCAACACATGCAGACAGTATTGCTGGCTCACACAGGAATACTAGCACGTACTAAATCTAGAAAATAGTCCTTCGAAAGAGAGAGTATAGGAAATCTGTTGTCACAGATCAACAAGTTAATGCCATAAGAGACACCAACAGCATGTCTTTGATGTAATGAGGCACAGATATCACTAAGGAAAACTGCACAGAGAGAAGCCACACAAAAATCTGCAGGAAATACAGCGTTGGTCAGGAAAATATATTTGTGTCTCTACTGCAGGCTGCACTCTCTTCTTAGCTATAGCGGCTAAAGTACTGAACTATGGAATATTGACTGATTTTCAAAATTTAAAAAAAAAAAAAAAAAAAAAAATATATATATATATATATATATATATATATATATATATATATTAAAATGCATAGGGATAGAAATACACATAAAATACAGAAAGTACACAGTCTCAAAAGAAAAAACTATTTAATAATTTCAATGCTAAATAAATATAAAAATATTGGTTAACTATTATTTGAAATATTTTGAAAGTCATGACAAAAATACGAAAATCATAAATCTGTGTACAAGTAGTTCTAAGACACTGTATAAAAAAAAAAAAAAGTTGTAAATTAAACAAATTTATTTGAGTATGATTTACAAGAAAATACTAGAAAACTAAGTATTATTTCAAAATACACAGGAATGCTGGTAGGCTCAAATTTTAAAAAATATGAAAAAGAAAAACGATTAAATAATTAAAATGCTAAACAGCAAATATAAAAATAAATTCTTTGAAATATTTTGAAAGTAATGAACATTATATCAAGACCATAAATCTGGATACAAGCAATGCAAATAATGTATAAAAATATATTATATAATACACTATCATTTTTTTAAAGTTTTTAAATAAAACAATGATTATTGAAAGAAATTACTATTTATATTATACATTGGTTCAATTATGTATACAATTCTATATTTTTTTCTATACTTCACAGTTTCACATTTAATTCAGTGTGCTACTTGACATTTCTTTGTAATTGTTTGTGAAATTTACTAGCAGTTTCTAAGAAGACTGTTTCCACACTATTGTTTTCCAGTGTATTATATTATATTATATTATATTATATTATATTATATTATATTATATTATATTATATTATATTATATTATATTATATTATATCATATTGTCATTAAGGGACAATACATTTGAAAGATGTGTGGCAAAATGTTTTTAATGTAAAATTAGCCATAACTGAATTTGATCATATATTCTACATATATTTATATATATTCTATAACCGTGATCATACATTCTACAACTGTGAAATATAATACAACATTTCAGTACAAGAAAGTGATTTGGTCAGACTATATTCTTTTATTTATGCAAAATGGATTCAACATATCTCTTAATGACAGCTGCTGATAATGCTTTCATAATTAGCAGAACATAACCTGCTTGTGGTTTTGCCCCCATTTTGTGCATAATTAATATGGAAGCATTAAATAGCCAAAGTGCTTTTAGAAAGGACTTTGCATTGACAGATGCAATTACAGATTTTGTACATGCAGCGCAACAACCAACCTACGTGGGAAGATGTTTTCCCTTTTTTCACCATTGTATTTTGCACACACCTGTGAGAAGTTCTGCTGGAAGCACTAAGCAATGACAGAAGACATTTTAGACACGGAACGCCGATCTGAACAGGGGTGGCTTTGAGTGATTCATATGGGCCATTTACAGTTTTCACAGGAGCAAACCTAAGAACAGCCCATAACATTAAAAACAGTAACCTCTCATTTGACTATCTATAATATACATCGTAGGCCAATTTTGACACCTTCTCGTCTATGTGAAACAGTATGCTCTTCTGCAAACTGGATTAGCTTTTCCTGAACACGGCACCCAATCAGCAAGGCACTGTGGGCGACTTCTAAGAGATGTGACACTGAAGATGTGGCGCATTCAGAAAACAGTTTCTAGAATGTGAACTGACAGAGCAATCACGGACAATTCATCTGCTTTTAATCTGATTTTAGTAAATCATGCTATTCTCCTTCTATTTCATTGTATTACTGTTGCAAAACATGTCTGTTTTGGATGTTCTCTCGACTTCTCTTTATCTCCCTCTCTCTCTCTCTCTCTCTCTCTCTTTCCTTCTCTCTGTGATATTCAGTGCGTGGGTTGAGGCAGCTCACTCTCTCTCAGAATAGCACTGCAGTAGTTCAGACTTGTATAGAAGGAGAAAGAGAATGATAGATAGGATTAATAGACCTTCTTCTCCCCTCTAAACCTGCTGTTTTCGTGAAACACAAATAGTTTACCCTTTTCCTTCCTACCCCTGTGACACTCCAGGCTATTCGTGGACTTGACCTTAGCAGTCCATTAGTCCTATGCATCTATAATATAAAATCATTTAAAAAATGTTTATTTATCAAATGCATTGCCTTGCTCTGGAAAAGGCTGGACTGTCAAATTAATGCAATGACAAGTGAAAGACAAAAAAGCCACTTTGTGTGTATGTTTAGATTTAAAGGAATGAGATAAGTAATATCACACAGGACAGAATGAGATAAGCTAAAGCTTCTGTCATATACCTGCAGTCCCCCCCAAAATAAAACAATAAAACACCTATAAAATGTGTTGCAAAGCAGCAAATTCTGCTTGGTGACTCTTGACAGCAAATTTCACTTGCAAACAAGAAAACCAGCTTCATTCATAAACTGGAATAATGAAACCAGTTTGAATATACAAACAATACTTGACAACAAATGTTGTTGCATGAATGTACATTGATTTAAATGATCAACATGGGATAGCAGGTCTTCTTTACATTTTAAGTTTCACCTCATTACTGAACTCTATTCGGCAAGACTTCTGCAACTCTATTTGGCAGGGCCTTGGCCTTTTTCCTATTCTTTTTAACTAAACAAACCAGAAGGTGCTGTATATAAATTTATTCACAAGCATAAACCTCTGATTTGTCAGAATTTCCATCACTGCAACAATCTTTTATACATCTGCGCTTTACAAGTTTAGTTATCAAGTAAAAAATAAAATAAAAATGACGCACAATTATTTTTAAGTTAGTATCCTATCTATGTGTAATCCCCCAAAAAATGCCACCGGGGTGTGTTCCCTTAATTCTGTTAATTTAGCATAACATGAATTCACCCAACGTCATACCTGTAGAGAGACACACCGTGTGAAATGTCCTCTGCGCAACCCACCAAACAAATCTGAATTGTGTTGCTCTCGCTACAGTCATATTCCCCAATAATAACAGGGGTTGATACATTTCTGATAGCTAGAGGTGAAACTATCTTATATCGACGTGTCTCTTGCGGATTCTGGACCTGTAATTCGCACGCGGGTGAGTAGGTGGACATGACAAGCAGCGCGAGAGAAATGAATGGCCGTCTGCGTAGGCGTGAATGCATGTTTGCACGGAGGGTGATATGGAGCCACCTTACACTTACATATGTGTGAACATCTTCCTCCAGTCGCTTGCAATTGATTGAAAACATAAAATGTGACATGAGCATGTCGAACTAGTTCAACATTTGTGTTTCCCCCCAGCGCAAATCACGAAACTCACAGAACCAAACATGAGCGCGTGAACGGTTGATCAGACAATTAGATGACTTGCAGAAATATAGTTCAACTTGAGCGACTTACCTGTGCTGAATTCTGCTGCTCCTCACAACACCACCAGTCTCACATCGCATTTAACCCTGAGCGACGATGATGGCTGAGAAATTCTGTTATTTCCACAAACTGTTGCAGCACTTTCCTACTGCTGGTAGTCTCGTCTTTTGGTAACAAAACAACAGTTATAGTCACTAATATCTTTCCAGGTTTTTCTCTCACCTACGCCGTTTTTTTCCATGTTCGTACTACAGATAACGCATCGGTTTTTAGCGATAGGCAACTGATCGTGCACAACTTATTTGCGTGTTACCGTAATGTACTGTGAAAGTATTCCAGGTGAGATAACCTAAGTCCCTCATATATTTTTAATAACGCCCAGAAAAACGGACGGTACCGATGCCATGCATTTTTTTTCTGTGTTGCTCCTCAACGTTTCCGTTAATCGACGCCGCCTGCAAAGTGTGCACACAAGAACATTCCGACCCTGTCACGAAAAACCGGTGGAATGAGGCGGGTGTTCTCACAGAGGTCCGCTGCGCTGAATAGCGCGTTTATTGGCTTCGCGAGACGGTGTTGATGAGGGTTTGATACGTTGATTCCCGACCGCTTCAGGTGTTTCGTTTCTCAGATTACTTCTCATCCTTGCCACGATTATGGCTGGCTAAGCAATACGGTGTGTGTGTGTGTGTGTGTTGAGGGGAGACACGCACTGATCGGTTGCCATGGCAACGATGTCATTTTGTTTGTGACTCCAATAATCTTGATTCCCAACCCTTAAAGAACACAAGAATGGGTTGCAAAAATGACCCAGCCGTGGCCTATTCTTTGGCACATCCTATGTTAAAAGCCTAACATGCACACAAATACTTAGAAAATAAACATGTCTAATGCATTAAATGTTGCACGATGTACTTCTACATAAAGATTTTCATTGATCAAACTGTTAATCTGATTCCCGCCCGCATAAAATACTCTTGTTTGCAATACAACTTGTATTAGATACAAGATGTCCTTAGTTATCTAAGATTAATCATCTAGGCAATTGAATGTTTGATTAAATCGACGATAAATACTTCGCTTAATTAATCTGCACCTACTCTAATGTAAAACAAATGAGCTCGGGGTAATAATCAGATATCCTTTGCGGCGATACAGAGACATGCAGCCAAGTGCTGAACCTCTACCGGCGCCTCCGGCTTCGACAGCCGTCGATCGCCATTTCAGCACCACGGAGAGCGACGCAATCACACGCTCACCGCACAGCACACAATCCACCAAGGGCATTAAATATTAACCACTCCGTGACAGTAGAGCAATTCATTTGTTTTTCTTGATACTGTGATTCTCACAGGTGAAAGGGGCGAGCCGTTTTGCAGACTAGTTTAGGCCTATTGTGCAACCCACAGAGATTTGAAGCTTCATTGATTTAAATAAACGCTCTGAATTTTTTCGATTATTGTATATGTCCTTCAGGCTCATATCTTCCCCCTCGTCGGCTTCCTACAGACAGCAATTAGCCGGTGTGCACTTAGCTATACAGGTGGGTGGGCCGCTGTTTCGGCCGCTCAGGCAACCTGAGACGAGAACCGATCATCCGTTCATAACCCGCATAAATTACAGCCCGCAATGCGCTCTCTGAATATGGTTGAAACCTGAGTATGTCATAAATGGTTTAAGGGGCGAAACACACTGAACAGCTTGTTTTTAACCATCTTCAGGTCTCCATCATCAAACAATGTTTCAAAAGCAAATATTGCTGAATGCTGGGTGAAAGCAGCTTGAACTACTCCAATGAGTCTAACTGGGCAGATGTGAATACAGACCATTTAGAGAACGTGTACAGTTCTACAAAACACTTAAAAGAATAGCTCACCCATACATGAGATTTTGCTGAAAATGTTCTCCCCTTCAGGCTATTCAAGATTCTTTTTTTTTTTTTATTTTTTTTAGATATGTAGCATTTTATCATCACTTGCTCACCAATGGATCCTCTGCAGTGAATGGGTGCCATCAGAATGAGAGTCCAAATAGCTGATTAAAGCATCAAAAACAATCCACAATAATTTTGTCATGAACCATTTTCACTTGTAAACAGTGCTTGGTCAATGCATATTTCTTTCCTAATTCAGAGACGACTTTAACTGGAGAAAGCTATGCTATGGATAGAGAACGCATATTTTAGCCAGAAGCAATGATTTTAAGTTTAAGTCTTAATAATGAATTTTACAAATACAGCCTTTTCACCTTTTGGATTAATCGTGATGTTTTTTTTCAGCTATTTGGACTTTCATTCCGATGGCACCCATTCACTCCACATTAACCATTGGTGAGCAAGTGATGCAATGCTAAATTTCTCAAAATCCGTTCAGAAGAAATAAATTCATCTCTATCTTGGATGGCCTGAGACAGAGTAAATTTTCATTTCTGGGTAAACTATTCCTCTAACTTGTAAATTAATAATAATAATAATAATAATAAAGAATCAAATTATTTCCTAACACACAATTTTGATAACCTAATGTCCTTGCCCAGTTTCAACAGTCCAAAAAACACAGACAGGAACACAACAAATATAGACTAATACAGTTTTTCTTTAATAAATAAAGGGGGGGGGGATTGCTCTCTAAAATGTATTTCTTATTAATTTAAATGACTTAAATGGCCACAAAATGCACTATAGTTTTTCCACAAACTTTTAAATATGTTTGCAAACTGTTTCTGCAAATGCATCTTGTCCAAAGTTCATATCACTTTGTTAGAGAGGATCTTTGGGAACTGAAGGCCCTATATAATGTAACAACGGGCAACAACAGACTACCAGAGATTCCTTAACAGCCTTTTGATTGAGAGATCAAGAGAGCCAGAGAAAATTGCAGCTGTGGTCATATAAAAAGGGGTAAATGTTCTTATTGAAAAGTTTAACCAAACTACTTCATTTCAAAGATGGCACTGAACACCACTTCTGGCTCATATTTCATGATTAACTATCTTCCCCAATGCTCTACCCCAACTGACCAAAAGGCTTTAAGGACTCAATCTCAAGCGTCAGTGTCAGGTAAATGTAGCCATTCCCTTAAAAATGGGAAAAAAAAGGCCTTTGAAAAGTGAACTACAAAATATAAAAGAAACAGACAAATTTAGTAAAAACTTGAAACAAAAATACCACACAAATATGCACTCACAAAAAAAAAAACATTAAAACAAAAAAAGTAATATTCATACGAGTAATATTCAGACCACATTTTAACTCCCTGTCTGTTATTCCTAATCTTGTATCTTTCACCACAAACACACACAACGATCATATCCTGTGCAATGTACTATTCTTCATTAAACCCCAGAAAAAAAAAAAACCTTAATGTGTTCAGTCCAACTACAGAAGGACAGAATTACAGTAACTGTCCCATCACACCTGCAATCTAAATATTATAAATTCTGTGCAGACAGTACACACCAATTCCTGCTTACGGTCATGATATAATTGTCGAGGCCACAAATGAACTTTGTCAAAAGTTTTACTGCTGTTTTCATACTCTAAACAATTGTAAACCTTCTGAAACAGATGAAAACCCCTTTTGTGAACGAAACAGAGAATTGTCACAAGGAGAGTTCGAGTCCTGAGAATAAGTTGAAAGAGACAAGGGAACAAAAATGAGAGGAGTGATCTGGTAGGAGCATGACAAAATGAATGTGCCATCCTAAAAATGGAAAGACAGTTTGAGGAGGAGAAAAGGTGGCCTGCACACATCAATATTTATATGTACACAAAAAACACAGATTCATTCTCTTTTATAGCCTCCTCAAAGCTCGTTTTTTATCCGTTTTCTTCTTTGCAACTATATTAGTATTGCTACTGCTTGTGCCGCTGGAGCTGCTGTTACTTAAATTGTTGGTTACACCATTTGTTGCCAAACCAGGCCCGGCTACACGTTTGTTTGGGTCTCCTGCATGCTTCTTGGGTTGGGGTCCATCAGCGGGCTCTTGAAGGGCTCCTGACGTGCCTCCCATAGCATGGATCTCTGTTAGAAGGTGAGCACGGGATGCATACTCCTTATAGTCCTCCAAAAGTAACCTCCCAGCCTCTTCGTTCAGAGCCGACTCTGGGTTAGGATGGATCAGAAGGCACTTGATGGTCTGTGAAAGAAAGAATTAGAAGGGTGTGGATGATTAATGAGTTACATAATACAGTACTGAAGAAAGGGTACTATTTTGGAAGCTCGGAATGTTTTAATCAAAGATCTAATGGTCACAAAACTCTCATTTCTATAGCCTCTTTATCGTTGTGAAGGTCAAGGTCATAAGCATAATGTGTCCCGGCAATTGTTCCCGGGTCGCTAGATTTTGCCCCTTTCACACTGCCAGTCATTACCCGGAATATGTGTGTGCGTTCACACATAACCCGTAAATGTCCCGTGAAGACACGGGATATCAGGGTGTGACGTGTAATGTACGAGTCAAACGCTAGGCACGTTAACTTTCACTGAAGCTGGCGAATGATCTCAGCTTCAGCGCGGATAGTGAGGAGCTAACTGATCTCTGCTTCATTACAGTTTGCACATATTTTTTTTGTTGCGAACGTTGATCTGCCTTCAAAACACCCGGTAAAAGAGTCACGCGATAACGTGCGTCATCACTACGACACACCCTTTATGGCATTAGTTCTGGCTTTTGTTCACACAGCGCTCGTTCCGGGACTGAACCCGGCAATGTTACTAGGTCCCCGACCTATATATGCGGTCTATCAATAAAAAAAATAAAATAAAAAAAAAAAATTACTAATTAACCATACATTTTTTTTCTGAAATTAATCACGATTAATCCCACCTAACATTAGAATTGTTAAATATACTTTTATTCTGCAATAATTTCACATTCAATCTTCAAATGAATGTACAAACAACATACAGTATATATTTAGTATTTGTTTAATGGCATCTTTTTTATGACCGAAGGCATGTAACACTGATACCAACACTACTGATGTCTCTATGAAAGTTTTTTTCCCCTAATATTTAACCCCAGCCCTAGATTGACTACAGCCATTCAACATTACAGTATAATCAAGAACAATCAATTTTAACATAAAAAAACCTTCTAATTTAAGTGAACTTAAAACAATCGTCATATAAACCAATTATAATAAATGTCTTATTTAGCTACCTGTTCTCTTTAGAAAGCAGGAAATATACAGAAACTGAATAAAAGTTAGCAAACACTAAATTCTAATTTAAATAAAGATTTATCCTTAAAGCGATTTCCTCTTTTTTTCTTTCTTTCTTCTTTTGTTCTTTGATTAACAGATATCACAGCAGCTGTTTTTTTAGCTGCTTTAAGAGCTGCAGCTGCCGAACATGACAGGATTTGATATGCATCATATTTTCTCTAACTCTTTACCTTTTCTGACCCACTTCAGGTTTTAAAGTCTCAACAAATGAGACTTGAATCAGGTTTGTTAGATGAGGGAGACAGTGCTGGGGTGTTCCAGGACAATTTTGAAAACCATTTCAGACATGTTCTTAAATATAACTCACATAACA
Organism: Cyprinus carpio; assembly: GCF_018340385.1. Classification (NCBI taxonomy): domain Eukaryota; kingdom Metazoa; phylum Chordata; class Actinopteri; order Cypriniformes; family Cyprinidae; genus Cyprinus; species Cyprinus carpio. Next base: position 4,897,440 of record NC_056587.1, read on the forward strand.
AATACTAACATGCCTGCACAGTTTAAACGCAGCTTTATTTGCCTTTTTGGTAACTTCATAACTTAACCGACGACATAACTTCAACACAATTTCAAGTATAACAGTTGAGTAGTGTTTTGCATAACTGACACTTAAAAAAAAAAAAACTACATAAATGCTTATACATTTAGGCATTTTTCCTGCATTTTAATCTAGGTTTCACAGGATAAGAGAAAGAGTAAAATGCTACTTACTAGCAATACATGTCTCAGGCCCAGCTCTGCCTTCCAGTCTCTTTTCAGTACATTGACACAGATCTCACCCTTGTGCCCAACATTAGGATGGAAAATCTTCGTGAGGAAATAGCCTCTGGGAGGAGCAGCAGGAAAATCCTTTCCGAGCACCAATCGCATCCGGAACACCCCTCCTGCATACGGAGTTCCTTCTGTTGTGAAACAGGGGAAAAGGTAAATTGTTATGCCATGGTCCTTAAAAGAAAGGAGAAACAACTAATAATATGCACCAATTACCTGGGCCCTCAATGGCAGTGTGCAGCTCTGTGATGTCCTCTTCACTGGGGTAGATTTTGATCCCCTCCGGAGGGTCTGCTGCCAAGGCGGAAACCTCTTTATAGACGAGTCTCAACACTTGAGGAGGCAAGTTCTCCACGTTTGAATTCTCCAAAAATAAATAAAATTAAAAATTGTCAAGCATGTACAGCATTAATTGCTACAAACTGACATTAGCTGGTAAACCTGCGCACGTTCTTAAAAAGAAAAAAAAAAACGACCAAAAATCAATATATCTGTCTCGTTTCATGGCAGCAATCCTTAAAATACATACTTTATTTTCAGTAACAAAGTTAAATGACTCCTCGAATTAAACATGTTTGCTAGTTTAACACCAAACAGTGAAATCTGTTGCATTAGCTCAAGACAGTGAAAAGATACGAATTAGAGTCATAAAGGAGAAAGAAATTAAATCAACTTTATGTGAATGATAAAGTCTTAGTGGCAAATGTATAAGTTACAGCTTGCACCGTCTTATAATACACGAACTAAACTGCTAAAAAGTAGCGAGAATAAACAGAAAACCTATTTTCTCATATTAACCAAACCGTTTGAAGCATCGTTCATCGATTTTCAAATTAAACGTACCATTTCCAGCTGTGTGGGGTTTTCTAATAGCCAGCAAATTTGTCTCAAATGAGAAAACTTGGCTAAGTGCTACCCAACCGATCCGGTGATCCACAACGAGACCGACGGACACCACCGAAGTTGCAATCAATCAAGACTGCAAGATATATTAAGACGTTTAAAGAATTTACAAATGATCAAACCCAATTTCTCACTGTAGTGTCGGTCGACTTGCTAGTGTTGCTACCAAACAAGGCTAAGCTAGCGGTGGGCTTGGTGAGCAATGTAGCTATCTAGCTATTCTCCAGAGCTTTCCCTTGTGAAACTGCTATCCGATGTGGTCCTCAGATGAAACGTGCCGTTTAAAGGTTTTAAAGTCCAATGCGTTGTCAGTTTCATCTGATAAAGTCGGTCTGCTCGATAGCTAACTGCCACCGACGGCTCCTGTAGCCTGTTATCAAGCTAGCAGTCTTTTTGACACAGGAACAAAAATACAATTCGTCTAAGAAGCCGTTCGAAAGAGGTTTAACCAATCAGAGTCTGAGAAGCACTGCACGTGCTCGACAATTAAATCCCTCTAGCCAATCAGAAGCCTGCGTTATGCTGACGTAGAAGCCCTTGGAGACCTCACGGACCACAGAAAGTTGAGAATGCGAAAAATGCTCTTTGGCAATAGGTGCGTTTGAATAACTCATACCCTCCCAAAGGCAGGGACAAATGTTGTTTCAGCTCATGATCCAATGACAGACGTTTAGTGTCACTCTGCAATGTTCTTTATTCAAAGTAATAGGCTACGTTTTTGTTGAATCTAAATCATGTGTAAATCTAGCTCGTTACGATGAGCCATCACTTACTTGCAATTTGTTTTGCAATTCACTTGCAATTTTTTTCACTATAACATGAGTTAAAACTAGTTGTTTTATCTCTTAATCCTTCAATTAGATCGTCATTATAACTGATTTAATTAAGGCAAGCCCGCAAAATGAGTGTCACTCATGACTGAAAACAAATCTGACGTTGACTGAACCCACAAACGACCGATAGAGGGCACCCCAAACCTAAAGCTACGCCTCGTTATTGAAGTTTGGTGTTTATAGGATATATTTTAGGTTTACATTTTTGGTAATTAAAAATCTGGCAGATTGTGTTCACATTATAATATATAAATCTTAAATTTTTTTTATATAACTAGTTAAATTATACAACAAAAACTACGAACATTTAAATGGTGCATAGTTATAAAATAGGAAAACAGTGTCTCTGTTTTATAATATAATGTTTTATAATAATATTATGATTAAATGCTTAATCTTTTACTTTTATGCAAAATATCATTTAATTACAGTACTGTTTACAGCCGGGAATCAAATGTTGTTCTTTACAGAACTTCCCCACAATTATGAATATTTAATAATATATAAATTTCCTTGTCCCACATGAAAAAATTATATCACTTGTATAGGTTTATCAATTTTGGTTATTATAGCGCCCCATGTGGAGCTCACGTGTCCTCATGGATGACCGCACGAGGCGTTACCTCAACGCAACAACAACACAACTTCCGGCCGAGCCTCACGGACGAGAAACAGAAACAGCGTCCTCTTTCCAGAGATCCTTAGCTTTAGTTCTGAACAGGGCAGTTGTAATAGAACAATAAAGATTAGTGTCACGGCACGTCTAAACAGCGTCTGTTTTCTTAACTGTGGATAAATCATTGCACTGCGGATTCTGTCTTCCAGAAGGTATGCTGATGATTGTGATGCATTCAGTCGTCTGCTGTCAGTACAGAACGTGTTGTTGGGCGTACTGAAATGTTAATCGATGGACTGAATGTACTTGTGATGGCAGGGTGAGTATGAGCGAGGGCGAGGTGTTTCATGAGAAACAGAGACTGGAGCTGTGCGCCATCCATGCCTTGAACAACGTGCTTCAAGAGAGAGTTTTTACCAAAGAGACAGCAGATGATATCTGCAAGCGGTGAGCGTTTCATACACACACACACAAACACACACACACAGAGAGAGAGAGAGCGCGAGAGAGAGAGAGTTAATGTCTTGTTCTGTATTCTCAAAGCCAAAGTTTTCTGCTTTGTTTCTTTAGACTTGCCCCACAATGTGTGATGAACCCACACCGCTCAGTGCTGGGCACGGGAAACTATGATGTCAATGTCATCATGGCAGCTCTGCAGAGTCGGGGGCTCGCTGCTGTTTGGTGGGACAAACGCAGGTGAGTGTGACAGCGCAGACCTGCCAACCTATACGCATTTTGCGTAGCGGCTACGCATTTTGACCTCAAAGTACGCTGGTACGATTTGTCACCCTAAACTACGCAAAAATCTAGTTACGCCTCTGTCCACGCGCAGTATTCAAAACAAGCAACAGAAAAAGATGAAGAGTTAAACCAATCATAGCGTCTTTTGTTTGTTTTGCATTTAAATAATTCCTGAGTTTTATTTCTCTCCTAGAAGCCTTTAGTTTATGGTTTCCGTACAAAGGGGTTCGCGCGCGCCACGTCAGATGCTCTGACAGAAAGGCTGTGTGAGGGTGACAGAGACGCGCTGTTTAATGTGTTTGAGATGTGCTGTTTTCCTTCATGCATAACTTGCATTTCACAGGTATATTCTGCATATGTAAATTTTAAAAACCAATGGAAATATTTCCATTTTGCTGTCAGAAGTGCATGAGCTTCTGCTTTAGCGATTCTCCGCTAATCTCCACAGACTTCATTTAGAACGAGCGCCGCAGCGCGCATGCGCGCCAATCAGACAGAGCTCAATGAAATAGGAGCGCAATAACACTTGACTAAAATATACATTTTGCTGAAGTATTTGTAGTTGGACATTAAATGTGACGTAGAATTTTAAACCTACAAGTAAGTGTATTTGTATGATAGCAACTGTAAAGTGTAATGGGGGTAATCAAATAGCCTTTTTACTCAATTAGTCTTCTGCTTTAAATTTTTTGTTGTTGTTTTTAGATTGCAATGTTACAGTGTAATGTGATTTTAACCCGTTTTTGCACATAATAGCTATATGCCTTGATGATTATATTTGTTTTATTTTTTTAATCCAAATACAAAATACCGAGATATATAGGCTTACGTATATATATAGTCTTCCTGAAAATACAGAGATATGAATTTTTTGCTCATATCGCCCAGCCGTATACAGAAGTGTACTGAAGTTTTAATTAAAGTGTGCTGTAGTTTTTCTCTTTTTTTTTTTAATGGCATAAAAACAACGAAATAGCAAAAAATAACTAAATAGTTAAGGTAAACAGTAAAAAACAGTAAACTGTAAACACCCCCCCCCCCCCCCCCCCACCCCCACGATGATGGTACTCAAAAAAAAATTCCAAGGTTGGCAGGTCTGTGGGCCGAACGCTGGTGTGTGTGTTGTTAATAAAAGGTTGGTTGGTTTTTTTCCCCATATCTCTCGTTCACTGTAGGTCAGTACAGAATTTGTGCCTGGACAAAATTCAGGGCTTCATTTTGAATGTCCCGTCAAGGGTATCACTGGGAATTGTGTCTCTCCCACTGAGACGCAGACACTGGCTGGCGGTACGGGAAGTCAACGGACAGTTTTATAACTTAGACTCGAAATTAAAAGGGCCTGCCTGTATTGGCAGAGAAACAGAACTCCGGTAAGACTTACTAAGAATTACTTGTAAATATTATTATTAATTTTTTTTGCATGAAAACAATAGTGGATATGTTTTACACCATCCAGGTGTATACACAGTAAAATGAAATAAAAGAGACCCACACGTTTCCAAATGTCACTGATAATCAGTGCAATGTTGCCCAGACACAGTTATAATGACGCAGAACAAGCTAATTGAATGAGAACAAGAGTAGGACTGTAATGGCAGATGGTTGTTTATATCACTGGAAACAACAGAGATAAGGTCAAGATGGATCACATGATCTGGGTATCAACACACATCTCCTGATTCTGTTCGGATTCGGTTTGATTTGATTCATTAGTTGTGAAAAAAATAAATAAATACAGTTATACAGAGAATCTTATAATCTTCAATAAAACTCACAAAAAGTATTAGCCCTTGAAGTAATCTTGTATTGTTTTTATTGTTAAATAAAACTAAATCTGTATTAAACTAAAGCTAAAATAAAATATAAATATTAGATAAAATCTTCAACTGAATTAAAATTAGAAATGTTGCCTTGACAACTAACTGAAATAATTTTAAGTAATTACGAAATGATATAAAAATGAATATGAATGGTGAAAGCACATTAAAGAAGCACTAAAAATTAAAATAAAGACTGAAAATATAAAAATAAGTCAAAACATTAATTAAAACAGTAACACAATGTAGTAATTCCAAAATAACAGTGGTGTAAAACTGTTAATTCAGTGAAAGATTCATCAGATTGACTAAATGATTTCTAAATGAGTTTGTCTTTTTAAATGATTCATTAGAATGAATAAAAACTGACTCATAAGAGTCATTTGTTCATGAGTCGGACTACTCTGGTTGTGCTGTATAGGTTCATTTAAAAGAACTGGTTCATAAGAGTAATTTGTTCATAATTACTAATGAAAACTTTTTAGACCATGATAAATACAAATGAAACTTGCGTAACTACTTAAGCTAAAAAGATTTTAACATGAGAAATTCAATAACAGAGAATGCCGGACACTTCTGTGCAATTATACGTGAATGAAACCCAATAAATCACGATCTTTGTTTTTATTGATTCTTCATTCTTCCTCCTCACAGGTCATTTCTCACTGAGCAGCTTTCTCAGGATATTGCAGAAATGCTCCTTGTCGTCCAAAAGGAAGTAGACGACGATGGGACGTGGCTGAAACCAGAAGACACCAGGAAGTGATGAAACAGAACATTCTCTCTCTCTCTCTCTCTCTCTCTCTCTCTCTCTCTCTCTCTCTCTCTCTCTCTCTCTCAATGTGGAGTAATGGCAGAGAAAAAGAGAAATACTGGAGCGCCGAAAAGCTTAATGGAGAGCAGCACTACAGGAAGATGCTCACATTCATCCACAGACACTCACACATGAAGGGAAGTCCTAGAGAATGATCTAGTGTTGCTTCATATGAAGGAGCCGTTTATCTGAAGTCACACGGGATGTGCTTGTGGGAGACACTACTATAGCTGTGCTAGCCACGTCACTCTCCTCTTTCTCTCTTTCTCTCCTCTCAGGAACTACTGTCTCTCACTTTATCTCTATCTATGCACTCCACTGCTGAAGTAGATCAAAGATTTGTGTGTCTTTGTAACAACTATGCACAGAAATGGTACTTTAGAATTCAAGTGTGTATTGTTTATTGCCTTTTAGACATTAGTGTACATCTTACTATGCATAAACAAAGGAGATAAGAGATTGTAGCTCTATCTCATGGTCACGTCTTTTACTCTTTCAAGCTGTCTTGCAAACTGCCTCATTTACATCGACTCCACCGAATGGAGGGAAACTGAATAAATTTGATTTGTGTTATTTATTTGAATTTCTACTTGGACTGTTTTTGCTCATGCAGTGCTTGTGTTTGAAATTGTCATTATGGCTACGAACAGTGTTTTGTTTTGTTTTGTCTGAGCTGTTGCTTTTTTCTCATTACTAATGTTTGTTGATTAATGTTTGTTCTGTTGTCAGAGCTGGATTTTAATATCATATAAATGATATTTAATCCAGAGCAGGGTCTGAAATTAACCATCACGTTGCGCAAATATGCCATAAAAAGTGCCCAAAATTAATAAAATAAATGTGGGATTTTTTTATATCCGTAATCTAACATTTGAAAAAATTTCTTTGCATTTTTTTTTCTAGGCTTAATTATGAATTAAGTGTCCCTCTAGACACTGTACTGCACTATAGCTGTCAGATATCTATTGTTGAATTTGTAAAAAAGTTTGTTTTTTAGAGAAGAGGGGACTGGATGACAGTGTTTATTTTAATTATTATTATTTATATACTATTACAGTATTCATATTTTGAGCTTATTTTAATTTTCATATAAAATTTTCATTTTAGGTTTTAGTACTTGTGTTAATAATAATATTTATATTTAGCTTTAATTTTTTTTTTTTTAGCTTTTAGTTTTAAGAATTTTAGTACTTAAACAGTTTGTTGTTTATTTCAGTTAGTTAGTATATATATATATATTTTTCAATAAAAAATATTAATGGTTAACAACACTTATGCATAAATGTACTTAATTTTATAGGTAAAAGCTGTAATTGTAATAATTTATTTCAATTAATTGGCATAAATGGACAACATGCTGCATTTTATATGTTTAGACAGATCAAAAAAAGTTTAAATAACATTTTATGTAATATTTAAAAAAAAATATTACTTAATGTGATAAACCATTTTAAAAACAGTAATTAATGGGGAATTATATCTGACCTACTGTAGGTAATGACACAGTATAGGGTTATTTAGCAGAATGCTTGTAGTGCTGTAAAGACATTAAAAAAAAAAAACATTTTCAGACTCTCCACTTTTGTTATTGTATTTTTATTTAATTTATATTAGACTCTGTAGTGAAAAAGGATGCCATTCAAAAGGAGCATTAAACCATAGAAACTCATTTTTTAAAGATTAACAACAGGTTGATAGCCAAGAAAAGAGACCAATGCAATTTCAAATGTGTGTGTGTATATATATATATACGGTACATACTGAACTTGTCATGAAGACCTCTGACACACACAGACACTGATGGTGTTTGCAAGATGTCCCGATGATTATTGCTGCCTGCATTGTTGCCATTGCATTGCAACTGGCAAAACGCAGTTGCATTGCTCAGAGCCAGCAGAGGAAACAATGTTTTACAGATTTTTTTTTCTTTGATCATCAAAATGCATTAAAAATCAAATGTTTATACAGTGAATATATTCATATATTTATATTATATAAATAAATAATCCTATAGTATCGGAGGGTATACAAGGTAATACAGAATTGCCACTTATAAAATAGGGTCCTGTCAAATATAAAAAAAAAAATGAAAGGTGAACAAAAAACTGCATAATCGTACAAAGCAATTGTGCCATCGCTACTATGTATCTGTGACTACATATAACAATATAAAAACTCCAAAATAAAGTGGTTATACATTTAAAAATAGACCACTACTTGTAACGTCAATACCATCTTGTTTCCACCAGCTATATACAGCATGACACTAGTGGACGAGGAAATGATAGGATCGGACAGCTAAATGAAGCACATGGCTTTTTCTGTCATTCAATTTGTAAGTCTGTTACACCCAAAAGACTCAATGGTACTGATGTTACACACAGATAGTTAACATCTAGAGTTTTAAATTAGTCTTTCAGCTCATAAAGTGTCCATCCATATGAAAACTAAACCTTGCTATATATCTTTCTTTTCTACTATACAAAAAAATAATTAGTGTGAGTACAGGTTTCTTGAATGGGACGGGTTGGAGTGTGATTGACTGCCGCCGTAGCCAGTCAGCATGCTGGGAGAGTACTGTACTTTCAGAAAACCGCACAGAAGAGCAAGAGAAGCCGGATCCGCACGTGGAGGAGAGGAAAAAGGACATATTCATTTATAAATTTAATCATAAATACATTCTACATTCTTCTTTATCCTACCATTGTTTTCTCACAATATATATTAATACCATTCACTAAGCTCTGTCCTGCTTAGTTACTGTTGCTAACCCAGGCAAGCTTTTCAGAATGCCCCATTGGAATGAACTGGAGACTTCTTTTTTAAGTAAAATGTACTTAAAGTTATTAAAATTAAATGGATATTGTTTCTACTTGAAATATGACAATGCATATTTTTCAGTAAATATTTTTATAAAATATATTATGTCATAATCTACTGTTGAAATGTTTTGGGTCAATACGTTGTTTTTTTTTTTTTAATAATACTTTTATTTTGGAAGGATGCATTAAATTGATCAAAAGTGACAGTAAAGACATATGAAAAATGTATAATGTTATAAAATATTTTTAAGAATCCTCAAAAGATGTATCACGGTTTCCACAAAAAATTAAGTAGTGCCTCTGTTTTCAACATATTCAGCATATTAGAATGATTTCTGAAGGATCATGTGACACTGAAGACTGGAGTAATGGCTGCTAAAAATACAGGACTAAATTACATTTTAAAACATATTAAAATAGAAAGCAGTTACTTAAATGTAATATTTAAACATATTATGGTTTTTACTGTATTATTGGTCAAATAAATGCAGCCTTGGTGAGCATAAGACATTTGTTTAAAAACCATTTAAAATATCTTACTGACCCCAAACCTTTGTACAACAGTTAACATGTTTCACTTAACATCATGTAAACAAACAGGACTCCTATAGAATTATATTTAAAAGAAGGAAAAGCTTGTCTCTTAAAATGGTGGTTGGCGATTGGTCAGTAACATTTTAAGGCGGAGCTTAGCGAATGGTCATTTATTCTGATCTGTGTGTCAGTCTGTTTGAATCTTAACACAATGAATCACGAGAGAGCCACAGATTGCAGTGATGTGACAAAGACAAGGGAACTCACAGAGGGGGGTGGGGACTGCCTGTCACTCAAAGGCAGGTTCTCATAACCAGGGTTGCCATTGGAGGAAACGTTTGGAGTCCTGCATAGAGAAAGAGAGAGGCTCAGAGAGGAACAAGGTGAAGGGGACAATGGAGGGGGAGGGAGCAGACAGCAAGGAGACGGAAGAATAACATGCCACGCCAAAGGGACACAGAGAAGGATGAGAGCCAGGATCCAGGGTGGAAACAGGAAGAGAAAAGGTGGAAGAGAGTTAGAGAGGTGTGACATTTTCACTTTAAGAATTTTTAGATCTTTTTCCTGAAAGAATCTAAGAGAACACAGAAGGATATTTAAAGGAAGTGAATGAAGTGAAGTTCTATGATTATGCACTATATGTATATTTAGGATACAGAATTTGGATTTATTGTAAAAAAACAAACAAAAAAAAAACATGATTTTTAAAGCACAAGGAAATGTGAATGAAGTGTGAAGAAGTGTTCATGTCAGATCTAATTTTATGAAAATAGCAAATATGATCTTTCCAAACAGAATAATTGAAAGAGAGAGAGAAACAGGGGATGTTAAAAAGCAGGGAGAAAGACTGCAATAGAATTGAAAAAAGTGATGTAGTTGGACAGCATGATTTTTGACAGCGGACAGAAATATCGGAAGGGGCGGGACTTTACCTATATTGTGCATCGTCTCTGATTGGAGGATCTATGTCTGTCTTGCAATGATGGACAGACCGATAGACAGACACACAGACAGACAGACCTCTGGACTCATGTCTGTTTTTTTGCTAGACTGTGCTTGACATATAGACCTGTCTGTGCGTCTGTCTGTGTGTGTATGTGTTTGTGTTTGTCTGTCTGTCTGTCTGTCTGTGCGCTCCATCTAACACCTGCCTATCTTCCTGTCTGTGTGTGACTGGAGCTTTATGTGTTTGCCTGCATATGCATGACACTTGTTTCTGTATTTTTATGTTAATAAGCCTATACATGTGTTTTATAATGCAAAAGTCATTCATAATGCAACCTTGATGCATAGCTGCTCAAGCAATGAACTAGAATCTGTGAATTTCTAATACCTAAACTTATATGGATGACTAGAAGTGCCACTTAAAAAGAAATTAATTATCAATTTATGAATTAAAAAATATAAATTGACAAATAAACATACATATTTGATATTGTTTATTTAAAAATGGACACTACCGTTTAAAATAATTTTTGAAAGAAGTCTCTTATGCTCAACAACAAATGCTGAATTTATTGACCAATATTGATCAATTTAAATCCTTGCTGAAAAGAAGTCTTACATTTTTTAAATAAAAAAAAACCTGACACAAAAATCTGAACCATATTGTAGTAACAAATAATAAATTGATAAATAATTTTTAAATGCTTAAATGTATTGTATTATTCGTATTCGATTGTATTATTTTATTGTTACATTTAGCTAACCTGTTTAACTAAATTTTACATTCCTTAATTGTAAAGTTTTCAATATTTAATTTTCAGTTTGAAAATTATTATTATTGTTATTATTATTGAATTAAAAAAAGTTACAAATGTGTGTAAATTTTTTTATTAACATTTTAATTTTCAATTAATAAACTGATATTTGATTCCTACATTTTATTTTTAAGTGCCACTCCTAGTACTCCAGACAAATAGGTAAGGTTCTGCTGTTGATCTCTGTGTGGGTGTTCTGCACAACCTCATGGTGCAAGGTTAGGGTCATTCTGTCTGTCTGTCTGTGTGTCTGTGTATGTGTTACTCACGGTAACGGAGGCGCGCTAGAAAAGGGGGGAGTCCAGCCGGCCCCCTGGTAACTATAGAAGTGGGGCAAGGCCCCTCGCTGGGAGCCCGTGGACGTCTGTCTACGTGCCTGATGAGAAGTGAAGGGGTCCTCGCTTTCGCTGTCGGAGTCCTCATATTCCTCTGAATCGCTATGCCATCCAGTAAGAATTATGCAACAAAGAAAGTGAAAAAACTTAATGAAATAAGTATGCATTTTATGTTATATGCAAAATAAAGGCTGAAAGACATTTATTGAAAAATCTCTCATAACTATATACATGTATACAAATCAAATAATCTCAGTCTAGTAGGTAATCCTTTAATCTGTCTCACTCCTCTTTGCCATTTCAGTAATCTATGCATCTGCCATCTACTGTCTGTGCAAATGGAGTTTGTGCTCTGAACACAGTTTTACTGCAATTAAACACTGCAGCCACCTCTGATGGATTTGCCAACATCAGGCACTCGGAGGGAGTGCACCAAGTCGGGCTGAATTAATACTAAGTGACTGAGCTTTCTGAACTAATGGTTATAGCGACATTAATATCATATCCAGATATAAGGAGTAAAGTGCATTTAAGCACTAATGCCCTTGAGTTGAGATCACATTTCTCTCATCTGTGCATTGCTGATGAGTGCGGTTGTCAGTGTTTACCGTTACCACAGACCCATTTAAGACTAACTATAGTGGAGTTGAGCTGACCCAGCCCACCTCCATTAACATTTGGCTACATTTGTTGTTGAGGATGGTGGAATTATGTAACTTGTTTTGCATTAAAAATCTGAAATGTTCAGCTTCCCAGTGAGCATTTCTTTATTCATGTCACAGATGCATTTGACACATATTAACATGACATTCCTCTGTCTTGGGTATTTTCCTATAATTAAATAAGCATTCAAAGCAATATTCTCCTTCTGCATTCATAAACACAGTGGAGAGCAACAGTCTGAGACATTAAAATTTTGTTATTCAATCTAATCTAATTAAAACCGCAAAAAATGCTTTAGGATATTAAAAAATATAAACAATGAAACGTAATAATCAAAATCAGATATTTTTGAGGGATCTACAAGGGGTTCATGAGCTGATGAAGGTAATAATTATTTAAATCACAAAAAAAATTACATTTAAAACAAACAAATTAATTAATGAATTAAAAATAAACAAAATAAAACACTAAAATATTTTAAATAAAAAATTAAAGAATGAATAATAATATTTAAATCATAAAAATTTTAAATAAAAACAAAATTAACATTCATATTTATTTGTATGTCTGTGTGCGTGCGTAATTTTTCACTTAATTTGTTATAATTCTAATAAAATTTTATAAAAAACAATGCTAAATAGAAGTAGTTTTGAATTTGTAAATTGTAAATGATGTAAATGTAGTTTTCTTTTTTTAAATATTTTCTTTATATTTTATATTTCATTATTTTTTATATAAATAAACATTTACCGTATGATATAACTACATAATATAATAATATTTACTTCAAAAGCAACACTACTTTTTATGTACCTCATCCATCTTAACAAATCAAACTAATTAACAGCAAGAATATAATGCCATTTCTGAAAACAACAGCAGATGGGACATTGGACGGGGTGAAGGGATGAAGTGCATCTAACCTGTGGAAACTCCTCCAGGCTCCAGGTAGGGAGCAAAGAATAGCTGTGAACGCTAAGGCTGAGAGAAACGAGTACAGGGAAAGAAAGAGCAACCCCTCCATCCCATCATAGCACAAGCCTTTCAGAGAGTCCACATAATCCTGAGAGAGTGACATGAAAACAGACAGTAGATTGAGAGAGTTTGCTATAATATTGAAACGTATAACTTATTAAGCTCAACTGCAGAGTATTACTCTCACTTGCAGTCAGGCTGAGGTGGAAAGCAGGTTGCTATGGTTACCTTGTTCAGCCCTCGACAATTGAGAAGTGCTACCAGCTGGTGGAAGTTGCCCTCAGTGGCATTGAGGATCTGCTGTACCTCCCTGAGTGACCTCTAAAAGGGAAAAATAACACAGTAGCTAAGCAGCATGTTGCATCCACTTTACTGTACAGCTGCTATTGATCTTTCTTGTCAGTGGAGGACATATTGTGGTACTGATGGCAATGAAAGCAGTGCTAACATACCTCAGCCTTTGGAAAGCGTGGGAGGGCGTCTCTATCCAGACTGGAAAGGTGAGAGTGGATGCTGGAAAGCGCTCTCTGGGACTGGGTCAGTATCTTATGGCAGGTCAACAAACAGCAATTTGCTGATTTAACTGAGTTTCACAAGCTAAAAACTGTAATTGCATTTTTAACTAAAAGTAATAAATGAGAAATGAATAAAAAAGACATTATATAGAAAACAACAAAAATGACAAAAACACAAAACAAAATGACTAAAACTTTAAATAATATTCAAGTTAAAATATAACATTTTAATTCAAAATATCAATACTGTTTCACACCGCATGCATTTCAACACTGATCTTATTTTTGAAGAAGAAAGTATAGTAAAAATGGCTTTTATGAAACAATATAATAATTCTCAATGGCTCAGTAACAGTTCTATTATTTGTGAATTATTCAATACACTTTCTTTTCTCTATAGAGCAGCAGTTCTATTATGGAGCAGAAAAGCAGTCAGTGTGAAACGGGCCTTTCTTTTCTCTAAATTTCACTGTTCTTATCATTTCCTTTTATAGCATCAAATTCAGTCCTTCATTCATCAGCCCATCCAAAACACTGTCAGTCTTGGTCTTGATTACAAAATCTTGATTATAATGTCATAATCCTCTTTATTCTGTTCATCCCCACCGTGACATAAATGGCATTGCTTTTTAATCTTAATCCGTGCTTTGTGACATCATTATAATTCCCTATATTTGGGGAATTCTGCCTTGTGCCAACATTAACATTCTATTTTTTACTGCTTTAGTAATCTCTATGACATCACCGTCTGCAGCATCATGTAACAAGATTGCGCACCTGTTGAAAAGGGCTGCTCATTTTCCTGTCACAGGTTAGGTAATAATCCAGGATTTCTATTTAGAGAGAAGAGAAAGAGTGAGAAAAATAAGATTGAAGCTGTGGGTAATACTGCGTATGCGTCAGAGATGAAGGCAGATGTGCAGTTAGACTTGTTTCAAAACTTAGTGAGCGGTGTCGCTGCCTACTGCCTACATAGGCAGCTGCCTTTCGAGGGCCGGTTTTGTATTCCACTGTTCTGCTTCTCCATTTTTTTTTCTGTATAAACCCTGATTTGTGCATGACAGTGTTAAAAAGTTAAAGTTTTTATACATTTGTGTTTTTTTTGTTGTTGTTTTTTTCATTCCATTATCCTGCATGTTGCACTTTTTTGGTTTCTAAGATAGCTTTCTAACTGTCAGGGAACTTTATAAGGGGGTATTTGAATATCACAGTTTTTAACTAAAAAACTAAAACTTTATATGTGTTTTGCAGTTGATTTACATGACAATGGTGTTTCAGGGCCTGAAAATGTACATTTTTGAAAATGTTTCTGTTTTAAACTTTAAATTTTTAAGTTTTAAAGTGCACGCTTTTGTAAATGATACCATTATCATCTGCATGTAAATTTGTGAAAACGGTGACATCATGCACATGCTTATTACTGTATGTGTTCAGTCTATAGGTATGTACACAGGTGCATGGTGTTTCTTTACAAAGTGACATCGCCAACTGCTGGCCTGGCACGCATAATTCAGCACTTTTAGTCGTTTTTGCGGATCCATGTGAATGGCGATCGTTTTAACAACGTTGTCATCTGTATCCAAAACCTTTCAAAAACACAATGGAAAAACCATTCCGTTTTTTATCACATTGTTGTCCTGTGAACATACCCTAAGTGACTGATTTGAATATTGGAATTTTTCTTTAATGGAGCTTGACGCAATGCATTCTGGGAAAGCCTCCCCCACAAAGAATGCTGTGATGCTATAGAAGTTGTCTAAAATTAGGTATCTTATCAGGCAGGATAAGGTGCAGTAACATTTACTGTTGTTTGGTTAATTTTAGTGAAATCCAGTCATTTTAATAGCAATCGGGAATTTTGTGAGAGGGTAAATGATTTCTCCACAGACACTTTACAGTGGATTCACTGCTTTGATCAACAGAAAGTTGCTTGGTTTGAAAGTGACTTCTGTGTAAGCAGTGCTTTGTGTAGCGTTACACTACACTTTGCTAATGTGACTGCACTTAATTGACCTGCCTTTCTGTACAGCCTTCAAATTGGGAGTGTAACTGATGCCCTACAGTTCTGCCTATGTAGGCAGCTCAATAGGTTTTGAAACAGAGCAATTGCGTATGAAAAAGCTTTACAGCACCTGTGCTTGTCCTAGAGTTGAAGTGAGTGGAGTTAAGCACAAAAGTGTTCGGGTCAAAGCAAAAATCACTCAGGGCCTGAGAGAGAAAAAGAGAAAGAGAGAGCGAAAAAGAGAGCAAGACAGGGAATTGAGCAAAAGCAAATACAGAAGAGAGATGTTAACAGTGTGGCACAGTGACCAAGTGACATACTTCCCTCAGTCTCTCCATCCCACAGCTCTGACTGCTATTGATCTACAGTATTCACTGACACGCATGCAAGCTGCACCTATTATCTCAGTTTTTTCTATCTCATCGCTCAGCCAGTTTTCCACTTTTACTCTTGTCCACTCTGCAGCTACCTCTTTAACACACACTTATTACTGTCCCTTAAGGAATGTGGGTGATTAATCAAACTGAATAGGACTCAATATTACAGAGAGCTTCACAAGAGGACTAAAGAGGGTCAGGAGAAAGAGAGAGAGCGACAAAAGAGGACAGAAAACGTGGAGTGTGTGTGTGTGTGTGTGTGTGTGTGTGTGTGTGTGTGTGTGTGTGTGTGTGTGTGTGTGTGTGTGTGTGTGTGTGTGTGTGTGTGTGTGTTATAAAAAGGGAGCACTAGGCAATTGTTCCTGCTGGATGGATTTGGACAATGAAACTCTTGTTTTGAAGGCCAGCAACTGCCATCTCTTCCTGTCACTTTCTTGTTCTTTCTTTCTTTCTTTCTTTCTTTCTTTCTTTCTTTCTTTCTTTCTTTCTTTCTTTCTTTCTTTTTCTTTTTCACATCATCGTCAGTGCCATTAATAATTTGGTTTAGGTTTACATTGGTGACGCATCGCATTTATCCTTCACATATACACTAATATTCAAAAGTTTGGACTTGGTCTTTTTATTTTTATTTTTTATGCACACCAAGGCTGCATTTATTTGATAACACATACAAGTAATTTTATTAAATATTATTACAATTTAAATTAACTCTATTTTAATAGATGAATTTTCAGCAGCCATTACTCCAGTCTTGAGAAATAATTTTAATTCTTCAGAAATCAATCTAATATGCTTATTTGGTGCTCAAGTAACATTTCATATAATCAAGTCTTAATATTTTTGTGGCACTTTTGATCATTTAAATGCATCTCTGCTGAATAAAATAATACATTTATTTTTAAAAATCCTAGGGACTCGTTTAAACAGTAGTGTATTTACATTTGTAATTTTACACTTTTATACATATTTTTTTTCTTTCCTGTTGAAGTCCATTATTGCTGTATTCATCTCTAAAACACTCAGCATTACTCTCTCATTCTTCTTTTTTTTCTGTTGCTTTTAAGACCTCTTATGTTCATCTTCAAAGCAGCATCCATTTTTCTCTTTTTTACAAAGAAACACACATGCACTCAGAAACACACACACATTGAATCTTTAATCTCTGCCCTATTTTCCTGCTTTTTTGGGATTGTGCCATGACTGCTGAGTTCCCAGAGTGGAAAACCTTTTTCATTATAATGCGCACAAACACACTCTATCCCTCTCTCCCTCTTTCATAGGCACACAATAAGTGACTTCATCTTGGCTGGTGTGACCTTTTGAAACTTAAAAAGTCACATTCACAAAGTTTTGGCTGGATTTTTCAGTGAACACAAATGTCTCTGCAAAGCGCGCTGACACTCTCACACACACTCATTCGCACACAGATGGCGGTGTTCTGTGCTGGATGTCCGCTTGCGGAGAGCTGTTGTTTTTCTGTCAGGCTAGACGTTGCCTGAATACTCACCACCACTGTGGCAGTCTCCAAGCCGAGAGAGCCCCAACTCAGAAACAGAGCCAACCAGGCCAGCACTGTCATCCTGCAAATGAGTGCACACACATACACACACACATTTTCACCATCTGCCTCTCTGTGCCAGAGTGGGTGTCAGTAAGCAAAAATAAAACCCATTTTCTGCAAGCATTTTCTATCTTTGGGATATCAGATACATGATATACATAACAATCACACTACTATGAACATTTATGTTAGTTTAACATTATGCATGAATGCTGTGTGCATGTCAAAACTACTAAACACCTACTTACATAAAGCAGGTCAGCAATGATTGTTACTCACAGAATAAGTAGCCAGCGGGCTTGTTTGGCTAAACCCAGAAGAATAAAAAAGCACACTACCAGATCCAGTAAAAGCAGCAGCACATACGACAGCCACCTAAACAACAGTAACAGACAAGAAATCTTCAATACAGTGAAAATTCAAAACAGGCAGATAAATTGAGATATTTTTTCCTTCTCATTCCATCATTTATTCATATTATAATTTGCATAATGAAAGGAATGTGTTGCCACATTAAAGGGGTGGTTCACTGGTTTTTTCTAGGCTTGATTGTGTTTATGGGGTGCAGTCTAACATGTGTTAAAGGGGTCATCAGATGCCCATTTTTCACAAGTTGATATGATTCTTTAGGGTCTCAATGAAAAGTCTATAGCATACTTTGGTGTCTGTAACACCCTTTTTACCCTGTCAAAATTGGCTCTGTTTTCAGCAAGCTGTTTTTTAGTCCATGTCGCTTTAAATGCTAATGAGCTCTGCTGACCCTGTCCCTTCTCTTCTGTGGGGTGACGAGCAGACTGTAAACTAGCTCATTATTAGGAAAGGCGATTTGCAATGATTCATTAAAAAACCCTTATACTCACTTCTTCTGTAGATGAAGCTGGATCACGAATGATTTACGCGAACATAGACACAATTAGGCAGATCGGGATCAGCGCATTCCCTTCAAAAACGAAAGTAACGTTAATCCTCTGTGTCTTCAGTGGCTCAGATGTCGGGAGTAAATGACGACTGCTATGTTCATTATTACATCCAGCAACAAAACACCTCGATCAATTAATCGTAGACATTCTTGTCTTCCCCTGCACCGGAGTCGACACAATGCCGGACAGGTCACAGCTCACTCAGGGCGGGTCTAAGGTAAGACGGCCTTGTCAATCAACCATCGTGGGAGGGGCCTGTGCAGAACTACGTCATTCTGACAGGAATCTGATTTGAGAAAGGGGATTTTAAAATAGATGGTTTTATCCTGATTAAAACTTTAATACAGTATGGCAACTGCATGCGCGTCCATGTTAAACGCTTCTCATAGCTATGTGAAAATAAGTGTATAATTGGAACAGAGAGCGAGAGTGGCAGAGCGGGGGACACAAGGAACAGTATTAAGAACCGCTGCTTTAGAACATTGATTTTGAAACTTGTGAATCCATTAGAATCGTTAGAAGACAGAATCGCGATTCATATATGAATAGATTTTTATATGCACCTCTAGTTTTCTCTTCCTCTTCTCCAAAGCAGCGCAGCATGGCCTCGCCCCCTTTGCTGCCTTTTCTCGAGGGCCGGGTTTATCTGGGTTTGTTATGTCACGAACCTGGGAAGTAACTTGTTATAGTCCCTACCAGCCGTTTTTGTAGGCATTAAACTGACAGAATTTTAAAAGATCTTTAAAATATCTTTGTTTGCATTGAACTTTTAGCTTTGTAACTTTGCAAATATTGTTTATGCTCAAACAGCAACATTACACACTAACGTTTAAAAAATGAAATCGCAATCAACCACCCCTTTAAGTTGTTTTTTCACTCTCAGAAAAACATGTTCAAAAATTGTACCATTAAGGGTACAACAACTTGTCATTGTGGCAGTACCCTCAAAGGGACACCTTTGTACCTTCTTTACCCCTAAAGGGTTCATAATAGTACCATAAGAGTACATATTACTACATTAAGGGTGCATATTAGTACTCCAAGGTACTAATATTCAACCTTTAGGGGTAAAAAAGGTAAAACGGTATCCCTTTGAAGGTACTGCCCCAGTGACCTGCTGTTGTACCCCTAAAGACACATTTTTGCACATTTATTTTCTGCAAGTGTATAATTTACACTAAAGTGAGTTCCCACAAAAATATTAAACAGCACAACAGTTTTCAACTGGTAATAATAAGAAATGTTGCTTGAGCCAATGTGGCAGCTGAAAATTCATCTTTGCCATTATAGGAATAAATAACATTTTAAATGAAAAAATGAAAAACTTTTTAAATAGTAATAATATTTAAAAAAAATAAGTTTATGATACAGTTTTTACTGTATTTTTGATCACATAAATGCAGCTTTGGTGAGCATAAGTGCATAATACTTATTTTATCAACTAAATATCAACATTTATAAACACTGAACACACAAATCTGGATATTTTTTTCCTTAACTGTTTTGGTACTCATGTCTTTGATGTCTCCTCACCTGTAGTCTTCATTCACCATGAGTGTGTTTGCAGCCCAGCCAGGGGAGAAAGGTGCAGAAATGCTGTTAGCGGATGGACTGAGAGTAGGGGCTACAGAAGGAGGCGCTGGGGTGAGCGCTCCCACTATGCTTTCACTTCCATTCGCCCTGTAAAATCCATCCGCAGTGGGGATCAGACCTCTTCCCAGTGTCAGATTGGAGAGGAGAGACACGACCCGCTCTGACAGACGCCTGCAGGAGCGTGTGGGCACGAGTGCCGGCTTATGTCCGCCGAACACTTCCTCCATGGAGGTCAAGGGCCCTGAGACAGACTGCTGCAGCCCAGCCACGGTGTCTGAAATCTGGGTTTGTGAAAGGAGAAGATCATGCTGGAAAACTTTGCTTTGAATGGCATGAACCCAATGCATTTGTATCCCGATCTGACATATGAACAGATTAGCATGGAAAACAAAAGAAAAGAGTAGTGGAAAAGATATGTGGGAGATAAAAAAGGTCAATGGAATTGAATGGAAAAAGCTGGAATGAATGGAAAGGGTCTTAAGAGTACAGTAGAAATAAAGTAGGTCATTAATCAGATTGGCATGCGTTCATTGATTGACCATATGAGCAACCAGCTAAATCAATACCCAGAGAGGATTTTATCTCACTCGTTCACACACAAATGCATTCAAACACTCTCTCGCTCTCAGACACACATCTGAATTTGCTCCATACCCGATCGCTTACTTGAAATCACAGTGTAATAAAACCATTTAGTGTGTTTTCTGAACATCCTGTATTTCTTTTTGTCCCCTGGTGCTTAAGGAGATTGATGGAATAAGCTTTTGTGTATGTATGAGCGTGTGTGTGTGTGTGCATTTGAGTTCTCACCAGAAGATCGATGGAAGCCAGTGTGTAATTGGCAGTGAGGAAGGATGAGGTCAACTGATACATCCCATCGTTAGCCTCACTGTTGCCGTAGAAACCGATGCCTATGGCAACACTACAAAAAGCAGAAATATGAAAAGGAAATAAGGAGAGATGACAAAGAAAAAGAAAGTGAGAGGGAGGAAAGAGAACATAAATAGAGAATGAAAAAGGGAGAGAGGAAAACAAAATGAGTCATATTTCAGCTGGTTAATCTACATTTAAATTTTATTCATTAAAGTTTGGGGATTAGTAAGTTTTTTTAATGCTTTTGAAATAAGTCCCTTATGCTCAACATGGCTGCATTTATTTAATCAAAAATATAGTAAAAACGATTGAGAAATAATATTAAATAATAAAAAAAATGTTTTCTATTTTAATATATTTTAAAATATAATTTATTCATGTGATGGCAAAGCTGAATTTGTCAGCAGTCATTACTCCAGTCTTCAGTGTCACATGATTCTACAGAAATCATTCTAATATGCTGATTTGCAGCTCAAGAACCATTTCTAATTATAAACAATGTTTAAAAAAGTTTTAGGAAACATTTTGTTCAGGATTCTTTGTTTTTTAAAAAAAATCAAAAGAACAGAATTTACTTAATCCTCTGTAATAATATTTAAATCTCTTTACTGTCACATTTGATCAATTTAATGAATCCTTGCTGAATAAATGTATACATTTCTTTAAAAAATAATCTTGGAATCCAAATTATCAACACTGAAAATCCACTCATTTACATGTCTATTTCACATTCAAATATTCAGATTAATGCTTGTCCAATCCTTTCCAACCTGCCAAAAAATGGCAAATCTCAATCTCTTACTGTTTGACCCAGATTAGGCCAAAGAAAGCAGAAATGTGTGTTTACGTGTTTCACACAGAAATTATAGTCGCAAGCAGCAAATGTGTGCACATGCCTATATGCAGTCATCTGTAAATCAGTGTCTAGCTTTTGAATGCTTCAGAAAAAGAGGTCAACGTGGATGGGAAGGGGGTGATGTCATGGGGGCGGGCCTGCAGGGGGAACACGTGCTGCATTAGAATGATTGCATCATGCACTGAGCAAACCAAACCTGTTCTCATAAAAACAATGCTAATTTTCACAAACAATTTATGTGTGACATCAAGGACATTAATACATCGTGCTGATGGTTCAGATCAATGAGGCATGAAAAAGCATTGGGTTTCATATTCATAGCCCTGAATATATTAAAATGGGTTGGTGTTCTGCCAATATATGTGCACTGAGAGAACATAATTGAAGGAAACCATCCCTTGCAAATGTGCAAATGAAACAGAGCTTTATTTAGAACAAAGCGTGATATCTTTATAATGCTAGTCTAGAAGTGGGAAAAAGCTACTGTTTAGCTTAGACACAAATGGGCGGTAGGTTTAAGGTTGTTGCTAATAAGAGAAACCCTGAACAGTTTTCTGATTCTGCACTCATATGTGTGAAAGCACAACATGGTGTGAGTTAAATGCAGTTAGGAACATTTTTCTTTTTCTCTCAACAGTACTTTCCCACAGGAACTAAATGGATGATGTCAGGTGATAAATGTCATTTGCTCTCTAAATGATGCAAATTGCTTGATCACTGAAGAAGTCATAAACAAGACACGGATGATGACGTCATCAAAGTTCAGAGGTTGCACATAAAAATATAACAAAACACATAAAAATGATGGAGAATTATTTTATATTAAGGACAATTACTTTCAATGGATTTTCTAAAAGGACTCTGTGGTTCTAAAGCGAGCAGCTATTCTTGATCGCTTCCAATATGTGGTCAAACTAAACTTTGGGAAATTATTATACATTTCTTTGTTTTTAAATATATTTCATAATATATTTTCTCTACTTCATAATAGTCTCTACTGTATTTTGAATTAAGAACATCTGCTCAAAAGATAGTAATCACTGACATCTGAAAATTACTGTCATTAAGAGGCATTACCAACACAAGGTGACGGCTGTGACTGATACCCATGTGACACAGCAGATGCCCCGCCCCTTTCTGCCACTGTATCCATGGCCACCGCTGGCATCATCATCTTCCTCTTCTTCCTCTGCATCCCGGCCCCCCTCACCGCGACGGCAGCAGCAGTAGTGGATGAGGAAGGAGAGAACCACAAGTAACGAGAGGACGAGAGCAATGGCAGAGAAGCTGGAGAGGACCAGGAGAGTCTGTGGAAAGAGAAGATAGAACATGAGCAAGAAGAAAAGACATCCAAGCACTCAAGGCTTCATTTTTATTACATATAAATTTTACGGAATATTAGTCAGCCTAGAACATACGTAACATCAGTTTTTAGATGATGTCATTGGTCTAAAAAATTGTCAATCGATTTGAAATCAAGTACTGACTCTGATCATCATTAAACTTTTTAAAAATGAATAACTTTTTTAATTTTAGTAGGATTGAAAGATTTTTTAAAGCTGTAAATAAAACAAAGATTATTGGAGTGTGTTTTATAAGAAAACACTATTTCAGTCTCTCTACTTCAAAATTTCATGTTTAATTCAGTGTGTTACTTGCCTTTTCTTTTGTAATTATTTGTCAAATTTAACAGCAACCCAAAAAGAAATGCAATGACAGCCCTAGGAAACTGAATACATGCAAATTGCATTTGCATATGGGAATTTATGAGTTACTGTATTATTTCAAAGAATATCATACAACAATATTTTTTTCATTGTAAAAATGAGCACAGAATTGACATACTGCATAGCTGCAAACCATTCAAGCACATGCATGTATTGTGTAGAAAGCAGTGTGACATAAAATGCAGGATGTCTCTTTAATCTGATTGGCTAATGAATGCTCCACTCAAAGAGAGAGAAAGAGGAGGTGTACTTAAAGGTTTCTGTTGGATTCAAACACATAATGTGCATTCAGGTTTCATATACTGTACATCTTCAATCAGATCCCAATCCATCTTCCTCAGTTTCTCTCCCTATCACTCTCTTATTATCTTTTCCCCATGGTTTCTCTCTATGCTTTCTCTTCTGCTCACTCATCCCTCACTGTTTTCCCCCTTTCTTTCTTTTTATCCACACCACTGGATCTCTATTAATAATCTGTGACCTACTTAAATACATTCACTGCTTTTCCCTCTGATTCTCTCTCTTGTTTTTCATCTCTTGCTCCCTCTCCTCTTCGTTGATTTCCCTTCTCTTCCCAATTCCCACTAATATCCATGAGGATTTCACTCTCTCGTTTCTCCTCTCTTCCATCTCTCTAGCTCTCTCACAGTCTGTTATTTAGCACATCTTTCTCTTATCATCTGTGTCTTATCCTGTAAATCCATTCAGGCATCCAGCATAATCTGGCTTTGTCTCTTCCAACTTTATCAATTTGAGGTGAAGCTATTTCTTTTTCTAAGAGTAACGTCACAACGGCTGTTTAATTTCTTTGCTAGCATCATCAAATGGAATTGAACATTTGATAGTATAGTATGTATTATACAGTAGTATATCTGTCTGGCAAGTAACTGGCTAACTGGCTTAATAATGTTACCTACATAACCATTATACAAGCATTATACAAGCAAATTTGATGACCATAACTAATGTTATAGTATATAAAATATAATTACATATTTATTAATATTTTATATATTTAATGCTTTCTGAACAAAAATGGAAATTTACCCTTATTTAATTCACAGTCACTGCATCATAGTTCCTGTCCTAATGTGCTGGACATTTAAAGTCATATCTTTTATCAATATCTTACTGATGTGGAAACACACTTATGTAAGTAAATGTATCTGTCATAATGGAGTTATCATTTTTACATCAGTCCATTGTGCTTTAAGTCTCTGATACTGCAAGTCAATCAGAAAGGTTTTTTAATGTGAATGTGAGATACAAACTTAATTTTGAGTCAATACATCTTTAAACTTCAGATAGAAAAGTGCTTTTAATGGTTTTGACTATAAAACTCCAGTTTAGTCTAAGAGTCTGTGTTACAGCATAAGAGTGCTGTGAATTAGAGTATATTGTGCAAGTCAACGAAAAATATTTCTGACAGCAAGAAAAAAAGTCATTTCTGACTGTTCATACACTATATTGCATATATGTGATATAATTTAGACAAAACGAGAGGGTGCGCACAAAGGAGAGAAAATAGAGAGAGTCGCTCCAAATGATGAGTGCACCCACCCCCAGCTGTCAGGTGTAAAAATTGTTTCTGAGGGTGAGAAACAAGGAGAGGGCTGGAGAGAAGTGAGCGAGAATGAGAGAGAGGGTTACCTGCTGGTACTCCCAGCTGTCTGGAGTGAACACACTGTTTCGGGTCTGCAGGGTCAAGTCCAGGCGAGGAATGGCATGGCATAACCGTACCCATAGCGATGGGGTGTAGTTGGGGACCGTTGCTATGGCTGCCATGACTGCTGTGAACCACCTCTATCTGAAATGATTGAAACATGTAATTATAAAAAGAAAACACCAAGATTGGATACTCAAGAAGATACCCAAAGTACTTGTTATTTAATTTCATTCGAAAGGCATATTATTCATCTATTTTTACTTTAATACAAACATGTATATTATAATAACATGTATTTCATAATTTAAATATACAATCACATCAGATATAAAAAAGCATTTTAGAAACGAATGCAACATCACGGTTGTTTGAACCAATTTGCATTAAGCTGTGTCATCAGCAAGTTGTTTCCCATCCATTATGCTTTTGGTCAGCACAGTTTGGGGAAAGCAATTGTGCTCGATTTCACGGCCGCCTCAGTGTTGCGAAAGTTTTTTGACATACGTCAGCATGACAATAGAGCAAAGTGGGCTGCCCTTGGACACATTTCTAACCGGTGCCCAATTTTGACTCCCACCAGATTATTACCCACCTAGTCTTGGTAGGTTTAGGAGTAGGTGTGGGGGAGGGGTTAGGATTAGGGGTGTTGTTAGGATTAGGCAATCAGGTAGCTACTTAATTTGGCAGGGGGTCGAGATTTGGCACAACACCTGCATGTGAAAGTGAAACTACTTTGTTTGGCCTTCCAAAAGAGGACGATATCCGCTTTGTCATGCCTAGAGCTGATCAGTGCTGGTCGCTGAGGAAATACATCAACTTTGCACTGTGGATTGGAGAATGGGCTTTCACTGTGGACGAAGCGGAGTCCACCCCGGGGTCACCACATGTGGTTTCCGCAAGCACCACGTCCGCCAGCCGCGCCGCTCTCAAGACCACCGGCTGCCGCTCAGTCTAGGCCGCAGTGTGTGACGCTGTGTGACGTATTTTATGGAGGACTGTTTCCTGAACCTGCAGAGTAGCTTACAATGGGTCTGTGCTGTGTAATGTGGGGCAATTACAACTTTGCAAGGACAGTCTGGCACTTCTGACTCACAGCCTGTAAGTACATTTTTTGTATTTAAAGAATTTGCAACTGGTGATTCAAACGCAAGTTTTAATAATTAATAACTTTAACGCATTATTTTTTCCATAACTACATAAATAAAATAGTGCATTAAAATGACAGCCCTTCATTTATATATATTTCAATATTTATTGTGTGAAACTGATTTACATTCTATTAAATGTTGATTTTTTGAATGAAATCAAATATTTTCATGTGGAAAAAGAAAGGAAAAATAATTTTACCCCACCAAAAACAAACAAGAGCAAGAAGGAGGAGAATATAGCAGAAAATGGGGGGGGGGGGGGGGGGTGATGCAGAAATAACAGGACAGACAAGGAATGGGTTTAAAGTAGGTTAAGTAGAGACACACACAAACATTTTCATTACCAGGACTGAGGTCCACTGGGAAAACAACATGGATTAAGTGATTAGATCATCAATGTTAACAGAAGAGGTTTCTAAGATAGCCACACACTGAGCAACCATTGAGAACTCAATACATTTAACCTTCTAATATCATCATTGTTTAATGACACATACTTCACTAAATAATTATGACCTCATCTTTCTGAAATCATCATGTCCTCAGGATGGGACACGTTATGACATCATCAGGCTATACATTTGATTTTAACTATGAGCTCATAATCCTACATCATGAACACATCTGCACATTCCTTATATTCTTTATATACAAATTTCAGTAATAACTCATCAACTTATTAGGGTTTATGCTTTTTGACATCACTATGACAAAGAGCAGCCTTTACATTGTAATTTATGGACTGACTGCAAGCTATAATAAAAAAAAAAAAAAAATCTGACTTAATTTATTTCTTTATTTGAGAATATAATTCACTGGTAACAGATAACAGACACAGTTAAATTATTTGTGTAATTTCTGCACCTCTATTTACATAAAACAGACAAAACATGTAAAAATAATTATTGTTTCAAATCAGGTCCACCAAAAACCACTCCCTGTCCTGCACTGGCACTGGCGTAAGGCACTGGCTCAAGTTTCATTTCTAAGATCTGGATATGTCATCTGACCACTTAATCCAAAACAGTTCACACCTCACATCACTAAATTAACACGGACCTGCAGGCTCCATCACAAATAACCCTTATAATAGTGTCTGATGTGTTTGTTCATAATGGTGTCTGAAGGATATTCATTTACTGTCAGAGAACATAACCAGCATGCAGTGGGTCAGGACAATAATCTGGTGAATTGTGGTATAGCTGGTGCAGTATTATCAAACTAATTCTCATCTTTTCAAATGCAAATGGGAATAAAAGCCAGATTAATGTTAAACGGTGTTATGGAACAGTTAAACATGCAGACCATGACTCAGACTGGAACACTACAGCTCATCTGAACATGATGCATTCTGTCAGCTTGTTATAAGGATGGTTCGTATTGCATAACGGAAAGGCAATAATGTGAGTTTGGAAATAAAGCAAGGAAGAAAAATGCCGTGCAGGACAATAGAGGGACAAAACATTTTCCTTGTTTTCTGTTCTGGACTGAATAATTCTTAGCATCATCTATCCAATTCCTTAGCTTCACTATAATTATCCGCAACAGAAGTATGCAAAATAAAAACAAAAAATGGTTTCCAGGATGACTAATGATGTCATCAAGAGGGATGCCATCCAAAATAAGCTATTTAAGCTCACTGAAAACTCATTAGATTTTTTTTTAGAATTGCCACTTTATGATACTATGAGAAAACATTCATTTGTGGCTCAGCACATTTAATGAGCAATAAACTATAAAAAAATAAAATAAAATAAAATTCACATAGTGACATGAGTATGATAATAATACATTATTATGTGTATCCTAAAATGGTATTACATTTCCTTGTAATATATATATATATATTTTTTTTTACAAAAAAAATGTAATAACATCTGAAGTAGGGTTTCCAAATTCAGAATATATGGACTTTCCTGCATATTATAGTGTTGTTAATTTGCCAGCTTGATATAATAAGGAGAATGAACTGATCATTGGTCATTAGTATGGAAGGATATTCCGGACTATTTTCAAAAGGAATTGCAAATTGTAATTTCAATTGCATTTTCCATATGTTGATGCATATATTGTGATATAATCCAAACGCAATTGCAAATTTTGTGAATGCACAGAGACTGCCAAATTTCAACTGGAAAAGCAAAGTCCATTTGCAACTGTATTTCCCATGTATTATGAGTTATAAGCCCATGGAACCCAATTGGAAATGCAATTCCTTTAGCATTTGAATTTCTGATGCCTTACACGGAAAGCTGTCAATCAGTGTCAGGGGTGGGACTATACTAATGGGCTTGTTCATATTGAAAGGTGACATCACTCAATGACTATTGTGCCGAATGCTATAACAATGGAGTTAGCTGGTAGAGGCTCAAGATCACCTGTCTCAAGATCTCTTGCTGTTTCATGCACTTGAGCAAACAGACAGTGCAACCCGCCTTTCCTTCTAGTCTTATTAGCCTGCATAATAACGTTTTTGTCTTCTGTGTAAAACTAACTTTCCTGGGTATATGTTTTTGTACTAAAAATAAGTTTCGGTTCCATAAAGTTGGTGCTGATAACAGCTTACCATTATTTACCTTGGGGTCTTTGCTATATTCCAATATCATTATGCCTCAATTAGCGAGTTATAGATTAAGAGTTGTAATAATTTATGTTGCTAAAATAACGCTCTGTTCCACAAATACATTGCCTCGTGGTTTATTTAGCTACTTTTCAGTACACCACATTAAGTATGCCACTTAGTACTGTAAGACTTTGAATGTTAAAGTGCAAATTAACACCTGACCACACTCGTGAGTTTGCTACTGTTACAATTAAAAATCTTAAAATGGTAAAAACATGCCAGCCAGACAGTAAGCAACACAGCTACAACAAATCAAATTGATAAGGGTGTGTTAGATGTGTGCGAATAGAATTGACAATGATCAGTTGTTTTAGCTGCACTGAGGGGCCCCCATGTTAAATTCTGCTTAGGGCCCCATAAAGGCGTGGGCTGGCCCTGACACAATGCAAGATTTGCAATTGCGTTTGGATTATGTCACAATTTTTGCGCCCACATATGGAAAACACAATTGACAATAACATTTTCAATTCCTTTTGAAAATAGTCCAGAATGTCCTTCCACACACACTAGGACTGAACTGTGCTAAAAATAAATAAATAAACAGTAAATTACTACAATACATAAAAACATTATTCTCTAATTATAATTATAATAACCTCCACGAATATTCAAAGCCTAAAATGCCTTTTGAAAGTAATAAATCCAGTGCATAGTCCAATAACAGATCAGTGTTGAGTGTATGAAATAGTCATACAGCATTAACAATTAGAAGGGATATTGTAAATTATAAAACTCTGCTGAAATAAACTGACTGCTCTCAAACAACTGACTAAACCTTTATACACATCTGAGAATTACAGAATTACATAAAATATGTAGACATACATCAAAATGTCAGTATCATAATCACACCATTGACAGAGCCATGCTGCTGTAATTCAGAGCAGATAGAGGGTCCAAAAGAAGTTCATAAAAGTTACTGGGGGGAACTATTTGTATTTGTGTAGTTGTGTTTAGTGTCAATGTCTAAAACGAAATCATTATGAAGGTATTTATAAATACAATCACCCACACAACAGGACTGCTACTAATCTAATCGATGAAAGAATGACTAGAAACGAAATAGGACAGAATTGATTGCTGATTGCACTTGTGAGCTGACCCGTCGCGAGACCAATCGATCTCATTCTCTTGGCTGACTTGCATACTTGTTTAATGGCAATGATATCCAGCCATACTCACAGCGCTTTGTCTCGGCGTTTGGATACATACGAGGATCTTTTGTTTGAATGGTCTCGTATAATGAACTGTCAAACGTTTAGTACACAGACCAACTGACACGGCAAATGAGCCGCACAGAAGGCTATAAAATGTTATATGGCACATTTAAAAACGGTTGCCCACCTTTATTTGCAGCAGCCTAATGTGGGTGCTTCCACGTCTCTCACGCGCGTGTGAATTTGTTTGCGATTAGATGCGTTTATTGAGACCGCTGACCGTTAAAACGGGTTGCATCCTGTGGTGAAATCTGTTGTATTGGGCTTCAAGACAGAACTACAGTATTTTCAGTTCCAGAGTATGCGCCCGGTCTTTGTGCTCGCTGATGGATGATGGGAAACAGGTCTTCAGAGAGAGGCGAGGATCCCTGAGGGATGTTTTAAGAGAGGAACGACTCCTTAAAATCCCGACGCCTATCAGACAGTTTCACTCTTGATTTAAAATCCGCCGAGAACTTGATTCATCTTCCACAGTCGCGCGAAAGGACGCTAAAGAGTCTTTGAAACGAAAAACTTCCGAAATTAATTGTTCTCAGTCAGAATTCGCCTGAAAAATCCACAACTATGTCGTCGATGTCGTTTCCACACAAAATAAATGTTCAATCTGAAGAAATAGCAAATCCATAACATCCAGGGCAAATGCAATCCTTCCAGTGCAGTGTGTTTGTTTAAAATACTAACAACTGGTGCTAATAAAAAACAATATATTTTGTGGGGATAGAAATTGGCACATTTATTTTAATTGTCCCGTTTTCAAACACATTACAGTCTAATTTAAGTAAGTGAATGGCAGATTTAAATTGGTGTGGTCCTGAGGGTCCCAATGATCAGGACTGAACTCTCTCTCTCTCTCTCTCTCTGTGTGTGTGTGTGTGTGTGTGTGTGTGTGTGGGTGGGTGTTTGTGTGCAAGAGACAAAAAGGGATGGGGGGGATTTACACATGTAGCCTACTGTATTTAGACAGCGTGCATGACAACACATAATGACAGATTGAAAGAAGGTGATTAATTGTGAGAAAACATACAGGAAGCTCTTTCCTCAAATTAATGAGTTAAAATAAAAGACAATAATGACAGGTCACAAGGTTTTTCAAATGCAATCCATGCAGTTTGGCGTAGGGAATTCCCATAAATGCTTATTATGATTATTTATTGCACTCTTTACCCACAAATGAAGTAGGTGATGGGCGGTGAAAGAAAGGGTTGAAGTGATGCAAGAGCCTCGGAGGCCCAGGAGGTTTAACTGAGATAGGGGGATTAAAAAAAATATGCAATGAAAACAACAGAACGAGGGAGGGATGGAGAGATGGGTATTTGTGTGCAAAGGGAGTATGGGGTGGGGGGATATGAATGCATGAGAGAGGGAGGGTGGTGTTGGTTTTTCTGTGTCACTGAAAGAGAAAGCGAGTGAGGATGGGGGAGGGGTGCTAGATGGAGATGCACAGGAGGGAGAGATGGAGCGAATGAGACTGCACAAGCATTCGTATAGTGTGCATGTATCCAGGAGGAAAGAGAAAATGATTTTATGTATGCAAGAATTCCTTGCTCACATCTCAGAGCTGCTACTGTAACACACACACACACATGCATGAAAAAAAAATCATAAAATGAGTCATTTAGTTTGATTTAATTGCATTGGTCTTTAGACATTCCAGTGGCTAAATGTACAGCTGTTCAGAGTTGTTTGTTAGATGTTGAATAATTGAGAGCCTGTGCTATAAAAACAGCTGAAATACATGGTAAATTATTTATTTATATGTAGACCACTTTCAATAAAAAATTACATCCTCACATCCAATTCAATAAGCTATCCAAAAATACTGCCTTGCACTGAGTCACTTAGCAACATCTTACAATGAATGACTGAACAGGAAGTGAAGAAATTACCTGGTACATTTAAGGTGAATGTTGTATGTCTTTACCTAAGTGAGGGTCAGCAAATGCACACAAACCTAAATTAAGAGATGGCTTTGTTATATTTGTACAGAAATGTACCATAAAATCAAAACAAAAGCACGCACATCACTGGATGCGGTGCTCGACAAACTATATATATATATAAACTATATATATATATTTATCTATATATATATATATAGATAATGAAAATAGAAAAACGTCGGCACACCTAGGCTCCAAAAATACACAGGCTCTAATGAAGGTCTGATGAAAAGCTTGTGTGCTCGAAACGTCACATGTTTATCATAAATGTTTGTCATAATTTTTTTTTATTTTTGGAGCCTAGATGTGCTTATTTTTTTCTATTTTCATCAGAAATGTACAATAAAATAAAAACGAAATTAAACTGAAATAAAATTTAACTAAAATCGACAGTTTGCATCAATCTTTTTAAGTTATGACAGCTTTTAGTGAAATTATGTTCAACCAACAAACTACACTGGGTTTTGATGATTAACAGCATAAACACAAATTTGGGTAGCACTTTATTTTACAGTCCTGTTCCTCATGTACATACTATGTACTTATATAGTAATTACAATAACTATGTAATAACTAGGTACTAACCCTGAACCTACACCTAAACCTAACCCTAACCCATGTAGTTACCTTGTATTACCAGAACTTTCTTAGATAAATACACTGTAAGTACACTATAAGTACATGTAAGTACACGTACTGTAAAATAAAGTGCAACCCAAATTTGTTTACACAAGTTGATTACTAACTAATAATTTCCGATCCCTGATACCAACTAACAATGAGTATTATTCTTCAACAAAATGGTAAAAAAAAAAAGTCAACGAAAACTATTTTAATTTTAAAAATGTCAATCATGACAGTGTTAAACACTAATTTTAACACCTTTTAACTATATAAAAAAACACAAAAATTAACTTCAACATATATTCACCTTATCCTGTCGTATGCAAAGCAAGCTGAGAACTAGAAATCCACTTCCTAATTGAAGACCATTTTAAGTTACGACAACTTACAGAATAAAAAAAAAAAAAAAAAATCTTTAAAAAATCTGTTTAAATTACACAAAATGTTAAATTGATGTAATGATTAATTATTCTATTTTATCAACTTGTAAACTCATCAAAATAATGTTTGGAACTTGCATTTAAATAAAGCAATAAATCAGAGTTTTTAACTCGCAACCATGCATTTATTTTCAGTTGTGGGTCTGAGACATTAACAAATGAATACATATAAAGAACTTTCAGTGTCACTAATGCTTGCGTTATGAAAATTTGACTGCATTTGTAAAAAGAGAATATATAAATATAAAAAGAATATAAAAGGCTTTTCTCACAATAGAAATAATATAGAATTAAAAGTGATTGTAAGATTTTTTAAAATGCTTTAATTCATTGTCTTTGCAACTATTAAATCTAAAATAAGCAATCATGCTTTGGGATATTTCTGCATCTATAAATATAAATGAGTGATATTAGGTGCACATAATTAAGATCATAGAAGTCATGAGACTGACTCCTTGATTTAAAATACATCAGGTATTTGATGTAATTAATAACCATCATCCCTGAGTTCAGATGATACATAACCAGACTCTTTCACACATTGGGTAGCTGCACAACACACACAACCTGATAGAAACCGGTCTCTGTGTTTGTATGACCGATCACACAAAGATCGAGTTTATTTACTTCTAGCATGCCGAAGTTGACATCTTTGGCCAGTTTAACAGTCCCTATCCCTTCAAACATCTTCTCTGTCATGGGCTGCCGTGATTTGGCTAGGGTGAGATGGTACGTTGGGCACCGGGAATGGCGGTGTAGCCAGCCCTTCTCCTTGAAGGCTTCTTGAAGAGGAGAATTCAGGCACTGGACATCGAACAGGGGTTGTGGGGTCACATGGAGAACAGTCCCATTAAAGTGCCTTAGTTTTGGAGTGAAAGACACAGAAATAGGGGGTTTGTGGGAGTTTCTAATTGTAGTACGCATGAGCCCAGCAGCAGCTCTGACTTCCTCTGGGCCCTTCAGGACAAGTAAGGAAAGAGTGACGTGTAAAGTTGCGGGGTCCACCCATAGCGGCTCTGACTGAGGGAGGCGGGAGAGAACCTTTTTCCGAATGCGCTGGAAGGCCTGGAGAGCAGCGGGAGAGTCCACGCGGAAACAGATGAAGTGTGTGGGTCTGTTTGGTGGTGGATGTCTTAAAAGTGGTTTTGGCAGAATGAATGATAACAGCTCTGCTTTTGAACCACTCACTCCCTCCCAGCTGTCCTTCCATTCTTCCACTATTTCAGTCTGTTCTTTTTTTGGAGTGATGGATAACTCCTTTGCCAACTGAGTCAAACTGAGTTCTTCAGTAGCTGCCATCTTTTTATCTTCTGGTGCAGATTGTTTTTGCAAAAATAAGATGTCATCACTGGTTCCTTTCTCAGCATTTTCGGTAAACGAATGATCTACAGCATCTCCCAGCTCTTGTTTATTATTTGTTGTTGTAACTGAAGTTACAACATCATCCTGTTCTTCAGAAAACTCTTTCACTTGCTCTAGGTCATTTGAAACATCTCCTGTGTTAATGAACTCTTCATGTTGTCCAGTGTCAGTTGTTAAATTGTCTGAGAATTGAATAATTCCATTATATTCAAGATGAAGAGAAATAATATAATACTGTATTAATAGTACATTATAATTATTACATAATATAATAAAATAATATTTA
Source organism: Cyprinus carpio (assembly GCF_018340385.1). Taxonomy (NCBI): domain Eukaryota; kingdom Metazoa; phylum Chordata; class Actinopteri; order Cypriniformes; family Cyprinidae; genus Cyprinus; species Cyprinus carpio. The sequence goes on from NC_056587.1 coordinate 4,932,276, forward strand.
AAGAATATTGAAATACATTTACAGTTCAATGGCATGATGCTATTTTTTGTCCTGTAGTTATGTAATTCCTATATGCAACTCGAACATGCCTCTTCTGATGAGTGTTCTGTATTAAAAATTTCTGTATTAAAATAAATTTAGATGTATACTTTGGAAGCATAAGTCCTTGATGAAGAAAAAAGCTCATTAGAAAATAAAACCTTATTAATTAGTTTGACATACTCAAACACTATTTTGTTATATTTTTATTATTATTACCGTTACTATTTTTATTTGTTTATTGTTTCACTGGTTATTAATAGTTGATAAAAAAATATTGTCTGCCAAATCAAAGTCATGTGGTGCAATAAAAAAAAAGCCAAATGGTCCAAACAACACACTTCCAAAAAAAAAAAAAAAAAAAAAAGGTGTAAATGATACCCTAGGAAACGACCCACCCCTCCCCAACTCCAAAAAACCTTAGTGATATTTATGAATTATATATTCGTGATTATTCATCTCTAATAATTATTCATAATGACTACAGAACAAAAGTTTTACTGGGCCAAAATAATACTGTTGGGCGTTCACCTTGTTGCGATTCCTCACTGCCAAAAGGAGGCAAAATAGTCTGGCCCGTGGAGCCGAACACCCTGTCAGTGCGACTGTCTCTATCCCACACCCGCTGGCCTTTGTAGCTGAAGTATTGTATCCTATGATGAGGGAGAGCCAGCTCCTCAGAAGAATCACAGTCACATACCTAATGAAGGAGAGATAAGCATTAAGACTGGTTATGAATGTACATGATATATGGTAATGAAACATATAAGTGCTGATATAACACACCTGAGAGTCCCATGAGAAGTCAGAGAATGGGCGTTCCAGCACCCCAAGGAAACGGTCCAGGTGACCCACTATAAAATCAGCTGGGTCCACTGAGCAGTCCCATTTAATTCTGGAGATGACATCATCAGCTGTACGCATGCGTGGCTTCTTCTTACACCCTGAGACAGAAAGGCATCTATTTGTAATTGTGAAGATTGAATCTGGAAGGTAAAGTGCCTCTGCACCTCATCATTAAATCTATAAACACACCTTCCTTCTCAGTCTCTAGATGCTGCTTTTCTCCATGAGTCTTATTTTTTTGGGTCTTGCTCTGCTTTTCTGTGACGGCTGTATCATCATCCTCTGAGTGTGTGGTTTGAGGGACGTCAAGCACACTGTGAGGTCAAGAAAGAGCAATGCATTGTTTATCCACTAAGCTTCAATGAACATTCCCAAGATCTAACAAATTTCACATCTTTTATGGCAACTACAAGACACTGTGGAAACTGCTGTTGAAATGAAAATATCCAGATAATAAATCATGTCTACCATGAGGTTAGTTCGCTAGTTGAGTCTCTACCATCCAGAGTGAATGACAGACCTGTGAGACAGTCGACATCCGTCTCCAAAACGACATCTGCCCAAGAGGAAGTGCTGGCAAATGTTTTGGTTAGATTCTCGTATCATCTCATCTGATACAAGAAAAACAACTGCATTCATGCACTGAGTGATAACACAAGACAAAGTTAATCTGTAACTACTGGGACAATAAAAGTTAAGTTCTCCTTAATTAGTTAAGGCAGACGTGATGTAGCATAGTGTGAAGATGTAAATGGTGGTATTGAAAACAGGTAAATTTACGATGGACTAAATAAAAGTCTGAGGCAAATATCTGTTTCAGTGCAGCATGTTTCAACTCATGTCTTCAATTCCAACCACAATCTACACATTTACATATCTGTTGTGTGGCATAATAAACAAACATTTACTTCCATTCAAAAAGTTGTGGTAAGTAGGATTTTAAAAAATAAATAAAAAAATAATACTTTATAAAGCAAAAACATAACTTTTACACACTTTTACAAACTTATAAAAGATTTCTGTTTCAAATAAATGCTGACCTTTGGAACTTACTATTCATCATAAAATCCTGAAAAAATGTATCACGGTTTCTACAAATATATTAAACAGCACAAAGTTTAAAATAAGAAATGTTTCTTGAGCAGCAAATCAAAACTGTTATTTTAAATTGTAATAATATTTCATAATTATTTGTTTTTGACTATACTTTTGATCAAATAAATGCACCTTTGGTGAGCAAAAGAGACTTCAAACATTTAAAAAATATTTACAACTCCAATCTTTTGAATGGTATATACATGTAATCTGTACGAAGGAATCCTTTACCTGAAAGGTAGGTACATATTATAACAAATGACAATTTGGGGGCCTCAACACATAACAAATGTCCCTTTAGAAAGCATTTTGACGAGGCATTTTAACTGAAAACAGCACAATAATGGCTTGTAAGTGCTCTTAGCACTAGTGGAAGAAGACCTCTCTTTGTGAATTTTATATTCTCAACCCTTCACTTACAGTAAGCCTACAGCAAGTTTGAACAAAACAAACTTGGCTAGAAAATATGGACAATTATATGAAAGGCTTTTCACTGCCATCTTCAGGTCATTTGCATTATAGCCTCCACCGCTACAGTTTTTGTTAAAGGCGGTGACCAAAAACCTTCATTATCAAAGTAGATAATTTTATAAATTGCAGCTAATTTTCAAGTAATGTCTTTCAAACTACTTAAAATGACGAAATAGACAAATAATTTACTAGCACTACAACTCACAAGCGGTGAAGAATAACCTTTAGAATTAAAATACAGCTTTTTGTATTTTACTTTCTTCATTTTTCGATGACAATATAACTAGTTTACTTGTAAATAAATGTCACCTATGTCTTACCTATGTGGATTTGTCTGTGAGAAGCCTCGGTCAGGTTTTCCTGAGTTCTCTCTTCCTCACACGCCATATTTGACAGCTTCAACAGAGCTTCAGCTGAAACAGACATCTCCCACTTAGAGGCATTTAGAAAGCATCTTGTTACACTGTACTGTAGTCGCTAAAACAAAATAAATATTATGGAAAAACCATTTTGGCATAACACGGGAGACCCTGAATCAACCTACCTCAAGTCACAATCAGACAACTAGCTTCGAACTTGACTGGTTAGTGCTCATGACATACAGTTTGTGGTTAATGATAACATGTACAGGATGACATCATCTGGTTCAGTTAGCCTACAAACTGCGCGAATGATTGGGAACCAAATGCATTAACGTTACACACACTTACTAATGAAACAATGTAACTCAAAAAATGAATCTTTTGAACATACTGTTTATATTGGTTGTAACATTTATTGTACATTTCATAATATAGTTGTTTATTATTGTCAAATTTACTTGCTGCGCTGCTAGGGAAACGTTCACAAAGGCTAACTTTACTTCTGGTGGGGTTCTAATCAACGCGTCATTATCTGAAGTCCACGCCCACCGGAGGAAAACAACCAACGCTCTCCATTGACTTTCTATTGCGTGAAGCTGCCTCATTGTCATCTCTGACTTATAACAAAAAACAGAACAATGCCTTAAAGCTGCTGTGTGACAAGATGTACAGTAAACAAGCTAATAAACGCACAACTTCGTTTTTATAACCTGTCGACCAAAAAAACGAGCATTTGGGACACAAAAGTCGAGCGCAACGTCACGTGTCATATTCCTCCTGAGAACTGCGCCCACTGGAGGGAAACGTAATCAGCGACAAGACCATTAAAGGGGTCATATGATGCGATTTAAATTTTTCCTTTTTCTTTGGAGTGTTACAAGCTCTTGGTGCATGAAGAAGATCTGTAAAGTTGCAAAGACTAAAGTCTCAGAACCAAAGAGATATTCTTAATCAAAGTTAAAGGGGTCATGTGATGCTGCTAAAAAGAACATTATTTTGTGTATTTGGTGTAATGAAATGTGTTTATGCGGTTTAATGTTAAAAAAAAACATTATTTTCCACATACTGTACATTATTGTTGCTCCTCTATGCCCCGCCTTCTGAAGCGCGTCGATTTTTACAAAGCTCATCGGTCTGAAAAGCGAGGTGTGCTCATATAAACATGATTTCTAGTCGTGTCTTATTTTTACACTTCCGTCACACGCTTGAGGCATTCAGCCAATCACAACGCACTGGATAGCTGGCCAATCAGAGCACACCTCGCTTTTTAGACCGATGAGCTTTGTAAAAATCAAGGCGTTTCAGAAGGCGGGGCATAGAGGAGAAACAATAATGTACAGTATGTGGAAAATAATGTGTTTTTTTGAACATTAAAGAATGTCAACATATTCTACTATACCAAATACACAAAATAATGATCTTTAAAAAAGCATCATATGACCCCTTTAATTATTTTTAACCACCACCCTATGTGAATCTGAGAGGAGGAGATATATTAAGAAACTAAATTTTATTGGTGTCAGTGCCCCTTTTCCTAACCTTCCTTTTGTTTGAGAAATTTTCCAACTGAACGGCCCAACGTGAAATACCCCGACATCTGCAACTATTTGTGTCCTTAACGCTCGTTTTTTTTTTTTTTTTTTTTTTTTTGTGGGGGGGGCAGCTAATAAAAACGTAGTTGTGGGATTTTTAGCTTGTTTACTGTACACCTTGTCACATAGCATCTTTTATGCATTTCTCTGTTTTTTGTTATAAGTCAGAAATTACAAGGAGGCAGCTTCCTGCAAAAGAAAGTCAAAGGAGAGCGTTCGTGTGTGATTCACTCAGACCGGCTTTATAAACCGATTCACTTGAATCATCGAAAGGATTCGATTCTAAAGAAAATTCGTTCATTAATCAGTGGTCGCTAAAAGGCATTCAACTGATTACGGATAGCCTAAGACAATTAAATCGGTCTAAATAGCAAACATTTACATGGTGCCACCATGTTACTACAACAGAAAAACATATTAATGGATTATTTAAACTGTACCGATGGCTATTCAGCGTGAGAGACAAGAGCAGCTGTGAGTCACGCACACATTGTTGTGATCTAAGCGCGTGACTTCCCCATCACATGACACAAGAATGATCGAAAAGGACCTAACAATGTAAACAAAATAATAATTACCATCGTATTTCAGCGACGATTTAGTAAGTAACATTGGTGAGGATAGTGTACCATTTATGTTAGCAACAACATTGACAACCATGCAGAACCTGTCAATACTCCATTGCAATGTCTTGTTTTTGTTAGTTTGCTGGCAGTACCCGTCGGCGCTATAGCTGTACCCAGCTGATAAAGATAAGGATATTGTGTTTTTGAACAAACCTCTCTGTAAAAACCTTCAGAACACATATATGAATAAAACTGGAAAGTTTGGTTTATGTAAATGCTACTTAAGTAGTTGTGCTGAAACTCCTTTGGAGAAAACAGCCTTTAAGTAAATGTACTGCAATTGAAATCTACACATATTAATTAAAGTATAATAAAATAAGTGAAATATAATAAATACTTAAATGTGTATTTCGATAGTTTTCTTTCATCTAGTCTAAAAAAAGACATGTAATGGATCCAAAGTAGCCCATAATATTAAAATTGACTAGTCTACAGTTCATACCAGTAATAATTACTTTTAATTACCTGTTGCTCCATACATGCGTCTCACCCAGGCTTTGTGAGTGTGGATAGTGAGATGGGAATCCGCTATTTGAGCCACCAACATCCACGCCAGTCCCAGCTCTTCAGTGTGGTGCGTCAAGCATGTGGGCGTAGCCTCAGCTGTGCGGTATGCAAACGTTTATGTTATGCATTAATAAATTAATCTAAACTTGATTAAAAATACATATATGTTATACTTATGTATTATCTGATATTGCAGGTTTGTCCTGGTCAAGAGGGGCCCATCTTTTTTGGAGATGAACAGCACGGATTTGTTTTTTCTCATACGTTTTTCATCAAAGACAACCTGGCACGGGGCTTTCAGCGCTGATACAGCATCGTAGTGGTAGCCATGGACAGGATCTACCTCATCAACTCCTGGCCATTCCTGTTGCGCCACCTGCGGCTAACCATTCAGAGTCTACAGAACACAGCATTTGAGGTACTGGACTGCAGCACCACTTTAGTACCGTGATTGACAGAGTACCTCTTGGAATGATGAGTTTCTTGTCGTGTTGAAAATATTACGGTTTGCCCTGTTTATTGCCTTGCAGGTGTTTGACAATGAGCAGTGTGCAACTTTATCAAAATTGTGACTATTTCTCATAATTGATATTTATATCTCACAATTGAAAACTTTATATCTCATAATTTATATCTCATAAGGTCAGCTAAATACCTATGCATACAATATTTCCATGATGCAGGTCTACACATCTGTGTTACAAACTACGAGTCAAAAGTTTGGACAAACTTGACTGAATTTGTTTCCTGATCTTCAGAAGAGTTTGATTAAGCCTGTGCTTAAATGCTTGGAAAAAAATGGAAAAATATACATTTTGTTTACATATTAAATAGTTGTTTATTTTTATATACAATTTAATAAAACATCATTTTTTTGTATTAAAATGTTAAACAAAATGTTACACACATGTACTTTTTGTAATAATATAATATATAATAATAAATGTATAATTATAATATAATATAATACATTCTTTAATGGATAAGCCGGACCAGGATCCATCTCGTGTGCAGAGGTGCATTTTAGAAGAATTTAGAAGAAGAAAATTACTTCTATTTAGTTTTGATGATGCTGTTGTTAGAAAATGTGAAAAATAGTAGAGTGGATGTGTCTAATCTTTTGACTCCTAGTGTATGTTTAAAGTAGATGCTGAAAGTCTTTCTAATTCAATTCTGACCCTCATTTCTGTCCATTTCACAGGTTTTGCTTCCAGCTGGATGTGTCCGACCAGTTTCGTACAGTCCTCACTATGAGGAAGCATATCGATGCAACTTCCTTGGCCTTAGCCCAGATGTACCAATCCCAGCCCATGTTAACGCTTCAGGTATCTTTTGTTTCACTGCAAACCCTCTTTTGTGTATTTTTACTTGACAGAGCTAGTTAATTTAATATATGTCTACACCATATTAAAAAGGAATCTATTAGATCCAAGTCCTGAGAGATTTGAACCCATTAACCTATTGTTTTCTGATCCCAGGGATTAAAGTTCAACGTCGCTATGACGGATTTCCGTTAATTGGATTTTGCTGAGGAACGAACAATGGTCTTCTCAAAGTCCTAAAATAAAACTAAAGAAACTGAGTTCCAGATGCCAAAATAAGACTTTATTAAACTTAGCAACAAAGCCGAGATGACAGGCGCCACATCTGAGTCTTTGTCTATCCAGGCACCCATATTTATACCTCGTTCTTATCAGTCTTTTCAACCAAAAAATGACCTCTGCCTCTGATTGGTTTTACCCCATTTGTTTTGCTACAATTAATTCATACTCCTCTTTGTTTACTTTCTAATCGTAGACTCCCACTAGTTTGAACCATTTTCCATTTCCACCTTAGTCTCATCCTCTCTCCCTAGATGCAGGTGTCCTCATGGGCATTCATCATACTTGTTTGTACCGTCTTTGACATATTCTTGGAAGTCACCCAAAGTTCACTAGTTCAATCCAGGTGCTGCCCAATGGAAAGTACTATACATGCCCAGTAGGGGGCACCTAAGACTCACGTCATATATTAAGGCTTCCAATTGTTGAAATAATCATTTAACAATCACCATATTGATTAGTATATTGATTGTAATTATTATCATATACATACAGAGCCACTTGAAAGTTTGTGAACCCCTTGCAGAATCTGTGAAAATGAAAAACTTTTGAACGGGATGAAGATGTTCAATTTTTTCTTCACGGCCGTGAGGTTGTTAATTAAATTTCAAGGTGTGTTGGACTTGAAGAGGCGCTGTGCAGACAGATCGGTGTTTGACATCGAAGTACCGTGAGAGCTCTGCATACTTTTCTATCCAATTGCAGTACTTTGATATCAAACTCCGATCGATCTGTACAACGCCCAAGTCAACACACATACAGATGATGCACCGGGGCCTCATTTATAACCATTGTGTAGCCTACGCACAAAACATGCCCTGAAAGAGGCAAAAGATGGGATTTATAAAAACAAACTTGACGGGAAAATTTGCGCACCTGCACGCAAACTCTGATCCATGCGTATGCACACTTTTACTACAGTGAGCAAAAACACTGAATAATTTTTCATTTTGATATAAACAATTCAATTCAAATTGAAACTCATTAATTGAGATGAGCAATGCAAGGAAATGATGCGCACTTCGATATTATTGGAGACACTGCTGGATTCGGTGAATGAACAGTCCATCGGCCGGTTTGAATAGGTCTAATGACAATACTACAACTACTGCTGCACAGAGATGTTGATGTGTGCAGGCAAACTCCTGTGATAGTCACATATTTGAAGGATATATATATTTTTTTTAATATTTGTCAGTGACGCGCCGAGTCAGACAACTGCATTTTCTATTGCAAAATATAAGTAGACCAAACTAGCCTATATAAATACCCTAAAACGTGTACATTATCAGCAAAACGTCATAAATTTGATTTATTTAAAACAATTAAAATAGCATTGGCCAGTGTAAATGCATGAATCAACTCTTTTCTAAAAGGGTTTACTGAGAAGTATTTTATACAGTTTTGTTTTTATGGATTTTTTAAATATATATATTTATTCTAAAACATAACAAAGATGTTTTTTTTAGAGATGTGTATTTTGTGTGGGAAATGTGGTTTTTGTTGTGTGTATCCTTAATGTCTTGTTCCTTTGATGGAGTTAAACAAGGTGTGATGGGAATTTGCATGGAAATGATATGCAGATGAGGTTATGCATAGTAAAACTAGGCGTTGTAAGCTCCATCTATGGTGATTTCGGGGAGAAGACGGGGTGGAAATGCACGTATGCACAATCTTTCTCTGACTGGGATTTCTAAAAGGATTTTCGCGCAGGTTCTGGTCTACGAATTGTTTTATAAATCTGAAAACTTTCGTGCGTACGTACACTTTTAGGATGAATACTAAGTAAAGTTTCATAAATGAGGCTCCAGGCAGGGCTGTAGGCTACGTGCGTTTATAAACATTTAATGACGTTTTTGCTACAAATTAATTTTATTACATCAGTCCAGTGTTAGAAATACCTTCCTTTTGTGATCTGACTTGGAATCACAGAATAAGGCAAAACCATTTGATAATATTCTATACAGTGATAAAGGCTATTTCGATTAGCATTGCATTATAAATATACATTATGCATATAAAAAAATACCCGAGATGGCTTGAAGAACAGAGATGCACCATTTAGTCACAATCGTATTTACTGTCTCCATTCTTCATCAGTTAAAACATCCTATATGCGTTTTATTCAGCTACTGCAGCGATAGCATATGCCTTTGTCTATTAGGGATTTCCTCCAAAGTGATTTTTGTGATCATTTCATTTTATGATTTTTTTCACTTATGGTTTTACTGTATGAGGGCGCCCTCCGGCTACCAGAATGAAACAGCTACAGCTACTCACATACACTTTATTTTGGGTAAAAATAGGGAAAATAATACTTCTTTGTATAATGCTCTCATTTTTCTCCAGTGTAAATGGATTCTCTCTCTCTCTCTCTCTCTCTCTCTCTCTCTCTCTCAGTGTGCATAACATTTCCTGACAAAAATTAAGAAATTTCTGTCAATGATATTTAATCATAATCATTTATAATAAATCTTAGACCTTTCTAAACAATTATAGGCTAGTTATAGGCCTGCAGTTTTCTGTGAAATAAATTAATAATAATCATTATCAATATTACTTTGTTTAATGTTTTAAATTAGTTATAACTATAATCAGAATTACCAGTAATCATTTTGATATATAAAAACTTTTTTTTTTTTTTTTTTTTTTTTTTTTTGGCCAAATTGTGCAGATCTACAAACAGGCACAGCAAACTTATTTTTCTTTATCATTTCTGGCAAATAAAGAAAAGGTTTATCTGAAAACTTCTAGCTACAGTTCAGATTTTGTTGGTTCAGATTTTGGAATTGAAAGAATGATAAAGAGATTAAAGTGAAATTGTGGTAGAAATGGAATCCAGACACTATCTTTTTGGAGTGAAAAAAGGATGTTCTGACTGCTATACATAATATTTATTGCTGTAGTATTAGTATTTGTTTTATAAATGCAATGATGCCCATGATCACAGACAGATTTGTGAGGGAAAATTGAGCCATTTCAGTGTGTTACCTTAATTAATAACAGATCTAGCTCTAGAATCAAATCACTGAGGTTGCTTCTGAAATTAGTGAGGGTGATACAACCTTAATATATATATATATATATATATATATATATATATATATATATATATATATATATATATATATATAAAGTACTGTGCAAAAGTCTTAGGCCATTAGTATTTTCACCAACAAAAAAAAAAGGTTTTAAGCCAGTTATTTCTATATTTTGCTTTAGTGTGGCGGTAGGAAATAGTTTACATTTCCAAACATTCCTTTTGCCATTAATTGTAATAATACAGTGAAATTTTTGTATACACAAGGAGTCTGACAGCAGCCAGTGCTCCACAGAGATTTGATCTCTTCATCATCCAGTCTGTCTGGGATTACATAAAGAAACAGGAAAAACTGAGACAGACTAAATCCAGGGGAACTGTGGCAACGTCTCCAAGATGCTACAAGGAACCTTCCTGTAAAGCTACCTGAAAATCTATGCACAAGTGCACCTAGGACAAAAGCCGTTTTAAATGCAAAGTGTGGTCACACTAAATGTTGATTTGATTTAGTTAATTAATAAATAAAATCTATTTATGACATTATTTTTGAAAGCACCCTCACTTTGCACCATTTTTTTACACAAGTGCCTAAAACTTTTAACAGTATTGTAGCTTTGTGGGTGGGTTTCTTGTAGCATCTTGGAGACGTTGCAACAGTTCCTCTGGATTTAGTCCGTCTCCATTTTTTCCTGTTTCTTCATGTAATCCCAGACAGACTGGATGATGATGAGATCAGATCTCTGTGGAGCACTGGTTGCTGTCAGACTCCTTGTGCATACAAAAATCTGAAAAATTTAAATTGCCATTTTATGTGCTTACTCTTTACTCGTCAAATTGCTATGACAATTTTTTACACTAGTGGGGCCTATTTTCATTATCTTTCCTAAGGCCCCATAACCCTATGGGCCGGCACTGTCTGCAGGTTCTGCACTTATAAAGCGAAGACAGATGACGGAATCAATGTATCATTGCACGTGCTTTTGAGTCTTGAGAACTCACTCGCACGCTCTCATTTTCTGTGCAACCACAGATCGCGATAAGGAGAGTGACAGCTTTTAATAATTATTAAGGGAGTTTGCAAATGTGATATTGATTTAATACAACAGTTCAATAAACAATTATTGCCTGATTTTGCTCTATTTCTTAAACGAAAATAGTTCCAAATATAGTAACATATAGTCTCAAAAAGCATTCATAAATAGAAAGTGTGTTTTTGAACAAATCTAGTGAGTCAGTGATTCATGATTACCCATTCTTAAAGACAGTCACTTGCTTCATTCCTGAATGAATCAGCCGTTTGAACGAATCGATTGAATGAATGATTCCGTGATAAAATCAGTGATTTGCCACCACCTGCTGGCGGATTTAGTTTAATTTTTAGCGTATTATTTCAGTTATTTAAATCATTTTTTTAATTTTTTTTTTATTTCTTTAATCTCCACGCAAATGTATGAATTTAATAGCACTTATGCCACCTCTGAGCCTCATTAAGTGTCTGAAAATGTACTTACAATGTTCTTCTGTGCCACCTCTGTAGTACACTTTTTTTATATTAATACTAATTTCATATGATTGGTAACTTATTTGTCTTATTCTTCTTATTATATTGTTTTAAATATAAATTTTAAAAAGCTTATAAGCATACATTTTTGAATTTGACAGATGAAAATGATTCCATTACAAAGGTAAAAAGAAAATACATCTTAAGTCACTTTAAGGAGTCAAATATCACCTCATATTAGGAAGGATCATTTTTGATCAGAGTTTTTGATTATTGATCAGAAGGTGCTCCAAAATTTTGTTAAATTAGTAGGACAAGGACTCCTAAACTGAAAAGTAAGCATAGAGCCATGTGTAACAGTATATTAGATCTGTGCATGAGGTCTTAAAGAGACAGCAGCCTAAATAAACCTCCTACTGTCTTTCATTATACAGTGAAGACTACCCAGTGTTATTAGTTGAATAGATTATAGTTAGACCTTACTTAATTTGTATCTTGTTATTGTTTTTGTTTGTGCTATTGATTGTCATTCATTTATTTGTTCATATTTTATTATTTACTATTTACTTGTCTTTTTTAGTTAAAATAAATTCAATTCTGAGTGCACGTGATTCTTGGGTGGGGAGGGGAGGGGAGGGAGGGGGAAATAGTCCTGCCACCACAGCTGGAAAAAATCCTAGGAAAAGCTGCATACATTTAATAAAATTAGAAAAAAAGCCATTACAAAGGTAAAAAGAAAATGCCCCTGTAAATCACTTTTAGTCAAATGTCACCTCATATTAGGAAGGATCATTTTTGATCAGAGTTTTTGATTATTGATCAGAAGGTGCTCCTATTTTTTTTTTAAATTAGGACAGGTGCTCCTAATTACAAGAAGAAAAATTGCTCTTAAACTGGCGGCGTAATTGTATTTTGTTTAATCAATATATATATATATTTTTTTTTTGCTTTAACCCCTGTGATCCCATCCTTGTTGCAATGCTGTAGCTGAGAATGCTTTAGGCCAAACATATACTAACATTAACACTCAAATCAGTCACATTTAGAAATGACAGCATTGTGATCTCATAATCTTTATTCAGCAATTCAAGGGAACATATTGTTTTTATAAAATGATGAGACAAACATAGATTTAACAGAGGCCTCAAAGTGTTTTGGGGTGTTCTTTGTCAGAATGTGATTTACATCTTATTTCGCAACTTCTGTGTGACTGTTTTCTTTCTAAACAGTGAAATTGTTTCAAAACTCAGTGTCAGGTTCATCTCAAAGTTCAACACTCATTGTGTATATACATAGTGTAACCCCTCTCCCTCTTTTTCTCTCTTTCTCAATCTGTCTTCCAGAGTTTTCCATGCTGGTGGATGTACTTAATGTTGAGCGCGGTTGTAAAAATCCTGTTTCGGATGATGACATTCTCTCACTTCAGTGCAAACACACAGCCAACAGATAAAGGTAACGCATGGAAACAAAACTCTGTAGTATAGACTAAAGATTAATAACTGCTATTCAAACACACATTATTTATTGAATTTTGCATTTGTACACAGTGAAATCTTCCTTAATGTACCTTTCTCATGGTTTGTCTTTCTCTCAGGTCCATCTCTGTTGAGTAAGATTGAAGTGGCTCTTTCTAATGAGAATTTGTCAGTGGAGGTGGTCTCTCTCTGCTTGCTCTGTCTGAAAGAGAGTGGATGAAGTAAATTTGCATTTTGTCTTTAGAATAGAAAATCTTAAATAGACCCCATTTGTAACATTGTAAATGTCTTTACTGACTTTTTAGATCAATTTAACACTTCCTTGCTGAATAGAAGTATTCATTTCTTTCAAAAATATATGTTTTTGAATGGTATTATAAAATGAAAACTACAGTTTAAACTATGCTGAGTAATTATGAATAATATATGAACTATTGTTACAGTGATCATATAAGACGCTTTCCACAAATGGGCGCAAAATTCCAAAAATTCAAAATTCAGGACCCAAAAAACGAATTTTAATTAGAAGTTATTTTTTTAACCCTCAGAAGATTATTATATGAAAAATATTATATGTACTGTTTTATTTTCTGTTCTTATTTATTGTGCATGAGGTTAGCCATTTTTGCAACGCTTAGACTTGTTATGATAACAACTTTTTGTTGTGTGATAAATTGCTCCATAAATAATTGCGATAAGCGATATTATTGACATTTTAAAGACCATTTTATGCCACTGAATATATAATCATAATGTAAAAACATAATAATGCAAGAAGGCCTACACACTTCCAAATGACAACAAACTTAATTTTTAAGAATATTTAGATCATGGAAAGCAAAGTACATAGAAAGCAAGTACATAAAGCAAAATGCAAAGTAACAAGTTCAAAAAAAGAAAACTGCACAAAGAACTTGTATGGAGATTTTTCTATCTGCAGATTTTTTTCCCAGACCTTCTTTTCTCTGTAAATTAAGGGTGCACACTATTGCTGAAAAACACAATCACTACTTAGCAGTCAGATATCCGTATGCACAATGGCAAAGATCCCTAAACAAGATCATATCTGCAGATGAAACTTTTTTTGTAGAAGCATTTTTTAAATTTTGTACAAGATTATGCAAAAGACACATTACATTATGTACAAGAAGCTGCAAAAGAAACATATTTAAGTGTATATCGTCACCAAAAATTATTGAGGTCATGTACATATATTGTGCGATAAGTTCATATATTGGTATATATTGACACTCATAAATAATTAATTTTTGGTAGTTAAAATGATTTAAACATATTTTGTTCTAAGTTAATAGATTGTGTGAAAATTATGTATAATTTTAATTAGCTTTTAAGATATCTGAGGATGCACCGTCCAAAATCTAGAAATGTAATGAGACACAAAAATATACTGAATTCCTGGAATGTGCTGTTATATTTATTTCAGACAGTTTAGGAAAGTTATGTAACAGTCATAAAGTTAAATATTTGGCCTGTTTCCCGTAATTCTTTGTTCTCTCTCAGTCACTCATTTCTCCCAAATTTTCTCTTTGTCCTGATTTCCTCTTGTCTGTTTATTGTTTCTTTGCTAACCCTCTGTGCTTCCTCTCACATGATCTTCTTGTTCTTTCTGTTACAGCAAAGTAAAAGTGTTGTTTAAGTTCTCCAAGGTGGAAGGCAGAGGTAAAGAGGACACTCTGAAGGTTTTAGCCCTGCTGGGGGCCACGGGGCCCAGGGAAGAGGACAATGTGCATCGACTTAAGTTTTGGATGACACGACTCAGCAAGCTCTACAAGAGCCATCTAATGACAGCAGTCAGAGTTGGAGAGAGAACTCTGAGCCAGTGAGAGAGAGAAAGCGAGAGTGAGAGAAAAGGGACAATGGACTCGTTGCTAGAGTTAGATGAAAGGAATATTTGAGTGAGTGCGTGTGTGTCAATTACGGGAAAAGGGGACCTTGCTGAGAATGGGTTTTTCTGCATGATACAGAGAGAAAGTAGTAAAAAGCTATTGTTGTTGTTGGTTCTTAAGAGTTTTTTTATTAACGTGCATTTAAATGGAATGTTGTTTTACCATCATGACTAGACATGTCCATTTTCTGTCTTTTCACTATGTGCCTAATAGAGCACATGGTCCATTGACTTCATTGAAACTGGGCCAAGTATCAGTTGACATGATACTGTTTGAGGCTTGCCTGTTGTATGCCTATTAAAATTCAACATCACATTTTTTCATCTGACTTTTCTGATGAGAATTTGTAATTAATGAGTCATTTTATTTATCCTTATTTTAAATAAATGGGTTTTACTTTAATCTCACACATGCTAAATAAAGTCTGTCTGCTGTTTTAAAAAAAAGTGATTATACCAGCTACTGACCAATATCAGGATCATCTGGTAGTGAAGAACGATTTTTGACAGATCTTCCCTGTAATTGTTGTTGTGGGAGTGTTTCTGGATTATGTAGAAATCCTCTTAAACCCATAACAGATTTACAGCTTGTTTCAATGTGCTACAAAACTTAAAATCATGTAATTAATACTGTGCTATATGTACCTCCACCATAAGCAGCTTATGTAAGGATCTTTTTATTCATATAGCTACTCCAAATTGGTTTACTACACTTTCTCAATACATTTTTTTTTTTTTAAGTGATACGCACACACGATGCACTAAGAACTATGTAATTAAAAACTTAATTTAAAAACAGAAAGTTAAAAAGACTGCCAGAGTGCATGACTAAGCCCGGAAAAGACCAAAACAAAGCCCGGGAAAGGCCGTGCACAGAGTACTGATAAAAAGAGGAGAAGAGGGTGGGGAGCTTTAAAGAGAGCGGAGAGATATTAAACTGCCAGGACTTTCACTTTCAATGAGCAAACTGCCTCCACACTGTTTGATCCTTCAGGAGTAGCCTACAGCAGATCAAATCTCTTGCTCACTTGCATGCCAGCTGGAAAATAAAGCTTCTAAACAAACTGATTGAAAATGAAGAAGGAAAGTTAGAGTGAAAGAAACAGGAAACTAAAATCACTGGAGACAGAGGAATATCTTGTCCATCAGAAGACTGGGAGTTTCCAAGTGTCAGACTATTGAGCCAGAGGGTCAGAATGGAGAGCAGCTGTGGGATCAAGGAGAAAGTGCAGCAGTGAGAGGAAGAGGACACATTGGTTATTGGTGTCTAAAAGAAGCAGCTGGGAAACCCACTGAGGCTGAGATTCTTCCATAACCCCTTCTGCAGCAATCTGTCGTGCAAAACGACTTGGTTAAACAGAACATGGGGAATATGGTCCACATTGGCCGGTAGAAGCATGTCACCAACAGGTAACGTGATAGACGTCCAGCACCGACGAAGGTCCTTCAGTTGATGATTAAATGGTTGTATTTGGGAGTGTGTATGTGTGTGAAGTGTTTGCGACATTAAGAGAACAAACCGCGTGGGTGTGTTGAAAGTGTTAGGGATTTTAATGCTCTGAACCCACATTGTTTACCTTTGCCTTTCAGTGCTCTTACTTCTATCAATATTGACTGTTCAAGGAAGTGGGTGCGATGATTTTATGAAGACGACGATCAAAAATCTGCAAGCCTCTATACACGCCGAAAAATAATGCTTTCACGAACGTAAGGATTTGTGAGGTTTTGGTTTTTTTTGATTTTTTTTTTTTTTTTTTTTGAAGAAGTCTGCGTTCGCATTTATCTGTCCCGTGTCGATTTTATACTGAACTTGTTGTTTTGCAGTTTTGGTAACGTATGAGAAGCCCGTGCATCTTAAATAAATAGCTCATCTTTATTAAAGGCTGTAAAATTTGACATTGTAATATATATCTGTTGCAGCCACAAGTGTTTCCAAAGAACTACGTCGTGTCTCACTATTTCAACGAGAGCGCGCTGTGCAATGAGACGGTAAGACTGACAGTTCCGCGGGTCAGTGTGTGATGCTCTTTCTTCTGATCCAGTTGAAGTTATTCATAAATCCATTATACGTGCAGCTCGGTTACAGACAGTAAATTTAATAAACTTAATGAACGTGTTTTATGTTTCTGGATTTAATGGGATTTTGACATTTTATGGGGCTCACTAACTATTGGGATATTGTAAATGAATAAGTCAATAAATAAATTAAATAATTCTTGAAAAAAGATAAGTTGACATAAGTAGTATGTCATTAACTTTTCTTTAAAAAAATGCAAAGTTACATTGTTTTAAAATGTTTGTAATATTGGAGAGAGAAAGAGAGAGAGAGAGAGAAAAAAAAACATTTGCAGAATAAAAATCAGCCTGTTACCAGCATTCAGATTTTGGACCTCTTTAGATCATTTGATTTTTAATATTATTATTATTTTTTTAAAACATTGTATTTAATCTTAAAGAAAGCTTGACATTCATGCTGTTTGACAAACAGTTTGTCAATAATGATTAGATTATATACACTTTTGAATTCATGGTCCAAAGAAAGTATTTAAATATTCTATGGTTGGAACTGATGGTTGCACAAACTGACATGACGTTGAATATAGAATAAACCTTTTTCCCAGATGAAAGCACCAAGATTAGATAGACTGCATTTCTAAGAACTTGTAATTACGTGTAACTGAACATGTAATTTAACTAAATTTTCTTCAGGTTTATCATCTCAGCCATCCTTTGTCACTGACCCAAATACAAAAGGTTTACTAACTAATTTTCTCCTAGTAGCTAAACTCAAAATGACATCTGTCTTGTGTGTCTCTCTCTGTGTGTGACATTAGTGCTGCGTGTTCAGTGCTGCTGCGTTCCTGTCTAATTCCTGGAGACAGCTCCTCCAGCACCTCAGTCGAGTTCACCTCAAATACTCATTCATCACCAAGCTGATTTACAGACTGGACAACATAGCAAGCGAGGTATATTCTCATACACTTTTAGAAAAAAAAAGGTACAAAAGCTGTCAAAAGTTACACTTTTGTACCTTATTTACCCTTAAAGTGTGCATATTGCAACCTTTAAGGTACATATCAGTACCTAAAGTATACATATTGGTACCTAAATGGTTTATTTTTTAATATTTTTTACTATAATGTATATATATATATATATATATATATATATATATACACACACTACCCCAGTGACAGAATTTATACCTTTTTTTCTAAGATTGTATAAAATCTTTGTAACAAGCTTTGTTCATACCATAATTCTTGCTACTATACAGTTTTCTCAGATGTTGTATCAGCAAATGTTTTATTCTTATTTGTAGGTTTTGTTAGATTTATCTCATGTGGTTAGTGTTTTTTCTATCTTTTTGTAAACAGAAAATTCCAGATAGTCCAGATGTCTCTGATTTCCCATCTGTTCAGTCATCGCCAGAAGGTCTTCTCTCCTTCACCTCATCCCTCTTCACACGATGGCTCGATCTGAATTGTGCTTTTGGAGAGCATCAGTGCATCTTCCCCACGCCAAGTGAAGAGGATCAAGACAATCCGCCTTTAGAGGAGGAACTGAATGTAGAGAACCATGAACCTGTGGATGAGCAGCAGCAGCCTGAGACAGAAGGAGAGACAGATAAACGTCAGCTTGACGAATGTCCGACTAATGGCTATAGAGAGTCACTCTTCCCAGGTTGGTCCCACTGGACTTTTTCTTTTCTATGGATAACATCAAGTCTGATCTGGTGAAAGCTGAGAAATCTGTTTTATATATGCCACAAAACCTGGCCAAAATGAGGAATCCCTTTGAAAGGACAGCTACTATAATTCACTTTTGTTTTACACTGATTAGCATTTGTGTGAGATTTCAGAGAAGTTGCTCTCTGGATGATTTCTAGATGCAGTTATGGATCCACATGTTGGAAAAAAAGGGATGTTTTTGAAACAGACACATGGCCGACATGATGTTCTCTTTCATGAATGTGTATGATGATTTTTCTGCATCATGTCTTTGCACTGATTGTTTCTATCACTTATCTAGTATTTCTATCATCTTATACAGTGAATTATGTGTCATCCATTATAATTCAGGTTGAACCTGTTGACTGAATGTTTTAACATTGAATGTAGAGAAAAAGTAAATAATACATGAAGCCAAAAGTCTCCACTTATCACTCGGTGTTCAAGAGGAAACAACTACACTCATATACTACAGTAAATGCAAGCCATATTAAATAATACTGTAGCGTAGGAACCAGCTTAAGCTTAGAACATTTGCAAAAGGATTACATAAATCATGTTTACAAGTATTGTTGTCTCACCTTAGAGAAGATTAGTACATGCAGTGTTTTACTCAAATGAATTTAACAATCTTTCTATTTTTGGTGTACATATGATGTCTGTTTTTAAGTGTAGATTTTTATATATAAATAAAATCATCTTAAAATAATTCAGTGTTTGTATGAATTGACTACACTCTTTTGTTTGTCAGAGTGTGTGTATGAGTGTGAGGACTTTCTCTAGTATCAGCTGGATGGAGAGATTTGCAGATGATGGCACAAACAACAACAGGGCACCACAGAGACCTTTTGTTCACACAATTTTGCTGTTCTACCACAATATAGCCTGCAGCTGGCACATCTCAAAAAACACACATAAAAACACAATCACCCAGTCAATATGCAATTAATTACATTTTAACTACATATTGTTGAAGGATATTGTTAATAACGTTGCAGGATTTTACCCTGTTAATGTCAGAAATTTTGTTTGGATTATGCACAACTGAGCCAAACCCCATGCAAACCAGTACACATCTTGGAAAACCTCCCTAAACCAAGAGGTAATGTCCCACTGTTAGTTAACGCATTAACCAGCATTAGCTAACTAACAATGAGCAAAACATCTGTTAAAACATTTACTGTAAGTTAGTTAAAAACAACTGTCCATATTAGAAGACACAATTTAAGATTTTAATATTAGTAAATGCTGCAACTAACATTAACTAAGATTAATAAAAAAAAAATGCTTTATATGCATTGTTAATTCATGCAATGTAGCTAACTAATGCTAACAAACAGAACCTTATTGTAAAGTGTGTTATTGAGACCATCTAGTCAGGTTAGGCTGGTAATACATTATATTTCAGCCAATAAAATATGCCCAGATTTTTACAGTCTGAATTCAAGACATAACAAAAGTGAGGGCGGATCATGTGACTCTTGGACTGGGATACACGCATAGTCCTTTGCTATGCTCACTTTGTCAAATATTCTATAATCCTGATAGATTAGAAATTTAGAACCACTCTCTATCTAACCCATCGTGAGTACTTCAACGATCAAGGACAATTGGAAAAGAGAGATCGAGGAATCACCAATAAAGAAAAAAAACAAAGATTCCACCATCTCCCGAGAGGACCTCGATGGCGCCATTGCTAACGGTATCAAGCTAACACTTAAAGAACAACAGAGTACTTTGGATTCGGTTGTGGCCTCAACAGTAAGAGATGCGAAAGACTCTGTACTTACCACAGCATTGCGTGACCTACATATGGAGATACAAGCGACCAACAATTCTGTTAAAGAGCTAAGAGCAGAACTTGAAAAGTTAGCTAGCGCGACGAAACAGACACGTGACCGGCTAGATTGAGTTCAGGCAGCTGCACATGAGGAAATTCGGTAAAGTTGGCAAGATATTCACAGATTCGACTTTTCCGGCTCAATAACTCGCAAGCAAAACATTTTTAATACACAAATGACGCCTCTTTTCTATCGTAGCGATGTAGAAGACGAGCTACAAGCCAGTTTTCCTCAAAACAATATTACCTCCGCTCTGTACAAAATACGCTGATCGCAATGCACTGGCGCCTGAGAGACAAGTCCGAAGGGACCGTCTGCAAAATGCATAATGTGAAAAATGTTACTAATAAAATAATCAATAACTTTACAGTAACAAACTGTAGTGTCACCAAATTCAATTTAAACATCACTGCTCTCGTGCTGGTTTTACTACAATACTTATTTTGAAAATAATTGCTTTGGCACATTTTTTATTAATTTATATTATGAAAAATAGTTAATAACTTTACTGTAACACACCTTACTTTCACCAAATACAGTTCACACATCACTGCTCTCCTGCTGGTTATACTACAACACTCTTTTTGAAATTAATTGCTTTAACACTTTTTTATGAATTTGTATTAAGAAAAACAGTTAATAACTTTACTGTAATGCACTGTACTTTCACCGAATTAAGTTCACACATCACTGCTCTCCTGCTGGTTAAATGACAACACTCATTTCGAAAATAACCGCTTTTGCAATTCTTTTAGGATTTTTTTATTATGAAAAACAGTTAATAACTTCACTGTTATTGGACATAATAGTTAATAACTTTACTGTAACACACTGTACTTTCACCAAATTCAGTTCACACCTCACTGCTCTTCTGCTGGTTATATTACAACACTCATTTTGAAAGTAATTGCTTTGGCACATTTTTGTATGATTTTTTATTATGAAAAATAGTTAATAACTTTACTGTAACACACTGTACTTTCACCAAATTCAGATCACACATCACTGCTCTCCTGCTGGTTCTACTACAACACTCATTTTGAAATTAATTGCTTTTGCACATTTTTTAGGATTTTGTATTATGAAAACTAGTTAATAACTTCACCGTTATTGGACATAATAGTTAATAACTTTACTGTAACACACTGTACATTCACCAAATTCAGTTCACACATCACTGCTCTCCTGCTGGTTATACTAAAGATGAGAACAAAACAGCGCTGGATGAAGTGGATTAGAGCCCTGCAGGGGCCTCAAATATAGGCCCTAGCCCGTCTTTTTTCCCATTTTCCCAAAAAACAGCTTATACTACTGTTTCAGCTATTAAAATAGTTGTATGTAATGGACAAGTGATTATATTTCGTTTAATTTTTTTTATAAAGTAAATTTAGAAAAATGTTTGGAGCATTTTTTATATGTTAAGTTTATATATATATATATATATATATATATATATATATATATATATTGTAAGGCAAGGCAAGGCAAGGCAAGTTTATTTATATAGCACATTTCGTACACAATGGTTATTCAAAGTGCTTTTCATAAAAGAAAGTAAAATAATCATGAAGAAAAATAATAACAAAGATAAAACAAGCAATTTTAAAACATAAAACAAGCCATTTTAAAACATTGGAAATGATTTAAAATTTTGATTTTTTTAAATGAATTTAAAACAGTTAAAAATAGAAAATGATTTTACATAAAATACAGTGAATACGTAAAATACAGTGCAATCAGTTCGGACATCGCACAGTGCTCATTCAATAAATGCACAGCTAAACAGACAAGTTTTGAGTGTAGATTTAAATGTGACTAATGTTTTAGCACATCTGATCTCTTCTGGAAGCTGATTCCAGCTGCGGGCGGCATAGTAACTAAAGGCAGACTCTCCTTGTTTTGTGTGAACCCTTGGTATTTCTAACTGACTCGATCCTAATGATCTGAGTGGTCTGTTAGGTTTATATTCAGTGAGCATATCTGCAATGTATTTAGGTCCTAGGCCATTGAGTGATTTATGAACGAGTAAAAGTACTTTAAAATCAATCCTAAAGTAAAGTTAAACAGTTTTTTCCTTGTTTAACTGAAGAAAGTTCTGGCACATCCAACTATTAATTTCATCAATACATTGGCAGAGGGAGTCAATGGGGCTGTAGTCATTTGGCGATGAGGCTAGGTAAATCTGGGTATCATCAGCATAGCTGTGATAGGCAATTTGGTTCTTTCTCATTATCTGACTTAGTGGGAGCATATACAGGCTAAACAAGAGTGGTGCAAGAATTAAGCCTTGTGTGTCAAGATAGCAGGTTGACGATTTTAGGTGCTGCACTATTTCTTCCAAAATTTTGCTATCAATTGCTTCAAAGATAGACATAGTATCTTTGTGATATTGCGTCCAAATCTGTCTGACCTCTGCATTGCTTGAGGATGTGCTAATCTCCTTCCTGATATTAATGATCTTCTCAGAAAAGAAGGAAGCAAACTCATTGCATTTGCTAACTGAGAGCATTTCACTGGGAATCTGACTTGGGGGGTTTGTCAGTCTCTCAACAGTGGCAAAAAGAGTACGAGTGTTGTTTAAGTTACTGTTTATAAGGTTTGAGAAGAAATTTATTTGTACTTGTGGCTAGTTTCACATTAAAAGCATGAAGGCTGTCTTTATAGATGCTATAGTGAATTTCAAGTTTCATCTTCCGCCACATCCGGTCGGCTTTTCTGCATTGTTTTTTCATAGTCTGAACTGCTGTTGATCTTCTCCAAACTGATTTCTGTCTGTTTGTTTTCTTACTGACTATTATTGGAGCAATATCATCAATAACATTCTATTTGATCAATTTAGCCTTCTCAAATCATCACGACATGCATAAAATATAATCTATAGACATAAAACAGTTCTAGCCTATCACAATGTTAGCTTAAATGTTCAACCTAGACATTTGTGTGGAGAGTTGAAGCTAAAGCGCGCTCTGCAGGACATGGATGCGCCGGCGCGATCACTTGCAGTTTTTTCAAACAGTGGAAACAACTTAATACGCAGTCATTTTTGCTCATAAAGGTAAGAGTAATACCTCATTCTAAACTGTAAAGGGGCTAGTTTTATTTGTGTGCTCTCACTATATCAACAAAATGTTGTGCTGTTATAAAATAAGGAAAACTAATCTTTTCTGCCATCCGGGGTTTGAACGGGAGCACTTCACAATGATAAACCTAAACTCAACAAATTGCCTTACAGACCTGATAAAAAATAAAATAATAATAAAAAATAATATAGGGGGAGGGGGGGGGGGCGGAGGGCTCCGACGCAGCCAGCTTTCTCAGAGCTAATCTTTTCAAGTGAATTCCTGCATCGTGCTCATCGCGTGTATGATGGAAGAAAAAGTAACTCAGATCGGCCGCATACTCTCATCTTTCATGCACTAAGATGGTAAGACAGATCAGTGGTTCTGAAGGGTGCACGGCAGGCATACCCAGTGAAATACATGCAGGACAATGTCACGCTACTATTTTTTTCTGATTTTAGTTCAGTCACAACGGTCAAAGGAAAGAGCTTCAGCCCAATCCTGAAGAAGATGACAGTACTGGGTCTGCAGCCTTTTCTCATGTATCCAGCGGCAATTAAATTATGGCACAACAGTAAGCAGATGATGTTCGAAACTCCTCAGAAAGCTGAGTATTTTATCAGCTCACTTTCACAGAAGAAGACATATGCTGCAGCTCTACAGAGCAACGGGAAGGCAACAGATACCGTCTCCATCTCCTCTGCCCAGCGAGGGGAACTTAACGACCGTGATGGTGGTGCTGATCTTAACTGCCCAGGAGAGGAGAATAACATGGTGGACATGGACACTTGTTAAGTATCTGCTGTGTTCTTGTACTCTTTATACTGCACACTAGTCTAGTCACTGGTAAGCTTTAAAATCTTTTCTTGGGGCTACTGGAGAGAAGGTTTGATTACTAGTTCTTGACACTATGGGCCTTTCGGGCACATGTTTTGCGTTGGAGTGGACTGGTCACGTATCAAAACATTTTTCTGTTTTTTAGTCAGACCTATATTCTCGGTAATGTGTGGTCTGTTTTGGTTCTTGTTTAAAGTTGTTTATTGTTCCCTTTTCTGGGTTATTTTTATTTTCTACAACAGACATCAATATCTTTATTTATTTTTTTTTTTTTTTAAAAGGATTACTCATTCAGGTGGT
The DNA here is from genome assembly GCF_018340385.1 of Cyprinus carpio. Lineage (NCBI taxonomy): Eukaryota > Metazoa > Chordata > Actinopteri > Cypriniformes > Cyprinidae > Cyprinus > Cyprinus carpio. The sequence goes on from NC_056587.1 coordinate 4,957,105, forward strand.
TTGGTTTATAGAGTGCGTATCAGAGTTTACATGTCATTTACAGGATGGAATTGCTTTTGTTTTTCTTAATTTACTAGATACAATTTTGGGATTGCGAATATACAATGAATGTTCTAAATATTCTATCATTGAATGTAAATGGCCTAAATTCTGCTATCAAACGAACCCGTATATTAGAATATTTACACCTAAAATTGATTTCTTGTGCACTGATACAAGAGACGCATCTAAAACAATCTGACGTGGCACGTTTCCAGAACAAGTATAAATTGGCAGCCTTCTCCTGCAATAAAACTAAGGGTGTGCTTATCTTAGTTAACAGGAAGTTACAGCTAACAGTTGAACATACCGGAAGTGATAAGGGTTGATTTGTTTATATCCGTTGCAAAATACATAATGACAAGATAGCATTGGTTTCTATTTATGGTCCGAACGAGGTAAAAGTTCATTTTTTTGAAATATTTCCAATACATTGCTTGAGCAGACTGATTGCCCATTAGTGGTGGGTGGTGATTTTAATGCTTTAAATTTAGATTTAAATCCTGTTTTGGAAAAATCTCACTTTGATACAACAGCCAGTCCATCTTCTAAGTTGCTTAATAAATTTATTACTGAACTCAATATAATCAATCTTTGGAGAATTCTGAAAACCACCTCTAAGGACTTTACTTTTTTTTCTAACAGGCCTAAGACTTTCTCTAGGATAGATTACATATTTCTCAGTCCATTTCTAATTTTGTCTAATTCCTCCATCTCTATATTACCAATCTTATTGTCTGATCATTCTGCTGTGTTGTGTAAAATTCATCTTTCCAATATTAAAGCCAAAGCCCCTAGATGGCGTTTTAATATATCATTATTAAGCAATCAGACTTTCATCAATTCGCTAAAAGAACATATAAAGGAATTTCATGAAATAAATACGAAATGTGATGTAGATCCTCAAATACTGTGGGAAACGACTAAGTATACAATACAAGGATTCTGTATAGTTTTTTCTTCCACTTTTGCAAAAGCGAAAATTCATCTGGCTCTTAGGCTGAGGGAATGTGAGTCCAAAGCATATATCAGCGCAATAAAATCATCAGATGGTCAGGTCACCACGAACTCTACGATGATCAATGACATATTCAAAGATTTTTATATAAATTTGTCTAAAGCTGAAACAGATTCTGAGGAATCAGTTTGTAAACAGTATTTAGCTTAATTAGAATTACCTCAGATCTCTCAGATCAATAAAGAATCTCTGGAGGCCCCATTAAGTTTGGAGGAGCTCCAAAAATCACTAAAAAGCCTACAAAAAGGCAAATCGCCAGGTCTAGACAGTCTTCCCCCTGAATTATTACGAGGCAGGGATGTCCATTTTCCCCTTTATTGTTTTGTTTATCTCTTGAACCACTAGCACAAGCCATCGGGAGATCTGAAGTAACATCGATTAAGATCCATGCTCACAGTCATATTATTTCACTGTACGCAGAATACATTATTTTGTATTTAGATCACTTTGATATTTCAGTTTCTGATATAATTAAGGAATTTTATAATTTTAGTGGTTTATCAGGATACAAGATTATTTGGACCAAATCTGCTTTAATGCCAATTAACAATGTTAAGTTTAATTCCCCCATTTATTCCTATTAAGGATTCTTTCATCTATTTGGGCATTACCATATATAAAAACATACATAAGATTGCCAGAGACAATTTTAATAATATTCTAGTTAAGATCAAAAGTGATATCCAAAGATGGAATTATCTTAAAGTTTCTCTTCAAGGTAAAATCTCCACAGTTAAAATGAATTTATTACCTCGGCTTAACTTACTTTTCTCTGTGTTGGCACTCTCTCCCCCTCCAGGTTAATTTAAGGAGATAAACTCTATACTTTCCCATTTTATATGGAATGGTGAGCGCCCCAGAATCAAACTTACCACGTTACAGCATCCTATATGTGCAGGAGGTCTGGCTGTACCAAATTTTGAATTGTATTATTGGTCGTTCCAACCTAAGGCTCTTCATAATTGGGTTTACCCTCAATCTAAAGTGTCATGGGGAGTGATTGAAGCTGACATGGTTAAACTAAACAGACTTCATGATATTTTATTTGCTGGCACAGGGAAAAAAGGTGATAATTACAAATTTGGACCGGTTATAGCTAATTCTATTAGAACCTGGAAAACAGTTGAACATCTGATAGGAGGACCCTTCAGATTTTGTAACAGTGCACCATTATGGCACAATCTAATTTTTTCAAGTTCAAGTTCAAGTTCAGTTTATTTATAAAGCACAAATAAAAACAGCCACAGGCTGACCAAAGTGCTGTACCAGTTAGAAAAAAAAAAGATTAAGTACTCTAAAGTCAGCAAAACAGTTTAAAACAAAACACTTATAAAGTACACAAATAGTAGCAAACCAATTTATGATAGAACACTCTTATAAGCTAAAAGCAACAGAGAATAGATAAGTTTTGAGACATGATTTGAACTCAGACAAAGTGGAGGCAGATCTAATATGGAGTGGGAGCTTGTGCCACAGTGTTGGGCCGGCCACTTCAAAGGCTTGGTTACCCCTCGATTTTAGCCATGGTTGTGGGAATCTGAAGGAGGAGCTTATCTTTGGATCTAAGGCCTCTAGTGGGAAGGTAGGGATGAAGTAGATCGGACAAATAAGAAGGTGCTAAATCATTTAATGATTTAAAGACCAGTAATACAATTTTGAAATCAATTCTAAAATTAATCGGAAGCCAGTGAAGGGATCTTAGGAGGAGGGTAGTATGATCAAATTTCCTCTTTCCCTTCAGGAAACTCGCCGCTGCGTTTTGAACGACCTGTAGGCATGCCGTTTGGGACTTAGATATACCAAAGTATAGGGAATTGCAATAGTCCAGGCGAGAGGTAATAAGAGCATGGATAGCAGTCTCCATGGAGTGCTTAGGGAGAAAAGATTTGATTTTTGTTAAAGAGCGAAGAGAGAAGAAGCTGGACCCAATGACTGCGCTTATCTGCTTGTCAAATTTGAGGTACCTATCTACCATCACACCTAGATTCCGTACTCGGGGAGAGATGAACTGTTTCAGAGATTCAAGGTCAAGGTGATTACTTGGCCTGGATTCTGAGGAGTTAAAAACAATGACTTCTGTTTTGTCTGTGTTCAGAAAAAGAAAATTATTGGCAAGCCAAGCTTTCACATCCTCAAGACATGCTGTTAAGTTGCCTAAAGAACTGTTATTTTTCCTAGACACAGGCATATAGATTTGCATATCATCAGCATAGCAGTGAAATGAAACATTATGTTTCCTAAAAGTGGAACCCAAAGGGAGAAGATAAAGAGAAAAAAGGACAGGAGCTAAAACAGAGCCTTGTGGCACACCACAGGAAAGATTGATAGGAGAGGAAGAGAAATTTCCTATTTTTACTGAGAAAAATCTATTGGTAAGAAAAGATTTAAACCAGCTTAAAACAGCACCCCCATAACCCAACGCAGTGTTCCAGCCGAGAGATAAGGGTTGAGTGATTGATGGTATCAAAAGCAGAGGACAGGTCTAACATTACTAAAATGACAGAGTCCCCCGAATCTGTTGCCATATAAATATCATTGAGAACTTTTACAAGAGCGGTTTCTGTGCTGTGCAGTGATTTAAACCCAGACTGGAACTTCTCAAGAACCTGATTATCAGTCAGGATGGTCTGGAGCTGTAAAAACACAATTTTTTCCAGTAACTTAGAAATAAATGGCAAAATGGAAATCGGATGAAAATTTGATAAAATAGAAGCATCAAGTGAGGGTTTTTTTAAAACAGGTGTAACCGTGGCACTTTTCAAGTTAGATGGCACAGCTCCTTCTAACAAGGATTTGTTAAATAGTGACACCAGCCCTGGGCCGACAGTGTCAAATATTTGTCTCAGATAGTACCAATGTATGGTGTCGTGTGAGCTAAAGGAGGGTTTGAGTTTAAGCATAACTTCTTTTACATAATGCAGAGAGACAGGATTGAAAGAAGTCCACAGGACAGGTGAAGTCATCTCTGTTGGTATTACCTGATCAGAGATCGGAAACTGGGCTCTCAAACTTGAAGCTTTATTGCCGAAATAACTAGAAAAATTCTCACAAAGAGCCAAAGACGGGCAGTGAAGAGAAATAACAGGGGGGTTTAGAATGGAGAAAACAGAAAAAAGAGCTTTTGGGGTGTGGTGGTGTTTTTCAATTTGTTTAGAAAAAAAGGAAGCCTTAGCTTTCTTAACAGCATACTGATATGATGATCTCATAGGAAATCTGTAATTTGTCCTTTTTCCACTTCCTTTCTGCTTTTCTGCATGACTGTCTCAAGGAACGAATACTGTGGTCAACCCATGGCTCCGATTTAGATGTAGGTTTAGGTTTAAAGAGTTTAAAAGGAGCTGTAAGGTTTAATGCATCTGTCTATGTGGTATTTAAAACAGTAAAATGATTTTCAGCATTAAGATCAGATAATAGAGATTCTAGTGATACAAGAGGGTTGACCTCATTATAGAGTTTGACAAAATCCTCATAAAAATGAGGCAAATATTCACGGGCATGTGTACCTTCAGAGGCAGGTGTAAGAGAAGGCAGTGGGAGGGACAATTTAAATAAAACAGGAAAATTATCAGAGATGACAGAATCAACAACTTCAATGTCAGTTACAGATAGACCATTTGACAAAATTAAGTCCAAAGTATGTCCATGAGTATGTGTAGGATGATTAACCCACTGCAGTAGGTTAAAAGAGTCAATTATGTTTAAAAACTCAGGAGTTAGCTGCTTAGAGGGGCAACATATATGGACGTTAAAGTCACCTAAAATGAGGATGCGATCATGTTTAGTGATCAGATCCCCTACAAACTCTGAAAACTCTACTATGAAGTCTTTGATTAGATGTGGTGGTCGATACATCAAAGCTAAGACCACGGGTTCAGACCAGTTCAGAAATAGAATCTGAGCTTCAAAACTCGAGACGGTGGCATAAGATAATAGTCGGCATTGAGGTCTAAAATAATCTTTGGCAATTATAGCTAGCCCGACACTGCCTGATGATCGTGGAGCGTTGTAATAGTGATAGTTGGCTGGAACGACTTCAGAATATGAACTGAGGTCCTCTACCTTCACCCACGTCAAGGTGATAAACAGAAAATCCAGGTCGTGAGCAGTGGTAAAATCATTCAGGATGTATGTCTTGTTCACCAGAGAGCGAGCGATTATCAGCGCAATTTTTGGGGAGCGTAGAATGGTGCGCGAAGCAGGTGCTTTTCTCAGAGGACAGAGGTTGGCAGAATTAGCGCCCTCATGGTGCGGCCGGATAATAATCCGAGAGTGGAGATATTCCGCTTGAGTCCGGGAGAAGCAGGAGCAGAGGCAGGGGGGTCCGACATGATTGACCTAAGCCAACGTGTCACCGGGGTTGGCCGCTCCAGCGCCATAAAGCGGTCCGATACCATAACCCGTGATCGAGGCAAAGAACTGAGTACTGCCAGAGAACCAGCTCTCATTAAGGTTTTAATTCTGACAATCACACCCCCACGTTTCCCGCGTCTTTTCCGACGCTTTCTTGGAGTAGTGTCCAGAGGTAGTAGCCGGAGGTAGGCCAAGACGTCCCGTAAAAGAGTCCCATGTGTGTGGTTCGCGAAAATTCGCATCCAAGACACTTACACAGGAACTACGAATGTTCAAGAGAGTCTGACAATCGTACATGAAAGACTCAACATAGTTGTTAGACAGGAGGGCACTTAAAAACAACAGAACAATAAACAGGGCTGAGAGCAAAAGACGGCTCGCCACATACACAGGCACCATCTTGTCAGATGATTTATATGATGACCAAAGCCTTTGTTTATTTCAGACATTCAGAATTAAGTTTTGTTTACCAGCATCATCATATTTTGTCTATTTTCAGTTACGTTTTGCTCTCAAAGCATATGGAGTTCCTTGGGCATCTCCTATTTCCTCTCATCCTATGCGAGATTGGATTGCACCATATTCTGGTTGACCATCTGTTTCCTTAATATATAGGAAAATTATTTATCGCATTACAAAACCTTTTTCTATCAAATCTTTCTGGAATCAGGAACTATCTGACCTTAATTTATCTGTCGACTGGGAGAGGGTGTGGTCTAACCTCAGTTTAACCTCTAGAAAATTGGCTCATCATCTCGACAGTGTCTACCGTTCTATCTGCCGCGGGAGTTCACGGCCATTGTTATTGTCACAGTTTACATCCCCCCGTGTGCTAATGCGAAGGACGCACTTCGCGAGCTGTACAGCGCCATCAGCGAACAACAAACAAATAACTCAGAAGGCTTTTTCATAATAGCCAGTGACTACAACCACGCAAACTTAAAGACAGTTTTGCCAAAGGGGAAAAAACACACTGGACTATGTTTACACAACTGAAAAGAATGCGACAAGGCTGTACCCCGCCCCCACCTCGGGTACTCTGACCACATCTCTGTTATGTTAATTCCAGCATACAGACCACTTCTGAACTCGCCAAACCGGTTCAAAAACTCATCACAGTTTGGCCAAATAATGCTACCTCAAAACTACAGGACTGCTGTTTAGTGCACAGACTGGAACATGTTTAAAGAGGCAGCCACCTACAACAACCTCACAGACCTGCATGAGTACACTGAAACTGTGAGTGCTTATATTAAAAAGTGCATTGATGATGTTACAGTCACCAAGACCATCACCACACGTGCAAACCAGAAGCCAGAACAGAGGTCCGTGGGCTGCTAAAGACCAGAGATGAAGCATTCAGATCAGGAGATAAAGCAACCCTCAAAACAGCAAGAGCCAATCTGTCCCGTGGCATCAAAAATGCAAAACAGTCATATGCTCAAAAAATCAACAATCACTTCACAGACAGCAGAGACACACGGAGCCTGTGGCAAGCCATTTAGACCATCACAGACTACAAGCCCCCTACAAAGGCCTGTGATGACGACACATCCTTCCCGGATGCAATCAACCACTATAATTCATGGTTTGAAATGCAGAATGACACACCTGCACAAAAACTGCCCATACCTCACAACGACCAGGTGCTCTGTCTGTCTCCAGCCGACGTAAGGAAGACCCTATCTAGGCTCCGGGTCCTGATGACATACCTGGCCGTGTACTGAAAGACTGTGCTGCACAGCTGACAGATGTCCTAACAAATATCTTCAACACCTCGCTGATCCAGGCCGTCGTCTCCATATGTCTCAGATCCACAACCATCATACTGGTATCAGAAAAATCACCTGTGTCCTGTCTAAACGACTACCATCCCATAGCACTGACTCCAATCATGATGAAGTGCTTTGAGAGGTTAGTCATGCACAACATCAAAACCAGCCTCCCCAACACACTTGATCCGCTCCAGTTTGCTTACCGTCCAAACCGCTCTACAGACGATGCAATATCCTCCATCCTCCACCTGGCTCTTACCCACCTAGAAAATAAAGACTCCTATGTCAGAATGCTGTTCATCGAATTTAGCTCAGCATTCAACACAATAATCCCACAACAGCTTATTAATAATCTAAAACTGCTGGGCCTTAACAATTCCCTCTGTAATTGGATCCTGGACCTTCTAACTGGAAGACCTCAGACAGTCCGTCCAGACAGGCCACAGCACCTCGAGCACTACCACACTGAGCACAGGTGCCCCACAAGGCTGTGTGCTCAGCCCGCTGCTCTTCACGCTGCTGGTTGAATGGTGTGGCACTAACAATCTGTCCCTCAATGTGGATAAGACAAAGGAGGTTGTGATGGATTTAAGGAGAAACTCCGTTGACCATCCCCTACTGACTACCAATAGCTCGACTGTGGAGAGAGTCAGCAGCTCGACTGTGGAGAGAGTCAGCAGCACTAAATTTCTGGGTGTGCACATCAAAGAGGATCTCACCTGGACCACCAACACCATGTCTTTCTCTAAGAAGGCACAACAGCGCCTACACTTTCTCCACCGGCTGAAAAGAGCAAGTCTCCCTCCACCCATCCTCACCACATTCTACAGAGGAACCATAGAGAGTGTGCTGACCAGCTGCTTCGCTGTCTGGTATGGGAACTGTAGTGCAGCAGACCACAAGACCCTCCAGCGGACAGTGAACACAGCTGCAAAGATCATCGGTGCCCCTCTCCCCTCCATCCTGGACCTTTTCCTTACACGATGCTCCAGCAAATCCAACAGTATAGTGAAGGACCCCACCCATCCCTCCCATAGTCTCTTCCAGCTTCTACCATCAGGAAGACAGTACCAGAGCATCAGATCCTGCTCTGCCACACTGCTCAACAGCTTTTTCCCCCAGGCTGTGCGAGCTTCCCCCAAACTTACCACATCACAGAAAAACTGTCTGAAACATACTTTTTTTGTGCAATTCTCTATGCGCACTACACACTTTTCGCACACACTTCTGTGTGTACATAATCCCACAAAAGACTCAAATATGTGTTTACATGCTTGTGCACTACAAATCATCTTGCACTGTTCCCCAGCCTGCTGCTTGACTTGTTTCTCTTTGCACATGTACAGTATTATGTGAAGCATTTTTAGTCTATATATTTTTCTTTTTCAGTCTATGCATAGGTAAACATTTATATTCATATTCAAAATCTGTCAGTAGGTTAGTTGTGTATAGGTACAGTGTTTATGTGTAGCAATTGTTTAGTTTGTATTTTTTTTTTTTTTTAGTTTATGTATAGGTAGACATTTATATATAGTATTTAAAGTCAATATCTGTCAGTAGGTTAGTTGTGTATAAGTATAGTATTATGTGAAAGCATTCGTACAGTCTGTATTTTTTAGCTTATGTATAGGTAGACTTTTATATTTAGTATATTTATAGTCAAAATCTGTCAGTAGGTTAGTTGTGTATAGGTTTATACTGTTTTACTTCATTGTTGTAGCACCATGAGGCACAACATTTTGTTCCACTGTATGTCCACACATGTAGTGGAATGACAATAAAGCTCAACTTGAACTTGAACTTATACATTTCAAAGTTATTCATAGAGCATATATAACTCCTTACAAAAGATTCAAAATTAAACTACAACCAAATAACAACTGTCATATCTGTAATACTGTCATCATACTTTTCTTCATATGTTTTGGGACTGGCCTATTCAATAATCTGTGGACACATGTAAACTTTATTTTATCCTCTTTACTACAAATGAATTGCACGGTTAAACCAAGTTTATGTCTTCTTAATGATGATTCTGGCTTCTGTATAAGCTCAATGCAAAAAAGAATGTTGTTTGCTGATTTTACAGCAGCAAAAAAGACAATAATACAGAACTGGTTTACACCACACATGTGTGGGAAAACATATTGGATATAGTTTTAAAGTAGTGGCCTGTGAATGTACAACAGCACAAATTAATAAGGCCAAACCTAGTACTATTGGTGTTTGGCAGTGTTTTTTTTTTTTTCTTCTTCTTTTTTTCTTCTTCTTCTCTAAAATACAGGATTATATAAAATAATATTTTTTCCCTTCCTTTCTTTCTCTAATTGGAATATGTAAATTGAACAATGTCTATTGTTGTTGTTTTGCGTTCTATCCTGAATTGATGTTATTTGTTATATGTAAAAAACTAAATAATATGCAATAAAACTAAAATAAAAAGTTGATCACACACACACACAAAACAAAACAAAAATGAGAAGGATTTCTGTAAAACATTCTCTTTGGGACAACAGTTCCCGTTAGCCCGGTAACTTTCTTTTTCTATTTTTATACAGTCTATGGAGTTTCCCAACTTTGTACAGGGTCAGAGACAATTTTGACAGGGCACAGGGTGCGCTTTAAACCACGTGACTTGAAGGGGAAGCCCTCTGTCTGCGGCAGATGAAGACACATTGCCTCAGGAGGATGATGAGTTTGAGGACATGGAGGCGAGTGGAAGCGACGAGGATGATATGGAGGGAGAAGGACGGAACGGGGATGGAGAGGAGAAAGTTTATGTCCCCGGTCTGCAGCCGCTTCAGCCGGGAGAAGAGCTCGAGATGGACCGCTCCGCCTGTATCACGAATGTTAGACCGGTCAGTCTGCTGAACATCGTGCCCGATTACTAAACAAACTTGCGTGGTGTGGTCGATATATGGTTAGCTGTGGTTTGCTCATGTTTGCGAGGTGGTAACATAGGTTTACCAAGTTAATTAAGTCACATGTCAATAACATGTTTGTTTGGATATGTGTTAGTAGTATAATCACTGCCACTACTTTTTCTTTCTTTACCTAATACATCTTTGCTAAGAAATGTCTGGCTATATCACTCAAAATTAATTTCATATGTGCATCATCATTGAAAATGAAGGATTATTGATACATTTGATACATATTGATATAAATGATGCATTTTATTTTAATTGTCCTGAATGTATCAATTGTGATCCTAAATAGGCTGCAGTTTTTTTTAGTAACCATATGAATAATAATAATAATAATAATAAATTATATTAATAATAATTGTTATTTTTATATGTTGTGGTATTGTTTAGTGCCGTTTACCAATTATTTTTACTGTAATGCATTTTGACATTTTACTTTTTCCATTATTTTAATGATGATTCTCGTTGCTGTAATACAGTAGTACAGTTCAAAAGTTGCAAAGTAAAATAAATGATAAACAATGAACATGAAAAGCAGTAAAACAAACAGTATTGTCACGAATAGTACTTTTTGCTATTATTTTCACAAAATAATGAACATGAATTCTTGTTCAATAAAAGAAAATTTATTTGTTTAAATAAATTGTCCTTAGTTCTTAGTTCTTCATCCAGCTTATTCTTTGTGCATAATTTTTTTTCTTTCTTTAATTCTGTTTTTTATTTCTTTTTTAAATTAGTGAATGTATTTTTTAACAGGAGAATGTCTTGAAATGTCTGTCATTTTAATCGTAACAGAAAAACTTGAATGTTAATAACCAGATGTTTCTATTCTGATCACTGCCATCTTCTGAAACTCATTTATGATAGGTAAACTTCTCTTTCCCTGTGCAGGTGCCCCATGTCTGAGTTTTGATGTGGTGCCTGATGGTGAAGGAGAGGGGCGGGAGCAGTTTCCTCTCTCTATGATTCTGTGTGCTGGTACACAGGCGGACACAGGTAAATTGACATGAATGCTGTCAGAGCTTGCTACGTTTATTATTCTGCAACAAACATCTAATATTTTTATGATGCCTGGCTTACAAAGATGATGACATTTTCATCTTTATCCAGGCTTATTGTCATGCGCATACACAATCTTCATGAAACTGGCAAAGATAAAAATGAAAGCAGTGATGAAGAAAGTGATGAAGATGAGGAGGACGAGGAGAAGAAACCACAGTTGGAGCTGGCCATGATGCCACATTATGGTGGGATCATCAGAGTCCGAGTAAGTCTAGTTACTTGAATATTTACTCTTTCAGACTTTTAGAGTTTTAATTATAGTTTTACAGCTTCAGTGATAATTTTAATAATAAATAGCAGCAGTATGAACTAATTAAACCTGTAATCCAGTCCAACCAGTTTAATTTTCTTACTCATGATCTAAAGTTATGGTGTTTTTACTTTAACAGGTCGCCCAGCAGGGTGAACAGACATTGGCTGCGCTCTGGTCAGAGAAAGGACAGGTGGAGATTTTTGACCTCCGACCTCAGCTTGAGGCGGTGCACAGTTCGTCAGCGATGTCGGCCTTCATCAAGCCGCAGAAGGAAGCCACTCCTTTTTTCAGTTTTTCACATGTCAGAAGGATTTGCCATTGATTGGTCACCCAAGGTACCAGGTGAGTAATATAGATTGTAATATTAGATCCACCTTATTTTTTAAAGCAGAAATAAGCTATTTTCTCTGAATGTGTGCACATTCTGATTTATTTGCAGTTATAGTAAATAACTAGAAGAACAACAGAGTGCAGTAAGCAGTAAAACTATTTGCATTTTTTTTTGTTTTATTTTTTAGTTATTGTTTAGTGGAGAGACAGAAGCAATTGAGTCCTTATTTTTGTTGCATGTCTGTCAGGTAAATTCTACCAGGGCATTTAGAACTACCTACTTGCAAACTACAGTATTTTTAAAACATGCTGTAAAGTGACAATCAAAAGTAATTCTATGGGTAGTTTATTTATGAATTATTTTTAGAATTAATGTACACTACCATTTTTTAAAGTTTGGACTTTGTATGATTTTATGTTTTTGAAAGAAATGCACCAAGGCTGCATTTATTCGATCAATATACAGTAAAAACAGTAATATTGTAATATTTTAACTAGTGCTGTCAGATGATTAATCGCATCCAAAAGAAAAGTTTTTGTTTACATAATATATGTATGTGTACTGTGTATTATGTGTATATAGAAATACACACACATACAGTATATATTTTGAAAATATGTGTATACATTTATATTTATATTCTTGCATTTTATATTATATATATAAATATATTTAATATATAAACATAACATATTTTTCTTAAATATATACATGCATGTGTTTGTATTAATATATACATAATAAATATACACATTATACACACATTATGTAAACAAACTTTTCTTTTGGATGCGATTGATCGCGATTAATAGTTTGACAGCAGTAATTTTAAGCATTTTCAGCAGGCATTATTCTTCAGTGTCACGTGATTTTTCAGAAATCATTCAAATATGCTGATTGTATGGTCAGTGGAGAAAACAGTTTTGCTGCTAAATATTTTTGTGGAAACTGCTATATGTTTCTGTGATTCTTTGAATAGAAAGTTATAAAGAACAGCATTTTTTAAAATAGTTATGTTTTATTATATTATAAATGTCTTTACTGTCCCTTTTAATCAGTTTAAAGGTATACTCCACCCCAAAATGAAAATTTTGTCATTAATCACTTACCCCCATGTCGTTCTAAACCCATAAAAGTTTGTTTGTCTTCAGAACACAATTTTAGATATTTTGGATGAAAACCGGGAGGCTTGTGACTGTCCCATAGACTGCCAAATAAATAACAGAGTCAAGGTCCAGGAAAGTATGAAAAGCATCGTCAGAATAGTCCATCTGTCACCAGTGATTCAACCGTAATGTTATAATGTCTATGGGACAGTCACAAGCCTCCCGGTTTTCATCCAAAATATCTTAAATTGTGTTTCTGAAGACGAACAAAGCTTTTACAGGTTTGGAACGACATGGGGGTAAGTGATTAATGACTAAATTTTCATTTTGGTGTGGAGTATCCCTTTAAAAGTTTTGGGTGGAAGTTGGGGTGAGTGATTAATGACTAAATTTTCATTTTGGTGTGGAGTATCCCGTAAATATCTGTATGCTACTTATTTTTGTTTATTGTTTTTTAAAGTGATCACATTCATGTTTTTTTTTTTTTAGTCTGGACGTCCAGTGGCCAGTTTTAAGCAGCACAGTGCTCCTGTGACGTCAGTGGAGTGGAACCCTGCTGATTCCAGTGTTTGCCTCCTCTGGAGCTGATGATGTTATTAGCCAATGGGATATGTCAGTGGAGTCATGTGACATGGGAGAACAGGCAGAGGACTTAAAACAGCTACGACCACAGCTACTTTTCCTTCACCAGGGCCAGAAAGAAGTGAAGGAGCTCCACTGGCACCCACAGATTCCTGGACTTGTCATTTCCACTGCCCTGTCGGGATTCAACATCTTCAGAACTATTTCTGTTTAACTGTGTGTGTGTGTGTCTGTGTGAGTGAGAATGAGAGTCTGGACAGTTTCAGGCAGAAAGAATGTGCATGTGTATAATTTTAAATGTACATAGATGGATGAATGGAACATCTAGGTATGTATGACTCGTGTGCATTTCTGTTATTTTCCCATCCCTTCTGGAACCAATATTTCAACTTCTTGAGACAGAAATAATGTAATTGTATCATAAATTACTCATTGTACTCGTTAAAATGTTCTAAATCATCCGCAAATATGTTGGTTGTGTATTAACATTATTTATAACACCAGCATATTTACCGAAGAGCCACTTTTCCTTGGGCATCCGTTCAATAAAAAAAAAGAAAAAGATTAGGACTTTTCTCTTAATGGAAATAACAGTCTTTTTAGTCTTTCAGTCTAAAGCTAAAGACAGACTGTGGATTTTAAGGCAGACTGCTGGTTTTATGGTTCAAAACCATAGTAGCCTTCACACATATTATAATAAACAGAAAAATGTTTTGTTAGTCCTTATTTCTTCATGAAAAAGGGGGTGTGGAGTGGGGGGGATAAAACCAGGTTATATTGAAAAAAAGAATTTTTTACGATTTGGGTTTTTATGCATTAATTGAGTGCTCTGAATTTTCCTTCAAGACTGAGATGATTTCAGTGTCCCTTGCTGGAAAGAGGAAATGGTTTTAATATGAAAGGATATCCTCCAGTGTAAGTATGAAGAAAAGACTTTTTTACATTTTTGGCCCTTTATTTTACTCAAGTCCACTTCCAGTAATTTTTGGTTACATTTTTACTTTCATTTTTAGTCAGTGCTGTAATAATAACTCTGGACTTGTAGTCATGTATATGGCATTTGTAGATAGTGAACAGCATATACAAAAATGTAATGTATAACATTTAGAATTATTCTAAAAAAGTATTGAACTAAACTAACCTGTTTTTATTTATGTATCTTTCCATCCATAAATCTATCAGTCCATCTAAGCTTCCTGGAAATATCTTAAGGCAAAATGATCCCACACTGATGCAATTAGAATAGCATGAGAGGGGGTTAAAAGATAGTATTCATTTATTTACTAGAACTTAAAAATAAAAAAATATATGTATCAGTAAAAATAGCATGTTTACAGAAATTAATTTGCCTCCCTTTAACACATTCAAAGAATGCAAAATGCCACAGATAGTTTAATAAAACTTTAATTACACATTTTGGTCTGGCCCAATCTACATTATTTCAATTGGCAGAGTGGTTTTGAGTGTAAAATCACTGATTGTCTGTTATATATTCTATATTATTCAAATCAAACAAGTGTGAAAGCAAGATAAAAGCAACTGCTTTTAAAATGAATCCAGCATATTAAAGCTTGTCATGCTTCTCTTTATGAATGCTACAGTCAAATGATCGACTAGATTATTTTCCTTCACAGTTTAAAAGCTATGTTTGTAGCTGTTTAGCTTTAAGACTTATTTTGTAGTGTGTAACTATTACGTGCATTTCATTTTTGCACTTTTTAAATGAGTACATCTCCAACAACAACACACAATCTGATTGCTTATTCCATTTTAAGATATGAACGTATATGTAATAATGAAAACTCCCAGGAGAAAATTCCAGCATTTGTGAATCCATTCACCAACCTTGCATCCTCCCACAAAAAGAAAAACTTTGTCACTGGCTTTTCAGTGGAACTAACAGTGGAAACATTGGAAAACATCTTCTGTAAGGCACTGTAGATAACCATAATCTAAGCAATAACATAACTTAGTATGTTATATTTGGCTTTAAAAAGTCAGCTGTCAATTTAAGCATTACCTCCATTATCTCCATCAAGATTAAAGCTGTTTCCAGTTAACTGAAGAAGGCAAAGTGCCCTTTAACAGAGCTATGAATTGGAAAAACTGAACATTTACTGGCTGCTCAATATTATATAGTTGAGACCATGGGAAATGTATGAATAGGTTTGTTAATAGGTTATTCTTTGTAAGACATCATACTGTCCATGGGAGACTTTGAAAATTTGTAGTTATAAAATCCAATAAAAAAACTAAACTGTCTTACTTTCAAATAGTTCCAAAAATGAGCAAACACCATTGTAAACTTGGAAACGAAAGTTCCAAATTGTCCAGTTATTACCTCAAGATGAAATTTTCATTAACTCTCCCTGTTGGATGTTTTTTCTTTTTAAAGAATAATTCTGTTCATGTCATGATCCATATGCCAATGACTTATTTTTGGTCCTCAAAAGTTTTGAGATTGTCCTCTTATAGGCCAATCTCATCATCGAATTCGTCTTCAAAAGTGTATCCTTCTTGTCCGCTGCCATCCTCCTCCTCTGAATCTGTTTCTGACAGATGCTGGTCTTCTCTCCTCCGGTCCAACGGTGAGACTCCCTCATATTCTGAGCTCACTGTGGAAGAGAGGCTTGGAGAGTTGTCCTCCCTCTGATTAACCACCTCTGCTTGTCTTGGGTCTTTGTCGTAAGCCGTTCTCCCACTAATCTCTTGCATCCCCTTATTTGGTCTCAAGCCCATTTCTTCTTCAACTTCCACATCTAGCCCTTCGATTATCTCCTGTCGCCCAATGATCTCATCGCGTTTGTCGCTGAAGTGCACTTTGGGCCTGAGCCCTTTTGATTTCATGCCATTGACCTCGTTGAGTTGCTCATCGCGTTGGTTCACCTCTTTGGTCATACTTTCCATTCTCATCCTCTCGTTCAACTCATTGGCTGCACTCCTTGGTGACATCATCACATCTCTTGTGCTCTTGCTGGAACTAAACACCTCTTCATTGTCTTTGTGAGAACCCATCGTCAGTCCATCCATCACTCCCAGGACATCTCCTAAAATCGAAGGCCCTAAATCCAAGTCAAGGTCAAAGGAAGAAACTGAATCGGAGTGCCGGAGCTCATTCGGACCTGTATCTTCTGCATATTCAAATTCATTGTTATGGTTCATCTGATTGTCTGTGGTCTCTACAGTGGCTGCCACGACTGGTTGCACAGACTCGGGATTAGGACTAGAGGGGCCATGGGTGGACAGGAAGGAGGTATCACCAAAAGCGTCTCCACCTCGACCAATATGCATGGTGTGACGGAAATCACCCAGGGGCGCAGAGATCATGGTGGGATCCAGACGAGGGGCTCGAGAAGATGATTTGTGGAGAGGCATGGTAGCAACTGAGGAACAAAACTACAAAGTCAAATGAAGAAAAGATGTAATAAACATTTAAAGTAAAATAAAATGGTTTATAATTAACCATATTATAATTTGTTAATTATTATTATTTATTTTTTTGGTATGGTCCTTGTATGTAAACATTTTATTTTAAACGTATTATACAAATAAAATGTGATTGATTGTTAGTTACATTCCAAAACCTCCAATATTCTAAATTAATAATATAATATAATATAATATAATAATATATAATATAATAAATCTTTACATTTTATTATATTTAATGTTTATTTTATGTTATTAAATGTTTTAAATATCTTTCCTTATCCAAGCTTTTATTCAGTGTGATTCAGTATGAGATATAAGACACGTGATTATAACACTCGGTAAATTTCATATTTTATCCACAGTCAAGTATGAAAACAATACGTTGCGCAAAAAAATAAAAATAAAAAAAGTTGTGATTGCGTAAAGGCTGTGATAAAGAGGAGTTGACAGACGCGTAAGCCAAGCTCGGACTTGTATGTGAAGCGCATGCTTAAATGAATTCTTCCCTCGAGCTTTCTCGCGAGGTCGAAACACAAAGTCTCAGATAAACAATATGAACGTGCCCACAGCTTTTACTTATTTTTAAAACGTAATTTCATTAAATAATTACTATTGAGATTTATGACAGAAATTTGACTGTTTTCTGAAACCCAGGGACTTATTTTTTAAAAGGACAGGAATAATTTCTTACTTTAATATAGGCTACTTAATATATTTATTAAGGCCATTCTACCAGAAACGTAGGCCTACATTTCCACTTATAAAAATCTTGGGGGAAAAGAAGATCTTATTCTTAAATCTGAACGTTGAGTCACATGGAGGACGTTAAACCATGAGAAACACATATTTTCACATATTGTGATTTTCAAAAGTGTTTAATATAGAAAACATATCCGAGAACCTAATGAATGACATATACCTTTACAGAACAACTCACAGAAATCAACCATCAGTCAGTTTAAGACATTTTTTGGATGAAATCCTTTTTAGTCACTGTAACAATTCCATCTCAGATATGCTAATGTACGTTTCTGGTAGAATGTCCCATTAAATAGCTACTTTTACACAGCCTACTTTAATATATTTAATTGTTTCGACAAAACATTTCGTAATTGGCGAGTTTCACTCTTTATTGTTGTTAAAAATCCATTTAAGGTCATCTGAGAATCTTATTTATACGAAGGAATAAGCAAAATCGCCATTTATGCGATCTGAGCCTGCTCATAAACAACTGTAACAGCTGGAAAGGGAATCAGTTCTAGACGCCTTTTTACCAGATCTATTGACTATACGAGTATAAAATCAGATATTCTGAGGCCAGTACAACTGATGAATACTATAAAACAACTTTTATGTAAAATGTAGTAGCCTATAGCCTAGGCTACATTAGATTAAAATGAAGTAGTTTAATTGCAGCCAACTCTTACCAGTGATCTGTTAATTTTAAGCAGGTGACCTGCCTGTTGCCCAGAAATGCGTCCTCCTGTCCAGTGAAGCTGTAATAGAGCAAAAATCAATCTGTTATCAAATTGTCTAGCGCAATGCAATGAAGGTCCCCTAAAGTGGGAGTAACTGCAAAAGTTACGCGCCCAGCTGAGTAATCGAATAGGTTTCCTTCAAAACGACGGAATTAAACTTACTTTGATTACAGCGTGTTTATCAGTGAGCGTGTACCTATTTGATCTTCTTATAACCAAATATATATTTAAATATCTTTCGCTTTCCTTCTTTTACGGACTTTTCTGGCGACGCTCTTCTCTCCGATATTTCCTTTTTTTTCCTTTAGGGATGGGCAAGGAAGTGACGTTAGTTTTGTGTGGGAATGTCTGGCGCATGCAGCTGTAAAAAGTCAATGAAAGTAGGCCTACTGACTGACGCAGCGCTGCCTGTAACCTGTGATTTTATTATTTTCCTTATTTCACACGAATTCTTGTTACTGTGTGGTCCAATCTCACTCAAGTGTAGAATCAGGGGTAATCAGGGTTGAAGGTGAACAAAGCATATCCTCCTGGGACCTTTAGGCATAGACTTTTGTCCCCAGTATAGAGGAATTATATTTTAGTGAATTTCTCTGAGACTGAACATGCCACTAAAGTACAGAGCACATTTAGGGCTTTTTAGAGATATCAAATGTTTGGAGGTTTGATCATAAACACACCTTACTTGTGGATATTGACAGAATGGTCAAATTTAGCACTCTTAGGGAAATATAATATTTTGTAATTATAGTTTAAATATGACTTATTTTGAAATTGTTTGTCATAAATAAACATCAATGGGGTTTCAAATCAGAAAATTACTTTTTGTTACGAAACAAGGCATAATTTTCATAGGAGGAGACCAGGATAAATTACATGTTAATCAGGCTTTTTGGGGGGCGACACAAGAAGTCAATAGGGCAAAAAATTATAGATCAATATTCCTATGAAATATGATATATTCTTATGAAAATGTTGTCAAGTTATTACTCCCATTATATCAAAATTATGTACATTTTACGTACATATTGCATAAAGTAAAATAGCATATCAAATCATTATATTTTTAACAACATAGTTGAGAATCATCTTCGTACAAAGTTTCGTTAAAAATTGCCTGAAAACTAAAAACTCATGGTGAATGAAAAAAAGCATTGATTTTGCCTATACATGCCCATTTGTGTCTATTTATTTTTTGAATAACTTAGTCCTGGTGTCCTCTACAAAGGACATAGAATAAAATATGTTTTTTTTTTTTTTTACATTTGTTTTTTATGCTCCAACCAATGTAATGAAACAAACAAGATACGAAAAAAAAACAAGCAAAAAAACAAACAAAATAAACAACAACAACAAAATTCACAATTTTTTTTTTCTTTATTTTTACAGTTCTCAGGAGGATATCTGGCTTTATAGGACTATTTGTACATAGTGTGTTTAGTTTATTGCCATGGATGAAACACAATGACACACGTTTTCGGAATCTTGTCTGTCAACATTTCAAGGGCTTGTTTAAGCAGAAACCTGTTCTAAAGCTCTGTTATGTGCTTTGTTTTTATATATTCTTTCACATAGCCACGTATATCACTTTCACCATCAATATTATAATAGATGTGCAAAGGCCAAGTTGAATAAGCTAAAGATTTCTTTAAGTTAAAAGTTGACCCCATAAATCACAACAAGTGAAATAATGTTCAGGGGGAAAAAAATCTAGTTTAGGCTATTTAAATGAAACAGTTTGTTGAACCTATAGATGATATGAAAAAGAAAATCACAAAACTTTTAAAATAACACAAAATATCAAGTTTATATATAAACCTAAGTTGCTTTCATTTAGTAAATGTTAATAGTATAAATAGTAAATAGTAAATATTAATAGTATAAAATTTACTTTTTAAAAATCATTTAAGATTGCTCAGCAAAAAGACATCCTGAAGGAGAATATTTTTAGAATTATACTAAAGTATGACACTTATTGAAATATGAACTATCAATCAGAGGGCAGAAAGCATGTAGAAGATTGTGTACAGTATAATAGATTTTTCAGCAAAGTTATTATTATTTTTTTTAATTTGGAGGACTTAAACATTTATGTATCAAATATGGCACAGTCTTTGTAGAGCTAAAATCAATTACAGACTAAAGGCTACAACTGACAGTTTTTCTCCTTTGGTGGTCAAGATTTCCTGCCTGGGAAGAGAATTCAAGGATGCTGCAGCTGAGCCAGGAATCACATCACTTCCTTTTTCTTGTCTTATGTCACACTAAAACACACTATCACTAGGGTTACTAATACAATGATGAATGACTGGAAGGTGTTGCCAGTGTATGAGATCACAAATAATACCCATCATTACTGAAGGAGTGGTTTTCTTGAATCCATTTACAAGAACAAAACACTAAATCAGTCTATTTTTATCTTTACAATGCCAAAATAAGTCTGAACAGCATTAACACATGGATTTATATTTGCTCCCCTGTAAACTCCCCAGATTTCGAAAGGAATTCTTATCTTTAATGTTAGAGGGGTTTGAATGTTTAGGGATAAAACATTGTGAAGCCAAGAAGCATATCAAAGTATACTTACATATAAAGTGCACTAAAGGCAACACAGTGCATCTCTTTAACACCAGAACACATAAATATCTATAACACTTGTCAGACCAACACAGAACAACCTTTCTAGAACAAGGTTTTATCTTATGTAACCATTCTGATGAAAATATTGCCACCCATTGGTGTATCCTTAAAATCTTTTGGTCCTGAATGAAAACGAATTTAATTAAAGGGGTCCTATTATGCTTTTTCATTTTTTCAACTTTAGTTAGTCTGTAGTTTTGCTGTTTGAGCATAAAAAAGATCTGCAAATTTACAAAGCTCAAAGTCCACTTCAAAAGGTGATTTTTTTTTTTTTACAGAAATCACTTTTCAAAAACTACAATGACCTTCTTGTTTAGACTACAACGCATATTTCCGTGATTTGTGATATCAGAAAGACCGACGAATGGGACGAGACCTGGTTGAGCTGCACTACAGAACGGAACGGAGGTGGTGTAATCACTATGTCCGAGACATGCTAGTGTTCCCAAGCCAGACGAACTTAGAGTGGTTACAATCATCCGGGTTTAAATCACGCTCAGATTGATTTGATTTTGATGCAATATTTACACTGAAGCTCGCAGGCGGCTATGACAACACAACACAGACTTGTACAGCTAACCAATCACAACACATTTCGTATTTCATTTGATGCAGGAACTATTTGAGCCTTTCATGCCAGACTGGGAGAGAGGTGTTGTAATAATGTAAAATATGTGAAAAATAATGTGATGCAGGAACTATTTGAGCCGTTCATGCCAGATGTTCCCCAAAAACAAAATCAACACTTTGTAAAAGAGCATAATAGGACCCCTTTAACTTAACTGAGTAAAAACTATATTAAAATGAATAATACATTAATCTATAATATATATATATATATATATATATATATATATATATATATATATATATACAGTATATATATAGTATATATATATATATATATATATATATATATATATATATATATATATATATATATATATATATATATATGTATATATATATTCTTTTTATAGTAGCCTGTTAACAAAATAGAACTTAATCAGAGAATTTAAATTTGAAAATCAAGCTAATTTAATATATTAAATTGAGGTAAAACTAATATCGACTATATCAATATATATAAAATGATAAATTAATCATTAATAAATCTTTTTGTCTTTTTTTTATTGTAGTCTGTTAAAAAATAGAACGCAAACAGCGAAAGATAATTAAATCAAAGTCAGCTCATTGGCAGGACGCTTGTTCTGATGCAGCCTGTTGTGAATGTCGGAGGATGTCTGACCACGCAGAATCTCCTACAGAAAATCAAAAAGATGACCCCTCGATACAACACACTGCCACTGAACACACTGGATCGTCGGATGTAGGAAAAAAGAGTATGGTTTTAGAATTATATACATGAGCAGAGAAACGGTTAACATTCATTTCTAAACGCTGCTGCAATGTTTATTTCACGTAGCACGTTAGTTTATTAGCAAGCTACTTCCGTGATTTCTCGAGATTGACAGCTCTGTCAGCCAATCAAGGTGCTGTTTTTCAAAGGCAGCCAATGGGTGGCCAAACATGCCCGTCCTTTTTTTTTTAATTTTTTTTTTTTAACAATGACAGAGATGGTTAGAGTTGTAGTTTTTCATGATTTTAAAGAAAGTTAGGCCATAACGCTAATTTAATTAACTTTATGGCCTAAACCATTCTTATAATGTGGCTTACGGTAATGTCTTAACACCTTTTCAACCATAGTTGCTAAGTTTTTACCTTGTATTATTTCACATTTAATTGCTTCGGTGTGAACACCTTTGCGGTAATGCCTTTATCGCTAAGCCTATATCATTATTATTTATGTATAGTCATATACTTGTACATTTTTCTTCACTTGCTTTCAACTTTCAACATTTCAGCATCAAACAATATTTAGCAGCCCCTGTGGAAAAAGTGCATTTAATTATTCTGAATACTTGTAGTGTACTTCAAATTTTAAATTTGGGGTACTTCAAATTTTAAATATAAAAACTGCACTTATAATAATAATATATAATATAATAATAACATACTTATAGTACAATGTAATGCCATACTTATTCGACCCAAGTGAACAACTGGTATGTTATTAAAATTAAAGTGCAAAGTATGTTTTGTGTTCTATCATCATTCAGCGTAACACACATATTTATGTAAAAATGCAACAACATAACTATTTTCAGTTGTGCTTTTAAATTTGAAATGATTAAAAACTTCTTGCTGTCAAATAGGGTAAAACTTAGTGGCTTGAAGCATGGTGGGAAAGATTGGTAAAGATTTAAAAATACAATTAATTAGATTTAGTCTTTTAAGTCTTTTAATATCATCTAATGATTCTTGTTCCAAATATGCCTTACAAAATTTTTGGCCATGAACTATTATTATACTGTATGACATTTTAGTGGGTGTCTTCCATAAATCATGGTAAAAATGTATGATAGTTTTTATTTTTGCTCAGAAAAATAAAATGGAACCGGTAACAGGACACATTCTAATGTATGAAAAAAATCCACTTTTATCAATCTATTTAAAATAATTGTTACATTAAATACAATATTTTCATTTTTCAGTAATTGTAACATAAATATAACAAATTTATATACATACATATAATGTATGTAATGTTTTCATAAATATGTGTATTTGTGAACCCAATCAAAATAATATCACTCATGAAATCAAACAGAAAAAAAAAAGAATTATGAGAGATAAACTTTTGTTGTTGTTTTTTTCTTATTGCTCTTCTGTACGGAATTCCTTTTCTTCATCTTTCTGCTCTTCCATCAGTTCATTTATGTCAATCAGTCATTTGCTCCATCACCAGACCAAGAAGTGGGTGTGCTTTTCGAGGTATGTTTTTTATGTTTTGTTTCTGCCCTTGCCTTATGGCTTTGTGAGAAAATTGCAAGTAGACTGAAATCATTTCAGACTGCCATTTCTACAGTAGTGCAGCCACCGACAAATGCTGCTTAGCAAGTATTCCTCTTACAGTGTTTAAAGATCTACCTGCTCATATTTTGACTATTTAAGAAACTCAAAGCTCTGATGAAATCTAACAGTCCTCTTTACAAGGGACCATTTCTGTTCTAACTTTACCAGTATAATTTATTATGGGTAGGCTATAATAGTTAATGCCATAATAATCATTTCTATGAAGAAACAGTGTGTTTTGCTGATTAGCTCAGTAAACCTTGTTGTACTACTCTGTTTTACAGTGTTTTGGAAGCGATGGTAAACTAGTTCTCCATTACTGCAAGTCCCAGGCCTGGAGATGATCGTGCAACTTTTTTTTTGTGCAACAAAAACATCATTCAAACATCATGATTGTTTTTATAACTTATTGATTTTTCATGTTATTTTTTTGTAAATAATAAAATGTAAATAATATTGTAAAACTAACTTGGATATGGAAGGAATGGGTGGAAATCATAAGAACCCCAAATACCTTTAGCAACATATTTTGATGAATGTTTTTTATATTTAAGCTCATGTTGAAGTGATTTACAGGAACAAGGACAATATGTGATTCTCAGAAGTACAGAGTGATTACTTTTCACAGGAGGGGTGGGTAATGTCCCAGGACAGAACAGGTCACATGTAAGGGGTGGTAGAGACGTACAGGAGTGTGAAGAACAGGTGGGACAGAGAGAGCAATGTGAAGGGAGACGGGATAGAAAGATGGAGATGGCGCTAACAGATGGACTGAAGAGGGATTATGGATGCTCTTGGTAGAGTGTGACACCAATTTACAAGGAAAGGCAGGAAAAGGAGGAGATTTGGGCAGGATTGTACCAAAAAGGGAAAAAACAGAAAAAATCGCAAAAGGATAAGGAGAGAAACTGCATGCTGAATCAAAGAGACAAGGACCTTCTGTGTTTAACAACTGCACAGAAGGTGGAAGAAGATCAAAATTAATGAATCGAATAAGGAGAAATTATTACGATGGACATGATGTAAGAACATTAATGTGAACAGGTAAAAATAAGCTTTTTTTAATGCAGAACAATTGTTGATTTTCTTGTAAAACCACTGAATTTCATTCTGCATATATTATAATGTAACATGTAAAAAGGTATTGCTTTCAGATCATGATGCAATTTAAAGTAGAAATCTTTTAAACCTTTTGGTACTACACTTAACAAATAAATGATTGATTCAAGCATGTGTTCTGATTAGCAGACATTTTGTCTTTCATATTGCTTAAAAAAACATTAAGATAGTTGTAAAATTTAGCCTCTATATTCCAATAAACTAAAAAAGATGTTGCCAGATCTAACCATTGAAAACGAGTTTTGTTAATGTAACCTACAGAAATGTAGTCAGGTTTATTCAGATATATATGTGTGTGTGTGTGTGTGTGTGTGTGTGTGTGAGTGTGTGTATGTGTGTGTGTATGTATGTATATATATATATATATATATATATATATATATATATATATATAATTAAATGTTCCATATTTTATGTAAATGGTAAATATATAAGTATCCTTAAAAGAGTTCCTTAAAAACACACACACACACACACACACACACACACACACACACACACACACACACTGGGGACAGCGTCGAAGACCGGGTACACACCTACAAAGCCCAAACAGATTAAAACAGATTATTAGAGGATTACAAGTAAAGTTAGACTTAATGCAAGAGCTTAACTAATAATTTCATCACGTAACTTCAAACGTAATCCTTCGAATTCCCTCTTTCCTTTTCTCATTTTAATCTCATTCAGGGCTGTACTGGATGTTGCGTTAGGGAAAATAAATAATAGTTCCACATCATTTATTCAGCATTATGGAAACACGTTTTTATCTCTAGATCATACAGTTCTGCTCATAAGTTACTCATAAATCAGAATGTGCAAGATAATAATAATTTGAACAAAATAAGAGGGATGAAAAAATTTGCATGTTATTTTTTCTTTTCTTTTTTTTAGTACTGTCCTGAATAAGCATTTTAACATAACAGATGTTTGTCCTGATGAGTTTGGAAAGCTTGGTTTTCTAGCATCTTCAAGATATCTGAACTTGTTCCAACAGTGACTGTAAGCTTTTGAGATGCTAAACTTTTTCGATATGTAAATGTGGTTGTAAACATTTTGAATTGGATAATTGGGATAGTTGGATAACTAAGTATATAGTGCTAAAAATATATTCTTTACACAAAACAAGAAAAATGTACACATCATTTGTCATCACCTGTGACATATGTTGTTCTTTCCTCTCTTACTAAGGTTCTTCCCTGATCTGACCCTCTCCTTTAATAAATCCACATCTTCATTTATCCTTCCATCTGTCACAGGGATCTCTTACTCATTTCTGCTTTATATAATTTTCTCAATTTCATTCTCATTCCCAAAGATTTCTTATGCTTGGTTACTGATCCCTGTTTGCCCTTTATAAAGCCAGCTCTGCCTTCCCTTTGGGTAGCATGTTGAACCACATGTCCAGGCGTTCTCGCTCCCTGATCTCTCTTTTCCTGACCTCCCTTGCCCTCGCTTTATCTGTGCTGGCTTTCTGTACATCTTACTGGTGTGAAGGAACGCACAAGGTGGTCAAACCTCTCTGCCTTTCACCTGTCAAGATGAAGAACTGTGGACAGAACAACAGTGAACCTTACACTACAGGTATGATCTAGTCTTCTGGTTTGATATTACCTGTGATAAATCACAATCATGATGATGTTCAAACCAACATCTTGATTGTGAGTATGGCATTAAAGGTATTGTTTTTATATAAATTATTATTTGATTATGATTTAATATCCCTCAGGCCATCCAAGATGTAGATGAGTTTGTTTCCTCATCAGGACAGATCTGGAGAAATTTAGCATGGATCCAATGTAGTGAATGGGTGCCGATGTAGTGGATCGAATGGGTGCCGTCAGAATGAAAAGCCAAACAGCTGATAAAAACATCACAATAATCCACAAGTAATCCACATGACTCCAGTGAAGCAAAAAGCTATGTTTTTGTAATAAACAAGTACATCTTTATGCAGGTTTTAACTTAAAACCCTAATATTGCTTTCTCCAGTGAAAAAGTTGTCTGATCTGAATCACGAGAGAAATATGCAAAAGATCAAGGACTATTTACGAGTAAAAACAGTCCAAAATAGTTCTAAAGAAATACTGCATGTTGGGTGCTTTTTCGCTGGAGGAAATGTTAGTATAGATTATGGACATATGTTTTGGCTAGAAACAACCGTTTAAAGTTAAAACGTCTGAATAATAGATTTGTTTCTTACAAACATGCATATTTCCACTTCATAATAATACTTTAATTGATGGGGTTGTGTGTATTACTTGTGGAATATTGTGATGTTTTAACAGCTGTTTCAGCTCTTATTCTGACGGCACCCATTCACTGCAGAGGTTCCATTAGTGAGGAAGTGATGCAATACCAAATTTCAACAAATCTGTTCTAATGAAGAAACAAACTCAACTACATCCCGGATGGACTCAGTGGGAGTAAATAATTAGCAAAGTTTAATTTTTTTCAATTCCTTTGAGTATTGAGTAACTTGAGGATTGAGTAACTTACATTTAGAGACAATGATGCCATTTTTTTGGCTAATGATCTGCCAACGGAAATAGTTTTGAACTAAATGAAAGCACAATTAACCTTTGCACATCTCTGAGCAGAAGTGGTGGTGTTTCTTTTCTGAATTTATCAGTCAGTGCTTTGAACATATTGGTTGTAAATGGCTCATTCATAAAGATAGTTGTCACCTAGTTGTGTAATAATTTAGCCTGCAGAAAGAGTCAAAGAAAAATCCCCACTACTAATGTGCACATAATGCTACTAAAGATACAAACAGTGACTGTACCATACACTCATTCAGGTTACTGTCAGGCTAACTGGTTGTCCTCTTTTCTCTTCAGAAAACCCCACTTCGGATCCTCAGAACCCGTTACCAACATTATTACCAAAACGAAGAGAGGAACTGGCCAGGATTCGACAAAGACAACTGGCCAATGCAGTGCACTACATTTGGGAGACAGGAGAAGACAAGTATACCTTCAGATATTTCCACACAGGATTTTGGGAGTCCTGTGAAAAACATGCTGATGGTAAGAAAATGTTTTATCAAGAGACATCAAAGCAATATAGTTCACCCAAAAATTAAAATTCTGTCACCCTGAGGTATCTACTTACCCTCATGTCACTTTCAACCTATTATGTACTTTTTATTTATGGACCATAAAAGGAGATGTTAGGCTGGTCTTTCATGCTGCGTATTCCCCTGTAATGAAACTGAAAGTTGTCCATTTTCATTCCACCAAATTCATTGTCAAATCTGGTGAATTGGTCACACTAAACCAGTAATTCTCAACCCTGGCCCTCAAAATTTTGGCCATTTCCTGCAGAGTTCAGCTCCAACCATGATCAAACTCGCCTGCCTATAACTTTATAGTAATCCTGAAGACCCTGGTTAGGTTGTTCAGGTGGGTTTGATAGCATTTTTTTATTTTTGTTGTAATCATGAAGATCTGGTATAGTTTGTATATTTGGGTTTTTTTTTTATGATCCCTGCACTAAACAATAGCATTTGTGATTTCTGCTTTTGTACTTCATTAAAGAAAGAGTTTGAACCAACATGATAGTAAATGACTCAAATGTAATTTTTGAGCAACTTCATTTTCATAACATTACAGTTTTTTTTACAAACATTTTGGCACTAATTTTAGAACCTTGATGTCATTATTCAAAACTCTAGACACAAAACATCATCACTTGTAACACATTGCATTGTGCATGCATATTTTTAAAGAAACCTTACACTTGCAGAATAATTGGTTCAAAAAACTTAATGAAATACCATAGGAACATTCATTTAGATCACTGTGCATGGGGACCATAGAAACAATGTCTGAAACAGAATGATGATGAAGTCATCTCAGATGCAATGTGTGAATTGCTTTTGAACAAATGAGAATGATGATGAAGTCATCTCAAAATTAGGTTTTTGTTTTTTGTGTATTGTATTTTGTAGTTTGTTTGAAAGTATGTTTTTTAATATTAATTTTTGTGAGTTTTGTGACTAGAATTTAGAAAAAAATGACATTCAAGTTCTGATATTAGTGCCAATTTTAAAATGTTTTTATTATTATTATTTTTATTTTTATTATTATTATTATTATTTTAATAATTATATCATCAAGTGTGTCAGACATTGGATTCCATTGGTATTCTTGTTCATTCTGCTACATTACAGGAGAACGATGTCGTCGGTTCTTGGATCTTACTCCTGGAGAGACTCATGGTGAGAGTGCAGTGTGTGTGCATGAAATGATTTCTGCAGAATGATATAACCAGTGATGTGTGTAGGTGTATCTGTGCCTGCAAGGCTTTTTGTTTTTGTACAGTATGTGCTCATATATGTGAACTGTGTGCATGTGCTCCTCTCTGAATGCTGCAGGTGTTCTGTGGTTGTCAATGATTGCTGAGTTCATGTACATCAGTTTGTTGGGCATGGGCTTTCTACTATTGTGGGTGGAAGTGTTGTGTGCTCATAAAGAAATGCATGCACTCAAAATCAACGCTTTCGCAGCCATATGTACAGTGCTCTCAGGTAAGATAGTGGTCCTTGGTTCTCTCTTGTGGCACATTTTGGTATTGCAGTCTTTGGTAATTATTGTTAATGTCTAATATTCTGATTTCCCCCTACTTTTTTCTTTCAGGATTGTTAGGGATGGTGGCTCATATGATGTACACTACTGTATTTCAGCTAACTGTGATTGTGGGGCCAAAAGACTGGAGACCTCAGACGTGGGACTACGGCTGGTCATTTGCGTGAGTGCACTTACACTTACACTATATATTTTCACCTAGTTTATGTGTAGTAAAGTTTGACTTGATTGTGATTGGATTAAAGTGGAAGTTTGTTCGGATGAACTATGATAATGTTACTTCCAGAATACTTCCAGGTTCGTTGAATCCATGGAATTAATAGGCTGTTTTTATGTATTTAAATGTGTTTGGTGCTTACACATTCATTAAATGCATTTAACGACAGTAATTCTTCATAAATGTTACACTCTGTTCTGTGTGAATTTTTTTATCTTTTTTTGGGGGGGTTTCTATTAATCATTTACCAAAGCCTAAACTTTAAAATGTTCATAATGAAACCAAATTCTGTGTTTCATCATCATTTTATTAGAAATATCCAAATAATAGTAACTATACATATTATATTATATTATATTATATTATATTATATTATATTATATTATATTATATTATATTATATTATATTATATTATATTATATTATAAAGATTTTTATGTGTAAATACCTTTGTCTTATATCCTGTCAATACATCCATACTACAAACATAAAACTATATGTGCAAAAATTATGTATAAAAAATAGCCCACAATTACTAATCAGGATGTGATATTGTAAGTCCTGAAAGCATAAAATAATTTTGTGTGAGAACAGACTTAAATATAAAATCTTTTATTAACTGAAAATCTTTGGGGTTCGATGTGTTCAGAATTGAGAAATAGTTCACTGATGGTTGACACAGTTCTCATCTACTTTTTCTCTTTCTTTTCCATGGTTCTTTCACTCACTTCTCGCCTCTAAGCTGGCATGGGTGTCTTTCAGCTGCTGCATGTGTGCTGCAGTTATGACCCTTAATTCTTACACAAAAACAGTCATTGAGCAACGTCACCGCCAGAGGCTTCGATTAGAAGAGGCCCGTGCTACGAGCCACGCTCCGTCCTATGAGGAGGTGGTCCCAGGTGGTGGGCTGTACTCTGTCAGCCGCCTATTACAGTGCCCAAATGGGATGATAGACTCTATGTGGGCATCCGATGGGAGCATGGGACTGGTGCAAAAGAGGGATGTGCCCACCCTGGTACTGTTTGGAGGATGCGGACAAGATTCATGTGAAGACTGCGAGAGAGAGATGGATGAGATGAAGGAGGCCATGAATGGAATAGATTCTCCTTGTTAATCATGGATGATGTGAGTTGAAGGACTAGTTCACCCATAAATGAAAATTTTGTCATTATTTAGTCCTCATCATGACATTCCAAACCTATATTACTTTCTTTCATCTGTGGAACACAAAAGAAAATAACTTGAAGAATGCTAGTAATCAAACAGATTTTGCTACCACTGATGCCCAGCGGATGGAGAAAAAAAATCTTAAAATATCTTCTTTTATGTTCCACAAAAGAAAGTCATAAGTCATACAGGTTTGGTTTGACTTGTAAATGATGACAGAATTTTCATTTTGGGGGTAATATCCCTGTAGTTAGTTTTTATAACAATGGCCTTGCTTGTTTTGTTTGCCTGATTAACTGACTGACGAGCAAAAACTGTCTATGCAAAATGTCTATATAGATGATTTTTTTCTGGTATGTCTGTGGCTGAAATTCAGTCAGTATGAGATACTGTATGTAGACACACAGTAGGTGTGAGAAAAGTGTCACCCCTCTGTGTGTGAGTGGATTTACAAGGAAAATTTAATTTATATATTGAAAGGTATAAGACTTTTGAGTGGATTATACTGAGATTTTGTCAGATCACAAAGCCTGTATTATTTTCATGTTATAATATCTCATATTTTCTGTATTTTTTTTCTTTTATTTGGTTTAGAATTGATACCCAAACCATAACAAATCCTAAAAAATATATTAATCAAAATAAAATAATGTAAATGTTAATGTAAAAAATTCTAAAGAATTGCTTGAAATATCTACTAAATGTGGAATTGTTGCAACCATCAAATGGTGTGATTATTTGTGCTATGGGTTTTTCTCTCACTTCTGAGAATAGAGCAGAGTATACAGTCAATAATGTAAGAATAATGCATTTTGGATTACTTGCATTATATTTACTTTTAGAATAATATACTTATGTTAACTATATACTGATGTCAACAATGTACCTGTGTGTTTATGTCAAATAGCAAAACAGTTTTGCTGCTGCTGAGGTGGGATATGAATAAGGTTAGAGGCAGGTTTGGTGCTATCGTTAGAAAGTGTAGGGGTAGGGTCAAAATTGTAATTATAGATGTAACTATAGAAATGTAACTACAGGAAGGTGTTTTTAAATATAAGTACAATGTTACGACATGCGTGTACATAAATGCATTGTATCAATTAATTAATTTAAATGCATATAGTATATAAAGACACTTATTATAAAGTGAGTTCCTTACATTTACTGTTGTCCAATGTGATATTCCTAGTGTCCCTTGTATCTTTGTCTATTGTCTTTAATTCCTAGTGTTCCTTGTATTTTCAACTATTGTCTTTAATTTAAGTTTATGGAAAATATTCAATATGGTAAAACAAAGGAAAAGATCTTATATTAAAGAGATTCAAAATGAGAAATGGACAGAGAGAGGCTGCACTAGGAAGTTGGAGATTTTGAAAAGTCTTCTTTGCGATGTTGGACAGGCGATTATGTCAGTAATCCTAACTTGGACTAAGATATTGAGGGAATGAGCGGGTAGTAAACAGTGTTATCAAGATCTTTCAGAGATCTTAACAGACTTTCTCCAACATAATATTGTAAAACCTACTCATATACGGACTCACATTTACCTGTGTGCATAAAGTATATATCTGGCCCAAATTTGCCATGCATTGACACACACAAAGATCATCCAGGATTATGGGTAAATATTGCCACAGACATGTTAAACCTCTCGGCAGACCTTTAGAGATTAATGTGCTGCCCATTCCAGTGGTTTACTTGAACTCTTCACTTCACCTAATAATCAATTACACACACATTCACACATACAGACTCAAAACTACTAGCTTTTACAGTGCAAGTTTTATTCTACAGCAGCTGACATCACAGATTTGCATAATATAAATGGCAAACGGTATTGTACTATCGTCCTGAATAAGATGAAATGATCTTTTTTTGTTTTTCCACACAGTGTTGTTCAGATCAAGTTTTTTTGTTTTTTTAATGGGAATAGTTGTTTTTTTTTATTTGTGTTTTACTTTTCTTTAAGATAAAGAGTTTAATTGTTTGTTCTGACTTTGATTCTTTTTGGGATCGTTTTATTTCATCTCAAGAGTGTTTTTTTGTTCCCATATTTTGTTTTTTACTATCACTTTAATCTATCCTCATTCTGTATATCACGACTCACTCGAAACATATTGAAGCTAATAGGCTTTCAAATATTTACAAAATGATTCATGTCGCACTAATACAAGAAGCAGGACCGACGTGCCCAGATTAAAAGGGTAAAAGTTAAAAACAAACAAAATTGGACAAAAGAAAAAGGGGAAAGCACATGACCAAAGGAAATTATATGACCGCAAAATGTCATGCTATTATTCTCGTTTTATTATTACTTTTTGGGCTCATATTGAATAAGGTGGATCGCGCCATCATTGTCAAGAACGCCTTGAATAAACTCACCCTCAGCCAATCGCTCTGAAAGAAAAACAGGAAGAGTGTCAACACTCAGTGTTATTGGACAAACTCACATATGCAGTCTTTTATCAGCAACCTTTTGACATTACTTTACCATGGCGCCATCTTTGCTTTGTAATAAAGGAAATGCAACCATATATTCAAATAACACACCTAAATCTTTTATCATGTGTCCATGGATGACAGATATTAGATAATACATATGAACACTAAAACGTTATATGAATTAAAAAAAAACAAAAAAAAAAAAACATAATATTACCATTATCTTTTTTATTGAAGAACGACCACAGTTTGTCTGCTCTCTTCTCAGGAGTGTTCTCTTCTGCAGGAAGATTTTCCTGTTCATCTTTGGGGATAAGCTTAAAGATAGCCTGAGGATCAACAAGATGGTAGAAAAGTGGAAGTGAGGAGGGAGGAAAGACAAATTCTAAGACTAATAACCTGTGTAATAAACATCTCTCTTTCAATTCTGGGCTTGAAACTCTGACCATTATGAAGCATATCATAATGTCAACTTAAATAATTTGAATTATATTTTAATATAATAAAATATGCACTGTAAAAAAAAGTCTTTAGTTTTTACAAAATAATTTTGGCAGCTGTGGTTGCCAGAATACTTTTGTAAAAAATACAGAAAAACTGTAAACACAATTACGGCCAAAAACTGTAAATTTTACAGTACACTGTAAAAAAAAAGTCTGTAGTTTTTTACAAAATAATTTTGGCAGCTGTGGTTGCCAGAATACTTTTTGTAAAAAAAATACAGAATAACTGTAAACACAATTACGGCCAAAAACGTGTAAATTTTACAGTATAACACTGTTATTTACAAACAAGAAAATTTGAATGTAAACCAGTAAATTCAACAACGCACACTGCTATTAAAATCTGTTTTGTACCTTTAACATACTGACAACCACCATAATAATGCAGGTGGTAAAAGAGAAAGCCACATGAAGAATCGAAGTTCATCACAAGTAGCTTCGCCACAAGCAGAAGTTTTATATTAATATATAGAAGGTGCACAAAGTCATTCATGCAAACACAAAACACCATCATGGTGACACACGATACTTAAACAATTCAATAAACTTTCATTAATACAGCAGAAGATGTAACATAAAGCCCAAATGTACAACTGATAACAAAAAACTATTAAAAAACATGATTATTTAAACAAATACTTTCAAATGTGGAGCGTCACACAGGGAATTCTGGGAATATCAGTTTACAGTTTTTGACTGTAAATTATACATTGATTTGTTCTTTTTTTATTTCTAAAAACTTTAAAATTAACAGCATTTTTACTGTAAAATTACATGAAATGTCTGGTTAGATCTTTTACAGTTTTTCCCTGTATATAGTACAGGAACTTACTGTTAACCTATTAACACTTTTTTTTGTAGCGTTTTTACAAAATTGTACAGTTAAAATGACACTTATTTTTTACAGTGTGTTACTTAAATATTATTTATTTTATTAACATTTAAACACTGAAAATTCATTTCTTGCTATTTGCCATTTAATCTCTGTTATGCAATAACTCTGATATTACGTGTGTGTGTGTACAGGTTAATTTGGTTCATAAGGACACAAGTGTGTATAATGACTCAGGTATTACAACGTGAACATAAATGTCTTAAAAACATAAAAAATTATATTTTTTTTTTTTGTTTTTGTTTTTAAACTTGGAAACCCAGTGTGTGTAATTATTTTATACTAATAATATAGTTTAGCCACCATTTCCAATTGTTATAGCATTTTCCCCAAACACATCAAAACTAATCATCTCATCTCAATAGAGGCAACCTAATGTTTAACCCAAATCCCTGTGACAGCAACATCTGTTAGTTAATTGGAGTGTCAAATGTAATGCTTGTATGCAGGTTATCATCATAGATTAGGACCACTTATGCCAAGGGTCATCTACATAGACTTTAGTTTTTCTTGATCACAGCTGACCTGGATCTGAGTGGTCCAGTGAGCCGAGGAGATGTTTATCTCTAAAGGTTTATAAAATAAGTGTCATTTTAACTGTACAATTTTGTAAAAACGCTACAAAAAAAAAGTGTTAATAGGTTAACAGTAAGTTCCCATAATATAAACAGGGAAAAACTGTAAAATATCTAACTAGACATTTCATGTAATTTTACAGTAAAATGCTGTTAAATGTACAGTTTTTAGAAGTAAAAAAGAACAAATCAACGTATAATTTACAGTAAACAGAACTGTAAACTGATATTCCCAGAATTCCCTGTGTGACGCTCCACATTTGAAAGTATTTTGTTTAAATAATCATGTTTTTTAATAGTTTTTTTTGTTATCAGTTGTACATTTGGGCTTTATGTTACATCTTCTGCTGTTTAATGAAAGTTTATTGAATTGTTTAAGTATCGTGTGTCACCATGATGGTGTTTTGTGTTTG
This sequence comes from Cyprinus carpio, assembly GCF_018340385.1. NCBI lineage: Eukaryota > Metazoa > Chordata > Actinopteri > Cypriniformes > Cyprinidae > Cyprinus > Cyprinus carpio. The sequence goes on from NC_056587.1 coordinate 4,992,931, forward strand.
CATGAATGACTTTGTGCACCTTCTATATATTAATATAAACTTCTGCTTGTGGGCGAAGCTACTTGTGATGAACTTCGATTCTTCATGTGGCTTTCTCTTTTACCACCTGCATTATTATGGTGGTTGTCAGTATGTTAAAGGTACAAAACAGATTTTAATAGCAGTGTGCGTTGTTGAATTTACTGGTTTACATTCAAATTTTCTTGTTTGTAAATAACAGTTTTATACTGTAAAATTTACAGTTTTTTGGCCGTAATTGTGTTTTACAGTTTTTTCTGTATTTTTTACACAAAAGTATTCTGGCAACCACAGCTGCCAAAATTATTTTGTAAAAACTACAGACTTTTTTTTTACAGTGTACTGTAAAATTTACAGTTTTTGGCCGTAATTGTGTTTACAGTTTTTTCTGTATTTTTTACAAAAGTATTCTGGCAACCACAGCTGCCAAAATTATTTTGTAAAAACTACAGACTTTTTTTTACAGTGTAACACATAGGACACATAAGAATAATACAGATTAGAGGCAGAGCCAAAGTTCCTGCCAAACCAAACACTGCGTGGCCTCAGCACAGCTCAGTCTTTAATGCTCTTTTGCATTCAGTCACTGGCATAATGACAGTGACATTTACACTAATAAACCACCAAACTACAAAGCCTGAGTAAGGTCAAAGGTTGATCTGACCTAATGGTGTGTACACTGTAAAAAATAAGTGTCATTTTAACTGTACAATTTTGTAAAAACGCTACAAAAAAAAGTGTTAATAGGTTAACAGTAAGTTCCTGTACTACAGTATATACAGGGAAAAACTGTAAAAGATCTAACCAGACATTTCATGTAATTTTACAGTAAAATGCTGTTAATATTTTACAGTTTTTAGAAATACAAAAAAGAACAAATCAATGTATAATTTACAGTCAAAAACTGTAAACTGATATTCCCAGAATTCCCTGTGTGACGCTCCACATTTGAAAGTATTTTGTTTAAATAATCATGTTTTTTAATAGTTTTTTGTTATCAGTTGTACATTTGGGCTTTATGTTACGATCTTCTGCTGTTTAATGAAAGTTTATTGAATTGTTTAAGTATCGTGTGTCACCATGATGGTGTTTTGTTGTGGTTGCATGAATGACTTTGTGCACCTTCTATATATTATATAAACTTCTGCTTGTGGCGAAGCTACTTGTGATGAACTTCGATTCTTCATGGGGCTTTCTCTTTTACCACCTGCATTATTATGGGTGGTTGTCAGTATGTTAAAAGGTACAAAACAGATTTTAATAGCAGTGTGCGTTGTTGAATTTACTGGTTACATTCAAATTTTCTTGTTTGTAAATAACAGTTTTTATACTGTAAAATTTACAGTTTTTGGCCGTAATTGTGTTTACGGTTTTTCTGTATTCACAGCTGCCAAAATTATTTTGTAAAAACTTAGGATAACCATTTTGATGCATCCACAACTGCCTTAAACTAGTAAACAATGCAATGAAAAGGGAACTTATCCCCTGATTCTATATTGTATCTTAACTTCTCAACCTGATGTATGACTCTTTTCCTGCTCGATAAAAAACATAGAAATTTTTTTGTTATTCTCCTGTTTGTCTTGCTGGATATATAATGTGCAATTTAAGCCCATGTGTTCCTACTGTTTACTGTGAATTCTGCAACCCACATATCCAGCATTTTTCTAAAAAAAAAAGTATCTTACACTGTAATCCCCCCACCCACCTGTCTCTGTGCTAAAGGCTGTCTGCATTTGAAAAATCCTCTGTGTACGTTTATTGTTCAAGCTAAACCATTTACCGGATGAATTATTCTGGGATTCAACCGATTGCATTAGCCATGCTCCTAGGCAAAGGCTCGTTAAGTCAAAGCTCATAAGACATTTGGCTTCTTTCTTTTTACTGAGGCCTTGTATTCTGTGAGTGTCAGGACTGCTGACTGAACAAAACTCAGAGAGAGAGAATAGAGGGAAAACTGGATGTCTTGTTCAGTGATTAAATGCAGAATATGTGATACATGATCAAGAAAAAGATTAGAATGTATTAGCATGAGCACTAGGGCTATATTTCAGTAACTATAAGGATTTGAGTCAAATGTCCCTTTACACAAATGTGCTCATCAAGTTGGTATCAAACATCTTCTTCAAAATTGTCAGACTAAATCAGACTAATTTCCTTTACAAAAAAAGTATACTTCAAGTTAATTTTATTAAGTATACTTAAGTGAAAATCAAGTATATTTTTACATATGCTTGTAGTAATATCAATGTACTAGTATACTTGTAAGTGTACTATTTTAATACTATTTGGGACTAAATTGGCCAACTCTTTACTTTATAGAAGTATACTTTAAAGCATACTTTTAACATTTCCCAGACCCTGTGTTATCTCTCACACACCTAGTCCTACATTTAACAGTAGACTCATACTAAACTAATACACTAATGTATACTAATATACTTTTAATCACAGTAGTACACTTTGAGTACAAAACTGATGTACAACTACATAGGACATAAGAATTAGAAAGTGAAAGTACGCTTAATTATTTTAAGGTTAAAAGACGTATACAAATCTTTGTTTTGTAACGGTTTGTGAATTTGGTTTCTAAACATTTGTAACAGCTTTAAACAAGAGAACACAATAAAACCAAACTGGGATGCATTTAGAAAATAGTCAACTATATAATTAAGGCAGTGTTTAACCAAAATGTTCCACTGTGATTTTAAGGCAGTGTTTAACCAAAATGTTCCACTGTGATTTTATGGTAAACTGTCACATTGTTTTTTTGTCTGTGGATGTCACATGTGTTTATGTAATTTCTTTCTTTCTTTTTCTTTCTTTCTTTCTTTTTTTATTTCTTTCTTTCTTTCTTTTTTTTTATTTCTTTTTCTTTTTTTTTTTATTTTGATTTGTTAGTTTTTTAGGTTGTTGGATGGTTGGAATGTGACTATTTGTCCTTGTGTGACAACATACAGTGTGACAGTATACCCTTCATATAGGGGCATGTTGTCACAGAATATCTACATGCATTCAATAATCTTTTTATCTCTCTCAGAAAAAAACAACAACTGCAAAACTGTCAACTAGCCCCAGTCTCCCTACATAAATATCAAACTCAATCATTTATGCTATGATTTTAAAGGGAAGCCACACAAGAGTGCCACAAATGAAGACTTGTTCACCAACATTTGACCAACCTGACAGATTTCTGCCACTTCTGACTTGGTGATGTAGCCGTTCTTGTCAACATCAAAGAGTGAAAAGGCCCACTCCAGCTTCCGCTCCGTCTTTCCAGTTGATGTCATGTGTAGAGCAATAATGTATTCCTTGAAATCCAACGTTCCATCATCATTTGTGTCAAAGGAGCGGAAGACATGCTGGGCATATGCTGCGGCATCACTGTCTGGGAAAAAGCGTTCGTAGATCTTTTGAAACTCTTCTGGTGTGATACGGCCAGACGGACACTGCTTCTGGAAGTTCTCGTACCACTGTGACAGTTCATTCTCTGAGAATTTGGTACTGAGTTTGAGATCCTCCAGGATCTCCTTGGACATAGCGCTGCTTTTGGCATTCCCCATTTTTGGCTGCTGGTGGAGAGCACAGGCAGGGATTCAGGAAGTGTTGTTCGTCAGGTCCTCCTTTCCCAACCAGAGATACACTTTATTATGTAGCTGCTCTTGCTGAGATGTTCCCAGAGAATGTCTCTTTTGTTGGGTGACTGTAATTAATGTCCCATAAAATCTTGGTGCTCAGTTCTCCTTTTGAGAAATGATAGACAGATGGATTGATAGATGTAACACCCAAGTGTTAACAGAGGAAGAACAGCGTCCGTAGTGGTGAAGCTCTCAAATGTAAAGGGAAGAATGACGGCTGATCAGTGACGTTGGATGGGTGGGTAAGTGAGTGAGGGTGGGGCAGGTGAACTTAGGCTGTTACCTTTGAATGCAGGTTTAAGTCGTTAAAGAGGGATTTGACATGGCTTAGCCTCTGTGCCCCAAATCAACAGCTTGGGACTGTCCCCTACCAAAAATGCTTATATTACAATAATAACCCAGAACCCAGAACAGAACATTTAACAAATTAAGCATACATTTTAGCTTTACCAGGCAAATGCCCAGTTGTCACTACATCTTTATTTTGTTGATCATATCTATGTTATGTCTTATGAATTATAGATTTAGTTTGGGTGACGTATCAAGCATTATTTTAAACTTAAATATCATTGTAACATTCAGCCAATTAATTAATTAATTAACTTTTTAGCTTAACTCCAGAGATCCTTGGGTGTAAAACTTTCTTTGTTGCCCTCATATTTTGTTTGGATCACACAGCTGACTGATATCACTAATTACTATAAGCGATTGAATCTATGCTTATGCTTAAATGAAAAGCGCAGTAATGTCAGTAACATAAAATCCTTAATATGCAGTCATGTCCTCAAATGCATAACAGTCTTAGTCCTCTTAATGTAACATCAGAGCATTTTGGCACAGACAGCGGCATCCAGACAAACAAACTGACCTTTTGTGATGTTTAAATAGAGGCCTTGATGTAGAGACGTACTGATTTTTCCTTAGCTTGACACATTGTTTCTTACTAAAGTTTACAAATGGCAACCTCAGATAGGTTGAATGGATGGCTTAAAAAATAAGGTTTATTTGTTTTATCTTCTGTTGAATTCATCTCACGAATTGTCAACACTTTCACTGAATGTTAATCTGATGTCAAGTTCACTGAGGTTAATTCAAGACACCTCTGGGGTTTGTTTGATTTTATTTCAATTGCATATGGTAATCGGGGTTAGTTAAGCCTGGACCCGACATCTGCCATACCCTCTTTTCCAGGAAGCGTCCCTCTTTTAATCTTATTCCTGTACTTCTCACCTCTCTGCAACTTTTCATGCCATCTGTCTTTTATTATGTTCTATTGCCCTCTCTCTCTCTCTCTCTCTCTCTCTCTCTCTCTCTCTCTCTCTCTCTCTCTCTCTCTCTCTCTCTCTGGTGCATGTTTTCTAATTTACCGTATTATGCATCTTTTCAGTTCAGTGTCAGACTTAAGCATCATGACTTTATCCTGCTCACTGACTGGATGTTGCCAATAATGGTATGTGTGTGGGTTTAAGGCCTTTACTTTGACACTTGCACATAAACTGTTGTGGGTAATCCAATAAATTCATCAGATCATGTTTGGTTCAGTGACTAATGGCTGTTAGTAGCATCTTAGGTTCATTTGTAAATATAATTGCGATATATGTCATAATATCAATGACAGTATACTTATGCTGGGTCTCCTTCTCTAGCTCCATGCACACTACTTCCCAATTAATATCACCAGCCACATTGCTTTATCCATTTATACTCATGCGGGCATTTTCAATTAATTCCTGTGAGAGCTGAAAAAACACACTTGCATGCATTGTGGTAATTTTTTTTTTTTTAGTGATGTAAAGCACTTTGGTCAACTTCGGTTGTTTTTAAATTGTGCTAAATAAAATTGTATTGTATTTTATTGTATAATCATCATACATAGCCTACACATGATGACCATTGGACAAATGCAAGCTTTGTTTCTGAATGTCCAAATTAAAGATACTGTGTCAATTTAATAGAGTTTTGTAAACAACCTTCACCACCTGCACCTCACAATGGGCCCCATTCATGAAACTTGCGTAAATATATGAGTAGCCTACATTCTGAGTAATTTGCACATGAAACAGACCTTTCCGAAAACTCTCCTCTGGAGTCACAAACTCTTCGTAACCGTCAGATTTGATAGTTAAACATGTGTATGTTAAATAGGGAGCTCCTGCATGCTCATTAACAATTAGCATAATTCCCATTATAGCTATGCAAATTGCGTGTCCAGGAAAGCAGTGTAATATTCTGGTCTACTTTCTCAGGTTTGGCTCCAGTATATTGCATAAATGCAAAAAAAGACTAGGCCATACGCCTAACAATAAATATTCAATAATATGTGACCACCAAAGAGTTTTTACCCAGCTGAAAAAAATCTCAGGCGCTCTTCTTAAAACGACCGGCTGGTGGCGCTTGAGAACGTTTTGGTGGCACAGCGTTTTTCCAGCTGAGACACGCTGCTATGGTATGTAATCAAACAGTTGGTGGTTGCCATTGACTTCCATAGTAGGGAAAAAAATGTGGCACAGCGTTTTTCCAGCTTGGCTTTTGTATTTTGTATTTTTGTAGGTAGTATTTTTAGGTGTTTGTTGTTTTGGTGAGTCATTGTACAAGTAGGATGTTTAGGTATTTGTCTATATGTTTTGTATATTATATTTTTTTGTTTGGGTATACGATGATTTTTAGGGTTATGGAATATTAACTTGTAATTATTATAGCAGTGCATCAAAATTCAGTCATCAATTTGTCAAAAATAACAGAACGTTTTACGCACCATACACGTGGTAGGGAGCAGGTGTACATTTGTTTCGTATCAACTAACATTTTGAAAATACAAACATTTTCATGAATTTGAAAGTTTACGTCAGAAAGGCTTTATGAACGATTTACACAAAAATTTGTTCTGCTCGTGTTTCATGAATGAGGCCCAATTATTGGTTGCCGTCTGCCATAAATTCTCAACTTTTTGACGCCCTCATTGTGCATATATTTATTTAACAATTTAGATACGACTTTTTGTAAAAAAAAAAGAAATAAATAAATAAATAAAAATAATAATAATAATAATTAGATTGAGAGATTTTCCAGAAATAAATGTTATATCAGGTGTTTTATTAGAGTTTTTTGATAGGTTTCTATGCTCTATGCTGTCATGCCACATTCAAGAGTGTCAAAACATTTAGCCAATATACTGTTTGAATTTGTGCTAACATAAGTTAGAAAATGAACCACACAACACAACACACAACACACAAAAAAACAAGTTTAATATCTGGGACAGTTATTTACTAGTGTGGGACATTTACAACATACAGACATTTAATGCTAATAGGGCTCATAATCTTAAAAAAAAGGGGTAACCTTTCACATTTCATCCGGACTTTTTCCCTGTCTCTATACATTTCATCTTAACAGGTCACACACTGAGATCTTAAGCTGCATTCAAAACTTTCCAAACCATTCACTCAATAAAGGTCTGCCCTACCTTTAATCATCCTGGATTTATTTAACTCCCTTGGAAACACCAGTCATACCTCAGTCTTCCCTCTTTTAGCACAGGGATTTTCTCAGTGCTATTCCAGGAATTCCAAGAGCACATTTATTGGATTATCTGTCAGAGCTAATTACAATGTGTCCACCTTGAGAGAAACCTGTGACATGCAGGGATTGCTGGGACTAGCAGATTTAGCCTAGTTGTTGTTGTGATGGTTCTGTGAGTGTGGTTTTGTGTCAGTGGGGTAAATCTGGAAAAACTGCAAATGACAATTTATTACACAATTTGTCAAAAATACTTTTTTCCCCCTTCTGAAGATGGATGACATCAAACAGGCTGACTCGTCACTCATTTGACACAAACAGTGTCCCAAGATTTAGAAGGAAACACCCTCTTATGCAAGTGTTTACTGACGTCATGGTGTTTTCAAATGTGTAATGGACACCTTACGCCTTTCAGTGTTGAACAGAAAAGACGAAACAAGTTTAACTGATAAAGAAATTAAGTGTTTCATCATTCAAAAGACTCAAAGCTGATTGGCGTCTGATAATTCTTGAGCTTGGAAATGATTATGAGAAATGACCAAATAGTGACTCAACAAAATGAACCAAAAAGAGAGGCATGTAGACAGGGTAGCGAATGAAATGTCAAAAGGGCAGGGGGGACCAAAGAGGAAATTTTTCTTTCAAAAGAAAAAACAAACTTTGTGCTTAGAAAACAATACCTCTTTTAAAAATCCAGCCAATTCTTAAGCAAAGGCAGCAGGGAGGGTGGGAGCAGAGGAAGGGAGGGAGTCTTAGATAAATACAAGTTAATGGGTCATAATGAGGTCTAATGACAGACATCGCTTTCCTTTGGGACACAAAGGGCAATGGAAACAAACAAATGATAAGGCAAATAAAAACAATAGTCCACCGGTTCTGTGGTGGGTACAGGCTGGTCTGCATGCAGTGAAGCACTATGTAAATGATTGTAGAGCACTGCACTGCCATTCAACGTGTTCTTGCCTGAGAGAAAACATGGAAAAACTTTTACACTGATGAATTTTAGGGAAAAAAAATGGATTAAAAAATAGGTTAGATTAAACATTTTTATTTGCAAAAGAAGTGTTTTTTCTTCATGTTTTGGAATTAAGACTTGTTGGTCTGACTCTTTACAAGCAGGAAAAAAAGGTGAGAAATTGATACATTTAATTAAATATTCATTAATGCATTTTATATGTTTTATATGTTTATATGCGATTTACACATTTATATATAACATACTTTTGTATGGAATAGCTCACCCAAACATTCTGTCATCATTTACTCACCCTCATGTCATTCCAAATCTGTATTTTGAAAAATAAAATATTGCTAACCAGTTTTGGTTACCATAGAAAGTAAACATCTGTCAAAATATCAGTTTTTATGTTCCACAAAAGAACGAAAGTCTCAAAGGTTTGGAACGACACGAGGGTGAGTAAATGATGACAGAATTTCCATTTTTGAGTGAACTATCACATATTAATGACCACAAAATTAAACTCTTCAAGATAGCGATAGATAATATTAATTTTGACAATTAACGACATAGAAAAACAACATCATCATCAGTTTTATTGTTACAATGAGAACTTTATAAACTGATGGTCTGTATTTTTTTATACATGAATATTGGTTGACTTAACAATAGTGTTTCTATAATTTCTAACACAATTTCTTTTCATCACAGTGGCATTTTTTGTGCATAATATGCCTATGTATATTCTGTGCTTTTGTATATTTGATAGGACAATAGAAATGACTAACACATCCCTATGAGAAGAGATGAGAAGGACAATTACAGAAGAAGCACAACCTGGAGGGACAACTGCTTTCTAAGATCTTTATTGTGTAAAAATCATCAATATTCAAGGAGTTCATAAAAATCATACATCAACAGGAGAGACAGGAACTTTGGAAAGATCATTAATGATGGCAACAACTGCTGACCTTTCAGCTGATTCTAACCCAAGCCAAACCGTGAAATATGATCCAAAGTCGGAAACGGTGATGTTACCAAATGGGTTGGTTTCTGTGGCAGGTGTCACGGTGGTGACAGGGGGAGCAGAGCTGTCCTGTGGCTCCTGTATGTTGGCCTTTGGTGTTTGGGGCACTCTGGTTGGTTTGAGTGTTGTGTCAGTAGGTTTGTGGGATCATCTGGAGTACAAGATGAGTGGTCTGTCACACCTTCTGGCTCTTGGATTGGTACTGCTGCTTTCCAGTTTGAGTCTTGTAGCCATGATCTTCCTCCTCCGTTTTTAATGAAAAAGAGAAGAATGATGTCCAGAAGACAGAGGGCAGAAGTGAATCTAGTGCTGGTTAATGAGTATGCAGAAGTTTTAAAAAGGGTCACAGTGTAAAAGAATATGTCAGACTCCCTGCTGCTCCATCTTTGTTTTTCTTCATCACTCTTTGCTTAATCATGAAAGAATGTCACAGGAAATTCATTGGATTCAGTGCTACAGGAAACACTTTGCTATTTCCTTTGTGACTTCAGAAAACACAAGAGACATATTTGCTTCTGCATTCATGTCTTTATTAGACTTATATTGTAAATCTAACTTTAATTGAATATCATTCCAGAGGTTTTTAGCTTTTAAGTTGATACAATGACTCTTAATAATTGCATATCTCTTCTTAAATATGTGTATGTATCATTGTGTAATTTCGTCTATAATCCAAGTGCAGCTGAAGTATATTTTTGTCATTATGTATTTTGAGTTAATAATATTTTCTTCATACGCAGAAAAACACATGAACACATGACAACAGGTCCAATAACATCACAGCTGCACAGCAAATAATGATGCATTATATAAAATTGTTAAAGTTTGTGTGCTTAAGAAAACCCACTGCATTTCTAACATAAGCATTAATTTCTTTGTTGCTGAATGTGCTATCTGCCTTTACAAAACAAAAGTGTTTGGAAATATACTGGAGAATGTAATGTTATTTCAAAAATACTTCTATAGCAATGAAAACAAAAACTGCATTAAATTTTTGCATGTTATAGCTTTAGTGAAACACTCAATTTTTATTTCAAAATTTTTTTTTTTAATTGCTAGTGTTGGTTGTGGGTTTACATAAAGCTGAACATTATCCAACTTTATTGTTTGCATAGTTACACATCTGATATATGAAAATATATGTGATAAAAGTATGTAATAAATATGTGATCAAATAAATCAAATGTGATAATATATGTGATAAAAGTTTTGGATTTTTGGAAAATTGGATGTCTTTTTAAAGTCATGGCAAATTGGTGGATGAAAATTGATATCTGACATTTCTAACTTATTTTATTGAGTACTCCATGTACTATATATAAATACAAATACATGGATATATATCACAATATGTTTGTATTTATATTTTCACATATTTTTCAATATATGTGAAGCGGCGATTCCTTATGTAATATTCAATATACTGGAATATAGTAACATAATATATTATTCATATTCACTATATTTCCAACATACAACAAATTATTTATACCGATTGTTAATATATAAGAATATATATATTTTCTTTGTGTAAGGGTGGTAATTTATCACTGTCTTTTTGATGGGTAGCACCCAAGGTGGATTTTTTTATTTTATTGGAATTTATATCTGTTAAAAGATCTCATTTGAAATAAAATTAATGAAAGAAATGTTCTCTGTAAAAATGTATGTCTCCATCTGCTGGTCACTTGTGATTTACTTGAGGAAATTGTATACTGCCTGTCATGAAAATTAATTACCCTTACCAAAAAGTAGTATATGTTAAGTTAGTAAAGTAAAGTTCAAGTATATTTTTAAGTATACTTTATGTAGTAAGTATGCAAATATAAGTGTACTATTTCAATACTTATAAGGCCAATTCAATAATTGGCCCACTTTCTAGTAGCCTATATAAAAGTATACTTTTAAGTATACTTTAAGTATAACAGTAGTACATTTTGAGTACACAACTAGTTTACATTTATGTTTTTAGTTTGTATTGCAACTATACTAAAAGTGAACATAGGTATACTGATAGTTTACTAATTAAATACTTAGCATTAAATACTAGCATACACTTTGAAGTATAGTCTCAGTAAACTAATAGCTCAGTAGTTTTACACTGCAAGTATAGTCGTAAGTTTTCTTTAAGTGAACTTTACATTAGGTATACTACGATGTCCCTATTTTGGGTATTAATTTGTATATATTTTGTTATATGTATATCTGAACATACAAAACATCAAAAGAAAGAACAGGGTATCTGCTTGTAAACAAAAACATTTAATTCTAGCTTCATGCATTATTATTAATTTTTTATATAAACACTTGAATGTGGGTAAGTTTCATTAAAAAAAAATAATAATAATAAAGCCCATGTCTGAGAAGTACATAAAAAGTAGACTGAAAGTATACTTTCCTATTTTTAGTTTAAAAGGAGTATAGGCCTACTAATAGCACAACTGAATAAACTTTCTTTTTGTAAGGGTACTTAGATAATCAAGTTATTCAACAATTATTTCTCTTTTATCATGGTGGTGACGATATTTATTAGTGGTAGTGGTACAAGCTATTTAAATTAAATTTAAATACATGTAATAGCATTAATATTTCTGTAAATATGAACACAGAAACACATGGTATACACTTTACAGTGTGGAAAAGACGCATGAAAGAACATTAAAGAAAACTAATATGTTAAAACTGTATTTTTTTTTTTAAATCATGCCTAATCTTGCACAGCTCTGCTCTGATTTGGTCGAGCCCTTACTGTCCTCATATTCATGTTCAGATGAGCCACCTCTGTGCTGTCGATTGAAGACAAAAATTTGTAATTGTGAAAAACAAAAATACTTGGTATATACTGCAGACCTGCAGTTAAAGCAACTTTACAAAAAAATGTTTGTCATCTACTTGGGTAGTATTTGTGCGTCAACTTGTGGACACATATCAAACTACAAACGCATTACCAAACATAACATTTTAAAAACTTCTATATCCATAACAATTTTCATACAGTATATTTCTAGCTCATAAAGAGACATATTTGTTGTAAAACTGCACACTAAACTTGTTAATAACTAAACATTAATTATTTTAACAAAATCAAATAGCATAAAATGTCAATTAAAATGTTTATCATATATACACAAACAATAAATTATTATTAAAAGCTCTGATCATCCCTCATTACATTTCAATAAGAAAAAGACAGCTGTACAGTTGATTCTCTATAATACTTTTGAGGTTGGCCATTGTTATGTCTTGCTTTTATATGAAATATCTCTTGTTTTTTAGTGTCTTGTTGTCGTTTGTTTCTTTCCCCCTTACATGTGTACAGTGTTTCTGTATGCATTGTACAATTATTTGATGACTAGTAATAGCTGTCTTATTCAGAATTATTGGGTGAGTTGCATAAAGTCTCTATTTCTCCAGTTTTCTCCCTCAGTGTATTTATGAGGCCAGATACACCCTGACTGTAGAGGAGCCGATCCTCTGCAACATTTTCTGTTGTTCCTTCATCCCATCCTTAATGGCTTTAATCACAGGCTGCCAGAGGATGAATCACTGTGTTTTTCTCCAGTACAGTGACCCCTAAGAACACTCATTGGGTTCATAACCTTCCTTCACCTCTTCAGTCTCCCTCTGAATTTTATTCAGCACCTTATCAGCCTCTTCAATCTCATTATGTATTCTTGAGATCCTGGATTGTTAATAAATCACTTTCTTGCTGTTCTCATTCACCTGAGACTCATTTTCTTTAAGCTCATCTTCAGCATCCCTGATAGCCCTTGAAGCCTCATTAATTACACGTTCTCCCTTACAGATCATGATTGGACCTGGAGAAAAAACAAGAAATCACATGAGCCACAAATTATGTTTAGTTGTACTCTTTAGGATGATGATAGTAGTGGATCAAAGAGAGATTTCTCACCAGTAATCCATCCAATAATTGGTAATGCAAACAGTTCTGCCCTGTAATCATTAGCTCATCATTTGTGCTCTTCCAGTCTTCATGTACTCTTAAGAGATATTTTACCGATTCTACACTTTTTTTTGCCTGCTACAAAACTGCTTTGGCGTTCTTTAACAATTCTTCAGCAGAGTTCTCAGTTTTAATTCATCCTTGGCCATACATTTTTCCTTCTACTGCTCATAATTTCCTTTTTCTTTAGTAAATCGCTCCATGCATTCATCCAAAGATCCCAGTTTTTCTTTAATTATCATCTCAGATTTTTCCAGGCACCGCTCAGTGTTCTCAATATGTCCCCTGGTTTGTTGGTAATTGGAGCACATGTCAGTGGTTTGATCAACTTGAGCATCAAAAAGTACTTGCAAATGTTACAGATAGAGAAAATTCCCTCATTTAGAGGTTCCATAGACTGCTAATCCTTAATGCTGTGTGAATATGTGAAATTAGAAAATTATTTTATTATTTTTGTATATTGTATTAAATGTTATAAGCTGTGAACTGTGAATTGGTTATTGATTACAGAAAAACATAGATATTTGAAACAGTCTCATTTCAGCTGTCATACTGAAACACAAAAAGAAAGAAAATGAATGATATTGTGTGTCTTTAAACCGTGCTGTTGACTTATTTAGCAAAACATTTTGGAGTAGTTTTAAGTACTGTTTTATTTCATTTAAATTCACAACTCAAAAACAAATTCAAGGAACAAAATATTGCATCTTAAAGAAAAAAGTTGTAATGTAATGAGAAGGTGATTGGAGAAGGATTAATTAGCAATATCACACTAAAATGATATTGTTCTCAATATCAGCACATAATGGTAATATTTTTTATCATAAATTTTGAGTTCTTTGTTCTTTTGTTTTGTAATTATTCATTAGTCCTATCTTGTGCTTTGAGTTTCTGTTTCCTTTTTCACCTGCCTGATTGTTCTGTTTCTTGTAAGCCACATTGTTCTTTGTGCATTTAATGCTCTTGTGTTTCTTTTTTCTCGGTAAGGTCTTTCAGTTGGTATATGTGCTTGGTTCTGGTTTTCAACTGGAAGTTCTCTAGTGTCTTGTCCTGTTTCTATACTTGCTGTTAATAAACTGCATCGTTCTGAGTCCCAGCCTTGCATATTCAGTATAGCCTACTACAGCATCAGAGTGAGTCAGATGTTGCTTTGATAAAGCATATTCTCAATTTCTATAATTTCTTATCCTACAAGGAAAATAGTCTTGAATAGCTTCTACTATTGGAGTGAAAAGACAGACCCCTTCCCCTCTAAACTGATCTCCTTTAGGACACTAACATTTTGATGTAGTAGGTCTATATTTAATTTGTAGAGAAATCTTTATAACCTTTCATTTTTGATGTCGAGGCATTTATAATATAACTCGACATTTAACTAAAATGAATGTTTACGCATTCCAGATTTCTGAGAGCTAATGATGCAGGGTCTTGGCATGCTGCCCACCTAATATATCAAAAAATGTATATTGCACACCCAAATATTCCTTCTGACTTTCAGTTATACTCTTTTTAAAACCTAAATATCCAGTACCTCAAGTAAGAGATTACCTAAAATGCAGATCCTCCTCTTTCTAACAGTTTGTCAGGTTTATAACAACAGCTCTTTAATACTTTAAACAAATCATTCCCTTGTCTACATTGTAAAAACAAATCAAATGATTATGGTGCGAGTTAACCCAAAACATAACAAACATATAAGATGTGATATGAAATGACATGACAATGACATAACAGTTGGACTAGAAAATTTCTGGAGTAAGATAAATTTTCATAATTGCAAATGTACCTGTGGATACACATGTTTTATCTCTCTGTTGCTTTGTTTTCCTACACAGAGTATGCTTAGTCATTCGTGAGGATGGGGTGTACCAAAATAGAAATCTCCTATAGTTTTAAAGGGTCAAACTGCTTTTGCGGCTTACTGGAAACCACGTGTTTTACTATTATTTGGAAATTCACCAGTGGAGCACTTTAATTAGCCTACATTTTTTGCTTTGTAATGCAACATTCACCAGTGGAGCACTTTAATTAGCCTACATTTTTTGCTTTGTAATGCAACAACTGCACCTTGTGCAGGCTATAAAAGCATCTGCAGCTTCATCCATTCCATCAGACCATTAACGAACCTGAACTTAAAGCATCTGGCATTTCAGCAGGGTAAGGCAACTACTTTGGTTATTTTGCCGTTGTATAATGGATTATAATGAATTTAAATTTTATAATGAAAGCAGTTAAGTTGATGTGTAGTTAGCTTGTTATAATTAGACTCAAATTATTATAACCTTATAGTTTTTAGAGTTTAAATATTTAGCAGAAAAGCAAAGAATTAGACCCAAAACTAATTTGGAAATGCACATTTGCACGTTGGAAGGGAAAGACAGGGATCTTTATGCCTATTTCTATTTTATTTGCTGTAATTAGTTTTTTGAATGAGTGTTTCTGCCCTTGTGTTATTCTAAAGTTAACTGATTTATTGTTAATGAATAAATAAATGAATAAATATATGTCATTTTGCCAGCCAAATTATCTATACAGTTAGTTTTCAACCTGTTATTGTTCTGCTGGCAAAAGTTGACACCATTTCCGGACAACATTTTCATTTCTCATATTAATTGCATATTCTGATTGCAAAGATATTTAAACTAATCTAATGTGACTATGTAATCTCTCAGGATTACTGAAAACAGTATACAGCAGTAATTGTCTGGTTATTTCACTCTTATAATTTTACTCTATTTCCCCCTTACCATTCGTTAAAATGTGTTGTCAAATAAATAAATATATGGAGACCTATCTAAAAAAAAAGTAAATAAAAGCCTATTAAATCTATGCACACTTCTTTAAATTTTTGTATCTTTGATATATTATTATAGTTTTTATTAATATTTGAATATTGTTTATTTTTTCTGTTTGCATTTTAGTGAATTTTATTAATTTTGTTGTGATTTTTTGCTTTTTTGTGCTTTTTAATCATAAACTATCTTTTTCTCTAGCCAAGAGCAGACATTGAAAAATGTGCTTTTGTTTTCAGATCTAGATTATCGAAAATCACCAAAAAAAGTCTTATCTAAATATTTTATGTTTTCTCAAGCAAAGCAAGTTTTGAAAGACCACTGAAAACACATATTCTTATATTTTTGGCGTAGACTAAGTAGGCCTATTTTGAAAAGTTCATATTATTTGTCAAAATGCTTGAGCAAACTGATTAACGTGAACATTTCTGAAGATTTTATTGCTCATGTTTTATAGAAATAGAAAAAAGATTTGTATAATTCTTCTCAAATTTTGTCTTGGCTTTGAGCACGCAGGAACAGTAAAATCAATGGATTCTGCAATTTCAAAATCTACTCAAAGCCTTACCACTGCAGAGGACATGAGAAACCAAACCAAACTTATAATGCAGCCTTATGCCAACTGGGAAGAGTATCTGACTCCAGCACCTCTATCCATAGCCATCATGGGAGAGCTGGTTTTCATCTCTTCCTCAACAGATTTCTCAATCAATAAAAATCCCCCTGAAGGTGGATTTAAATTCATCAGATACCCTGATTCCTTTCGTGCTTGCCTCATGCAAGTGTGTAACTCTGGTTGGCACGCATTTAATGAGGCGCATACGAGCATGGATCAGATTCGCCTCCATACCGCCCAAGTTCCAGATTACATGAAAACTGCTGTGAAGATTCTGTTCCAAGGCGATGATGAAGTTGTCAAAGCACATCTTCCTGATCAGCTGGACAATATCAGAGTCATTGCAGATGAATGTCTGAAGTTGTCTGATGCAACTGAAAAGCATTTCACTGATGTCATTAATATCATCCAAGAGCTGCTAGAAGCGTGTGTGAATGCAGAGCACTTTTATGGGGAAGAGATGGAAGAAGTCAAGAAGAAGCTGGAAGAGAGCAAACTGAGGGAGCAGTCAGCTAAATATGCCAGGGAAAGGACTCAGAAGGCAGTGAGTGGCATAGAGAAGGAACTGGAAAAGGCTCATGAGAACTACCAGGAAGCTGTGGATTCTCTCCCTAGTGGTTGGGAAATGATTGGCATGGATTTAGTTGGTGGGATAACACAGAGCATTACAGGCCTGATTTCTGGAGTGGCATCCTTTATTACTCAACCAGTGAATTTGATGTGTTCTGCAACAACAAAGATGGCTGATACTTTGAACTACATTAGAGATCAGGAAAGCACAAGAGATTTGGTTGCTGAAATAAATGCATATAGTAAGTCTGCTGAAATTTTAAATTGTGTCCAGAATATCCAGCAGCTGATGAATGTGGATAGTGAGGATGACATTGACTGGACAAAACTGTATGATCAGAAGAACAAATGTACAAAAAGTGATTTCATAAAGAGACAGTTCAAAAGAATCACTGATGATTTAAAAGATATCCCAAGCTGCCCAGCAAGGAAGCAAGCTAAGGCGTTATGCAAAAGTGGCATGGAAATATGCAGCCAGTTGGAAAAATATGCACCAGATGGCAAATGTGACAAAGACAAAAGTACTGAAATAATACAAGAGGTCTTGGATCTGATCAAGTCAGCTCATATTTTTGATTGCAAAAGCAAAGACATCACAAATTCTCCAGCTATTTCTCCAACACCACCAATGATGTTTAAAGAGCAAAACAAGTCTGAGAACACGAGTTCCTCTCAAAGGGCCACAGAGAATGCACGATACAAGATAGAGCAGAGCCGAGCTCAGCTGAACAAGACAAGAGAGACCTATGAGAAGTGTGTGGAGAACCTAGAGAAGAACCAGAAGGAACTAACTGACATCCTGGTTACTATGAGAAACTGTAAAGTGAAAGAGATCGACTTTAAAACTACCATAGAGATGCTGGTCAAAGGAATGGATGCCATGGGGAGAGTGAAGGAGCAGTGGGAGAAGATGGTTCACTTCTTTCAGATGGTTTCCAACATTGTGAAAACCAGCCTGAGCAAAACTCTCAAAAACTTTGTCTCGGCATCAGAGAAAACACAAGCCCTCTCCTACAACGCAAAACTCTTTTCAAAAGATCTGCTCTACACTCAAGCTTTCCAAGCCTGTAACATCGCTAGTCTGGTCCATATGATCTGTGGAACGTACACAGATGTTTCCAGCAAGTACCTGATGGATCGTGTCAGTTCACTGGGCAAACTGATGGCCATGGATAAAAGTAAACCAGAATTTGAGCAAGAGCGAACAATGCTCCAGAACGGCTGTGACGAGGCACAGAAAGGCATTTTAATGCTTGTCCTGCAGAATAAAGAGGAGTATGACCAGAAGAGCACTGCAAGACTTGAAAGGATCGATCGAGAATTCCTTGCCATTCTACCTGCTGCTCCTCCAGAGCAAATCAAGAGTATTCAAGAGATTGTTCAAACTGTATTCACTGAAGAAGAAGAAGCATACATCTGAGAGATTTAACCAATATGTATTTTACAAGCTTGCTACGTACAAGATAATACTACCATAATTAAGATTTAATCTTTGCTGTCCAGCATGGAATAGTCATGAAAGTTTAATTTAGATTATAATATTGCAAGTATCCAAAAAGTTTAATTTAGATTATAATGTTGAAGTTATATTATGGATAAAGTGTGTTTTTGTTTGAGCATCTGCATTAACAGAAGACAACTGATACTGAGATTTTTAAAAACCCTGCAAATTCAAAACAGACTAAGTGTATGATGTATGGGAGATTTTAAAAGCAGAGTTAGAAAATGTGCTGACTTTGTTCCTGTATTTAAATTTTAATAGCACATTATAAGATCGTAATCATATTATATTTTCAGCTTGCAAATCATTCATAATTAAAAACACGCTCTGCGTGATTATGCATGATCTACATGTAAAGTGGAATTGGCAGGAAAGAACTTATATTTAATATTTAGAACTTAGAATATATTTAGAAAGTTTTTGCTTTCTCTCTCCTTTCTTAATATTTAGTTAATAAAGGATTTCAGTTGGCTGTGCATGATCAGTTTGTCCTTGAATGAAGATTAGGAAATAAATATTTCCATGTAATGATGTTACAAAAAGCCTTCTTACAAAAAATTATAATAAATGCTATACTACTACTACTCTATTGTTTACTGTTGCTTTTTTTTTTTTTTTTTTTTTTTTTTTACCTATACTGTATCTCCTACTGCTTTTACTTTTCTAAGCCAACTTTTTGGACTTTACTATATCGCACTAATGAAACTCTTGTGTTCATTATATTGTATTCATCCTTTGCAAGTCAAAATGAGTCTACCGAATGAAAAATGCTCATTATTCTAAAAGTCATCAAGTACTTAAGTACCCTTTGGAACAAATAAGATCACAGTTCTACAATAGTATTAGGGTAAGCCCAACTAAAATTATACCTAATTTATAAAAGCCATTAAACATATTCCATAATACTTGGAATTAATAAATATGAAGATTAGGCTGTTTTTAAAGCTTGGGCTATATAGCAACAGTTTTATTATTATTATTATTATTATTATTATTTTATTTTTTTGACGTTTAAAAAATGGTGTCATAGGCAAGCACTTAATACACACTGTACAGATGCTCTTCTCACAAAATAAAACAATTTCAGTTAAGGCGTCTTACCTGGGCTAAGGAGAAGAAGAACTTGACTGTTGCCCAGTGGTCCAAAGTCCTCTTTTCAGATGAGAGCAAGTTTTGTATTTAATTTGGAAACCAAGGTTCTAGAGTCTGGAGGAAGGGGGGAGAAGCTCATACCCCAAGTTGCTTGAAGTAATTCCAGTATTTATACATTAAACACACCAGTGAAATAAAACAA
This sequence comes from Cyprinus carpio, assembly GCF_018340385.1. Lineage (NCBI taxonomy): Eukaryota > Metazoa > Chordata > Actinopteri > Cypriniformes > Cyprinidae > Cyprinus > Cyprinus carpio. Next base: position 5,012,828 of record NC_056587.1, read on the forward strand.
ATTATATAGTTTGTACGAATAAATCAGTATTCTTATACGTTTCATATCTAAATTAATCATTTAATACATATAGCACTGTATTATTTGTAGGTGCACATGCGTCAAGCATGCATGATCAGGTGTTGTAACACTCTACATTGTCTCTTTTCTTTTGAAACATAAACAACATAAGTCACTGGATCAAAAGGCCCGCTTCTCCCTCTTGGCACACTAAGCATATGATGCTAATTTTAGCGCAACGCACACAAATAACACCTCATGCATTCTCATCTAACTAATACAATCAAGTGCTTTATAAAATAAATCACATTCATCCAGCGATAAATACGCATTTTGGACAAGAAATATCATCATACCAGAGTCAATTTCATAATTGTGCTCCTTAGCCTCGCAGGATTTGGCACGCTGAAAACCCCACACTGATATAATTCGACAAAATCCCAAAGAAAAGTTCCACAAATCATGTAAATTTTAACTTGCAAAATGAACAAAATTTCATGAGTTCACTAACCCTTTCTTATTATGAAACCTAATAGAATCTATAGTAGCATAAACAGAATGTGCAATATAGGACTAAAAGAAAGCCAGTCAATCATACACCAGTTACACCCACCTGTCAAAAGCACCAAAAGTTGGTTAAATGACCTGAACCTGGCCAGCAAATCACCAGACCTGAACCCCAGAGAGAATCTATGGGGTATTGTCAAGAGACAAATGAGAAACAAGAGACCAAAAAATGCAGATGAGCTGAAGGGCACAGTCAAAGAAACCTGGGCTTCCATACCACCTCAGCAGTGCCACAAACTGATCACCTCCATGCCATGCCGAATTGTGTCAGTAATCAGAATCAGAATCAGAAAGAGCTTTATTGCCAAGTATGCTTGCGCATACAAGGAATTTGTTTTAGTGACATAAGCTTCCAGTACCCAGAGACAACAACAACACAGAGAGGAAAAGAAATGCAAATAAATAAACTGTATGAACAGTTGTGCTATAGATGATAATGGAATAGAATAGAGTAAGATGCAGAGATGTACTTGGATGGAGGGGTAACAAATAAATATAAGGATATTGCACATTTTATTGCATAAGTGGGGAACATTTAACTGTTCATGAGGTAGATTGCCTGGGGAAGAAACTGTTCTTGTGCCTGACTGTCTTGGTATTTGCGGCTCTGAAGCGCCGGCCAGATGGCAAAAGTTCAAAAAGGGGGTAACTTGGATGTGAGGGATCCAGAGTGATTTTCTAAACCCTTTTCCTCACTCTGGATGTATACAGTTCTTGAAGGGTAGGCAGGGGAGCACCAATAATCCTTTCAGCATTCCGAACCATTCTCTTTAGTCTTTTGATGTCTGATTTTGTAGCTGAACCATACCAGACAGTTATTGAAGTGCACAGGACAGACTCAATGACGGCTGAGTAGAACTGTTTCAGCAGCTCCTGTGGCAGGTTAAACTTCCTCAGCTGGCGAAAGAAGTACAACCTTTGTTGGGCCTAAATCTACAATAAAACTCATTCAGGTCATTAGCAAGTCGTTGATTTGCCTCAGTGCAGGGGGAAGGTTTCTTGTAGTCTGTGATGGCTCTCAGCCCTTTCCACACTGAAGCTGAGTCGTTGGAAGTAAACTGGTCTTCCAATTTTTTAGCGTAGGTCCTTTTAGCCGCTCTAATCTCTTTATTCAGTGTGTTCCTGGCCTGATTATACAAGACTTTGTCCCCATTTCTGTAGGCATCCTTTTTGGCCTGACGAAGATGTCTGAGTTTTGCTGTAAACCATTGGCTTATCATTGTTGAATGTTAAATAAGTCCTGGTAGGAATACATATATACTCACAAAAACTAATATAGGATGTTACAGTCTCTGTGAGTTCGTCCAGATCAGTGGTAGCAGCTTCAAAAACACTCCAATCAGTGAGGTCAAAACAAGCTTGTAAATCCTGCTCTGTTTCATTGGTCCATCTCTTTACAGCCTTTACGGCAGGTTTAGCAGATTTAAGTTTCTGTCTGTAGGTTGGTATAAGATGAACCAGGCAGTGATCATTCAGCCAGGTTTCCGTGAAACACAGAGCAGCAGAGTGTGAGAAATCCTTATTTGTCCAGGAGAGCAGAAGGATTTCGTCCATTTTGTTGGGTAGAGAACGGAGATTTGCCAGATGGATGCTAGGCAACAGCGTTCAAAATCCGCGCTTCCTGAGTCTAACGAGCGCACCTGCTCGCTTCCCCCATCTGCTCTTTTTGGAGCGTTTGATCAGCGCCGTTTCTCCACCGACAACAACGTTCAGTAAAACGTCCGAATAATTGAAATCCGGTAAAAGATTTTGTGGTGTGTTCTGCCGAATGTTCAGCAGTTCATCCCTGGTGAAACTGATCGTGTTTGACAAACAAAAAACAGGAAAAACGAACAAAAACAGTACAAACACTGGAGAGCCAAGCACTGAAGCAGCCATGTGTGGCGCCATCGAGAGCAGACTCTGAAGATAACTAAATTAAAGCAAAAGGAGTAATTAAAGCAAAAGGAGCCCCTACCAAGTATTGAGTACATGCACAGTAAAATGTTTGTTAAATGTGAGCCAAAATCATCACAATTAAAAGAACCAAAGACTTAAACTACTTCAGTCTGTGTGCATTGAATTTATTTAATACACGAGTTTCACAATTTGAGTTGAATTACTGAAATAAATTAACTTTTCCACAGCATTCTAATTAATTCCGATGCACCTGTATATATATATATATATATATATACATACAGTTGCTGCAGATCCATGATGCGAATCTCCCGTTCCACCACATCCCAAAGCTGCTCTATTGAATTGAGTTCTGGTGACTGTGGAGGCCATTTGAGTAAAGTGAACTCATTGTCATGTTCAAGAAACCAGATAGAGATATATATATATATATATATATATATATATATAGTGACGAGACAACGACAGACACAGTGGGCGTGGCGTCAGGCCTAGGAGAGGTTTTTATTAACAGAAAAAAACCAAACAAAAAGGGGGAATAATATGGAGTCAATATAATATCACATTTATATACGCAAAAAAAATAAAGTTTTGCAAAAGAAAAATAAAGTTTTGCAAACAAAAATTAAAGTATGAGGAAAATAATTTTGCTTTTTTGCAAACAAAAATAAAGAATTGCAAAACATAAATGATACCGCGCGAAAGCAATGATTTTGCAATACATATTTTCCATGGTCATATCTACAATTTTATTTGCAAACACTGATTTTATTTTTGGACAGCGCGTCAGTCTAGTTTGAGCTTGCGCTGCAGTTTTTCCTGTGCGCTTCATTTTTCTGCCGCGTCTCGCTTTGTGACACTGTTTTGACGTGGGGGTGGAGTCAAGGGGCAGGGCGTGTACAACATGCCTCCCTGGAAAAAGTGACGTCATCGGCCCGAGACGCAGCTCGATGATCCAGGTACTGTCATGATGAGCAGATGCATGCGAGTGTATCGCTTCCTTTTATTCACTAGCATTAAAACATGCATGGTTTCGTTGTATTAAATTTATTAACAAATGTATATGTGTATAGCAGCGTTTGCTCAAGTTAAAGAAGTTGTTACCATGCACATCTGTTGTTTATTTCTCTCGATGTGCACTCTTTTACTGGCATAAAATAAGGTGGCTTGACGTTGGACGTTCGATATTCGCAAATCTAGGGACCGTCTCTAAAGTTACCATGCGAAACTACTATACACTTCTCTAACGTCAATAGCATGCAAAGCGGAGAGATGACTAACAGTCATGAAAACAACTGTTAACTGTTCATCCAGGTGTCAACTATAATGCACACCTTTTATATTTTTTGAAAATTATTAAAATAAACTGTAAATCATATGTAAAATATTGCTACTTTTCATTATACTTTTCATTAAAGTGCACTTTAGAGGATGAATTTAACAATAACCCTATAATAATAAATACTAGAATTATAAATGAATAATTCGCTAGTTTCATTTGTAAATGAAAACACTAATTTAACAAAGAACGTTAATTAGGTAAGCAATACACGAATTAAAAGGGGAAATAAGCATAACAATAAATATAAAAATATAGCCCTATTTAATATAATATTATTATCAATTATTATATACGTTTAGCCTATATGAATAAATGAATGATGCATTTATATAGCGTTTTATAATGTATTGTTGTACACATCCCAATTCGCTGTACGATCATGTGGGGGGGTCTCTCCTCAACCACCAGCAGTGTGCAGCATCCACTTGGATATATTATATATATATAATGATAAAAATAATAAAAGCCTTATATGCACATATATTACATAAAAAGACACGATCAACGGACTGTGGGATGGGATAAAAATATTTGATCAATCTCTGATAATCTCAGGTTGCTATGGTCACGCGGGTTTGTTTATGCATTAAACTCGTGGCAAAAATTAAACCAAAAAGATTCGAGCTTCATTTTTTTTTATCTTACAATGACAGTCATTTTATTAATTTATGCCAGGAGTTATGTAATGAAAAACGAAGTCGAAGATCGATATAAAACTTGAGTCGTAGACCTCTTTAATGATGTACGTTTATAGTTTATGAAGTGAATTGCATAATTTTACATTAAAACTAGCAGTAACTCTGACACTAATGTGAACAAAGAACGCTTCTGTGCGCTGGCGTCCTCCCACAGGTTAGATCTTAAAACAAACACTGTTAATGCAGTTAACCAAATGAAACAATACACATTTAATGCTATAAAAGTGTGTGACTGGCATAAAGTTGGACGTTCGATATTCGCAAATCTAGGGACCGTCTCTAAAGTTACATGCGAAACTACTATACACTTCTCTAACGTCAATAGCATGCAAGGAGAATGACTAACAGTCATGAAAAAACAACTGTTAACTGTTCATCCAGGGTGTCAACTATAATGCCACACTTTTATATTTTTTGATAATTATTAAAATAAACTGTAAATCAAATGTAAAATATTGCTACTTTTCATTACCGAATGGGCTCAAATTTAAAATATGCCATAATTTGAAGCTCAATAGCATTTGAACAGAATGACTCACTTTCATAAAACATACTATAAAGTGTTCATCTAGGTGTCAACTATAATGCACACCATTCATATTTTTCATAATTATTCAAATAAAACTGTAAATCATATGTAAAAATATTGCTACTTTTCATTACGAATGCACTTAAATACAAATTTAAGCTCAATAGCATTTGAACAGAATGACTCACTTTCATAAAAACATACTGTAAAGTGTTCATCTTCGTGTCAACTATAATACACACCGTTCATATTTTTCATAATTATTCAAATAAACTGTAAATCATATGTAAAATATTGCTATTTTTCATTTGAGCTTTTGAGCCTTTAAATTAGTGTTTACGTCCATTTGGTAATGAAAAGTAGCAATATTTTACATATGATTTACAGTTTATTTTAATAATTATCAAAAAAAATATAAAAGGTGTGCATTATAGTTGACACCTGGATGAACAGTTTAACAGTTGTTTTCATGACTGTTAGTCATTCTCCTTGCATGCTATTGACGTTAGAGAAGTGTATAGTAGTTTCGCATGTAACTTTAGAGACGGTCCCTAGATTTGCGAATATCGAACGTCCAACGTCAAGCCAACTTTATGCCAGTAAAAGAGTGCACATCGAGAGAAATAAAACAGCAGATGTGCATGGTAACAACTTCTTTAACTTGAGCAAACGCTGCTAATACACATATACATTTGTTAATAAAGTTAATAAACGAAACCATGCATGTTTTAATGCTAGTGAATAAAAGGAAGCGATCCACTCGCATGCATCTGCTCATTATGACAGTACCTGGATCAGTGAGCTGCGTCTCGGGCCGATGACGTCACTTCCAGGGGAGGCATGTTGTACACGCGCCCTGCCCCTTGACTCCACCCCCACGTCAAAACAGTGTCACAAAGCGAGACGCGCAGAAAATGAAGCGCACAGGAAAAACTGCAGCGCAAGCTCAAACTAGACTGACGCGCAAAATAAAATCAGTGTTGCAAATAAAATTGTAGATATGACCATGGAAAATATGTATTGCAAAATACAAAATCATTGCTTTCGCGCGCGGTATCATTTATGTTTTGCAATTCTTTATTGTTTGTTTGCAAAAAAGCAAAATTATTTTCCTCAATACTTTAATTTTTGTTTTGCAAAACTTTATTTTTCCTTTGCAAAACTTTATTTTTTTGCGTATATATGTTGATATTATATTGACTCCATAGATACAAGTGTCCAAAAGGGGAAGAGTGTCCAAAAACAACAGGGAATCTGGTGTCCTCGTCGTGCTGCGGGGTTCGCGGGGGGGTCCGGGCAGTGTTCACGGAGGGAAGGGTCCAGGTAAGGGGCGGAGTCCGGTGGCCGCACGCGCTCCCCTCTTGGGTCCGGGGCGCGAGGGGCGGCGGCTCCTTCTAGCGGCCGCATCCTTCTCTTTGGCCGCGGCACCTTCAGGGGATGGACGGCCCTGGCATTCTGGCCTGATGGCCGTGTACACGGGTGCGGGTCCTCATCCGGACCGCGGGTCCGGCAGCTCACGTCTCCGTGTGGGCGCTGGAGTCCCTCAACGCACCCCTTCCTGGACCAACCACGAGGACACCAGTGTGCATGCACGGGGAAGAGGGGGACCGGTCTCCCGAGAGGGGCGCGTTGGGCTTTTAAAACAGCGGCGGTGATGAGGCTCCATTTCCTTCAGGTGTGCCCCATCACACGCCGCCAGCCCTGACTCGTCCAGCGCCCCTCCTCTCTCCCACACCCACTCCTATCGGGGAGCCTGGTGAAGGGCGGCGATTTAGGACGGGGTGCCGGTGATTATCAAGGAGGAGGCAGCTGACTCGTCACAATATATATATATATATACATACAGGTGCTGGTCATATAATTAGAATATCATCAAAAAGTTGATTTATTTCATTAATTCCATTCAAAAGTGAAATGTATTATTAGATTCATTCATTACACACAGACTGATATATTTTCAATTGTTATTTATTTCTTTTCATTTTGATGACTTAATAACTGACAAATTAGGAAAATCCCAAATTCAGTATCTCAGAAAATTAGAATATAACTTAAGACCAATACAAAGAAAGGATTTTTTAGAAATCTTGGCCAACTAAAAAAGTATAAAAATGAAAAGTATGAGCATGTACAGCACTCAGTACTTAGTTGGGGCTCCTTTTGCCTGAATTACTGCAGCAATGCGGCGTGGGCATGGAGTCAATCAGTCTGTGGCACTTGCTCAGGTGTTTATGAGAGCCCAGGTTGCTCTGATAGTGGCCTTCAGCTCTTCTGCATTGTTGGGTCTGGCATATCGCATCTTCCTCTTCCCAATACCCCATAGATTTTCTATGTAGACTTTCTAGTTTGCTGGCCAATTAAGAACAGGGATACCATGGTCCTTAAACCAGGTACTGGAAGCTTTGGCACTGTGTGCAGGTGCCAAGTCCTGTTGGAAACACACCACAAAAAAAATGAAATCTGCATCTCCATAAAGTTGGTCAGCAGCAGGAAGCATGAAGTGCTCTAAAACTTCCTGGTATACGGCTGCGTTGACCTTGGACCTCAGAAAACACAGTGGACCAACACCAGCGGATGACATGGCACCACAAACCATCACTGACTGTGGAAACTTTACACTGGACCTCAAGAAATGTGGATTGTGTGCCTCTCCTCTCTTCCTCCAGACTCTGGGACCCTGGTATCCAAAGGAAATGCAAGATTTACTTTCATCAGAGCACATAACTTTGGACTACTAAGCAGCAGTCCAGTCCTTTTTGAAGCGAGATGCTTCTGACGCTGTCTGTTGTTCAAGAGTGGCTTGACACAAGGAATGCGACAGCTGAAACCCATGTCTTGCATACGTCTTTGTGTGGTGGTTCTTGAAGCACTGACTCCAGCTGCAGTCCACTCTTTGTTTATCTCCCCCACATTTTTTAATGGGTTTTGTTTCACAATCCTCTCCAGGATGCGGTTATCCCTATTGCTTGTACACTTTTTTTCTATCACATCTATTCCTTCCCTTCGCCTCTCTATTAATGTGCTTGGACACAGAGCTCTGTGAAGAGCCAGCCTCTTTTGCAATGACCTTTTGTGTCTTGCCCTCCTTGTGCAAGGTGTCAATAGTTGTCTTTTGGACAACTGTCAATTCAGCAGTCTTCCCCATGATTGTGTATCCTACAGAACTAGACTGAGAGACCATTTAAAGGCTTTGCAGGTGTTACATACATGTATGTACATACATATATACAGTATATTTATATATATATATATATATATATATATATATATATATATATATATATATATATATAGGTATATCTCAATTAATTATACACACAGGTGCGTGGAAAAGTTCATTTAGTTCAGTAATTCAACTCAAATTGTGGAACTTGTGTATTAAATAAATTTAATGCACACAGACTGAAGTAGTTTCAGTCTCTTGGTTCTTTTAATTGTGATGATTTTGGCTCACATTTAACTTAACAAAACACCAATTCACTATCTCAACAAATTAGAATACTTCATAAGACCATAAAAAAAAAAAAAAAAAAAAAAAAAATTTTTAGTGAATTCTTGGCCTTCTGGAAAGTATGTTCATTTACTGTACATGTACTTAATACTTGGGCTCCTTTTGCTTTAATAACTGCCTCAGTCCGGCGTGGCATGGAGGTGATCAGTTTGTGGCACTGCTGATGTGGTATGGAAGCCCAGGTTTCTTTGACAGTGGCCTTCAGCTTATCTGCATTTTTTGGTCTCTTGTTTCTCATTTTCCTCTTGACAATACCCCATAGATTATCTATGGGGTTCAGCTCTGGTGAGTTTGCTGGCCAGTCAAGCACACCAACACTATGGTCATTTTACCAACTTTTGGTGCGTTTGGCAGTGTGGGCAGGTGCCAAATCCTGCTGGAAAATGAAATCAGCATCTTCAAAAAAGCTGAAGGAGCAGCAGAAGTGCTCCAAAATTTCTTGGTAAATGGGTGCAGTGCTTTGGTTTTCAAAAAACACAATGGACCAACACCATCAGATGACATTGCACTCAAAATCATCACAGACTGTGGAAACTTTGGACTTCAACAACTTGGGGTATGAGCTTCTCCACCCTTCCTCCAGACTCCTTGGTTTCAAATGAAATACAAAACTTGCTCTCATCTAGACTTTGGGACGCACCAATAGTCCAAAAAAGTTCTTCTTCTCCTTAGCCCAGGTAAGACGTTTCTGACGTTGTCTGTGGTTCAGGAGTGGCTTAACAAGAGGAATACGACAACTGTAGCCAAATTCCTTGACATGTGGTGTGACGTGTGGTGGCTCTTGATGCCTTGACCCCAGCTTTGGTTCATTAGTTGTTTAGTTAGAGTAATTTGTTGAATGTATTTTGCTTGACCATCCTCATAAGGCTGCGGTTCTCTCGGTTGGTTGTGCATCTTTTTTTCCACACTTTTTCCTTCCACTCAACTTTCTGTTAGCATGCTTGGATACAGCACTCTGTGAACAGCCAGCTTTTTTGGCAATGAATGTTTGTGGCTTACCCTCCTTGTGAAGGGTGTCAATGATTGTCTTCTGGACAACTCTCAGATCTTCCCCACGATTGTGTAGCCTAGTGAACTAAACTGAGAAACCATTTTGAAGGCTCAGGAAACCTTTGCATTAGCTGATTAGCATGTCACCATATTCTAATTTGTTGAGATAGTGAATTGGTGGGTTTTTGTTAAATGTGAGCCAAAATCATCACAATTAAAAGAACCAAATACTGAAACTACTTCAGTCTATGTGCATTGACACAAGTTTCACAATTTGAGTTGATTTACTGAAATAAATGAACTTTTCCACGACATTCTAATTTATTGAAATGCACCTGTATATATATATATATATATATATATATGTGTGTGTGTGTGTGTGTGTGTGTGTGTGTGTGTGTGTGTGTGTGTGTGTGTGTATTTATTACAAGTGCTGCCTGGGCAGGTCAAGGAACATCATCAAGAATGCCTCACACCCTTACCATGGACTTTTCAACCCTCCTTCCATCTGGCAGGCGTTACAGGAGCCTACGCTCTTGCACTAGTAGGCTCAGGAAGAGCTTCTTCCCCGAGGCTGTGACCCTTCTGAACTCCACACCACCGATCTAACCTGCAACTGCTCTCTTACTGCTTTGGTCACAGTACTTTACAAACATGTACAGTCGTGGCCAAAAGTTTTGAGAATTACATAAATATTGGAAATTGGAAAAGTTGTTGCTTAAGTTTTTTATAGTAGCAATTTGCATATACTCCAGAATGTTATGAAGAGTGATCAGATGAATTGCATAGTCCTTCTTTGCCATGAAAATTAACTTAATCCCAAAAAAACCTTTCCACTGCATTTCATTGCTGTCATTAAAGGACCTACTGAGATCATTTCAGTAATCATCTTGTTAACTCAGGTGAGAATGTGAAGAGCACAAGGCTGGAGATCATTATGTCAGGCTGATTGGGTTAGAATGGCAGACTTGACATGTTAAAAGGAGGGTGAAATCATTGTTCTTCCATTGTTAACCATGGTGACTGCAAAGAAACGCGTGCAGCCATCATTGCGTTGCATAAAAAATGGCTTCACAGGCAAGGATATTGTGGCTACTAAGATTGCACCTAAATCAACAATTTATAGGTTCATCAAGAACTTCAAGGAAAGAGGTTCAATTCTTGTTAAAGAAGGCTTCAGGGCGTCCAACCCTTCCACAAGCGACAGGATCGTCTCCTAAAGAGGATTCAGCTGCGGGGATTGGAGTGCCACCAGTGCAGAGCTTGCTCATTAATGGCAGCAGGCAGGTGTCAGCGCATCTGTACGCACAGTGAGGCCGAAGACTTTTGGAAGATGGGCCTGTGTGTCAAGGAAGGGCAGCAAAGAAGCCACTTCTCTCCAAAAAAAAACATCAGGGACAGGATTTGATCTTCTGCAGAAAGTATAGTGAATGGACTGCTGGCTGAGGACTTGGGGCAAAAGTCATATTCTCCGAAGAAGCCCCTTTCCCATTGTTTGGGGCATCTGGAAAAAGGCTTGTCCGGGAGAAGAAAAGGTGAGCGCTACCATCAGTTTTCTGTGTCATGCCAACAGTAAAGCATCCTGACCACATTCATGTGTGGGGTTGCTTCTCATCCAAGGGAGTGGGCTCTCTCTCACAATTCTGCCCAAAAACACAGCCATTGAATAAAGAATGGTACCAAAACACCCTCCAACAGCAACTCTCTTCTTCTTCCAACAATCCAACAACAGTTTGGTGAAGAACAATGCATTTTCAGCAGCACGATGGAGCACCGTGCTATAAGGCAAAAGTGATAACTAAGTGGCTCGGGGACCAGAATGTTGAAATTTTGGGTCCATGGCCTGGAAAACTCCCCAGATCTTAATCCCATTAAGAAACTTGTGGTCAATCCTCAAGAGGCGGGTGGACAAACAAAAACCCACTAATTCTGACAAACTCCAAGAAGTTATTATGAAAGAATGGGGTTGCTATCAGTCAGGATTTGGTCCAGAAGTTGATTGAGAGCATGCCCAGTCGAATTGCAGAGGTCCTGAAAAAGAAGGGCCAACACTGCAAATACTGAATCTTTGCATAAATGTCATGTAATTGTCGATAAAAGCCTTTGAAACGTATGAAGTGCTTGTAATTATATTTCAGTACATCACAGAAACAACTGAAACAAAGATCTAAAAACAGTTTAGCAGCAAACTTTTTGAAAACTAATATTTATGTAATTCTCAAAACTTTTGGCCACGACTGTATTTGCACTACTCATATTTTGCACATACTGTACATTGTTCAAGCCATTACACTGTACACTGTCTAACGTTGTTACTGTACAAAGCACAGTAAACTACTTCTATAAAAATAGTATTGCACTACTGATATTTTGCATAGAATAAATTTTTTAACAATACTATTATTACTATTGTACACAAAACCAACTGTATTTATTACCACTGTTCTTACATTGCTGCTGTTCATAATATACATATAACCCTACATTGCACTCCTATTTATATTCTGTACATACGCTGCTTAATATTGTATATAGCAACTCCACTGTACATACTGTAAATCATAGCTTCATTTTCTCTGCATTTACCTGTATATAAAACACTATATTCTTGCACTTCTGGTTAGATGCTAACTGCATTTCATTAGCTCTGTACTTGTACTCTGCATAATGACAATAAAGTTGAATCTAATCTAATTTACAGCTAACCATGCTTAATATTTACTGTCAATCTATCATAGGCTATATCATGCTACGAGAGTTTGCCAAATCTGATAGGTTCCCTTGCATTCACTCCACCCTTTGCGTCGTGGATGGTCTCTTCTCATTGGCCGATTTCTCTGGAGCCCATCCTCGTTCGATTACTGGAACCAATGGACGTTCGTGATGTCATATGAGCTTTTTTGTACACGCCCCAACAGATCATGCGCAAAGCATTTCGGTACTTACAGTTTAAAATGAAGCCTTCAGACTGAAACAAATTAACGAAAAAACTACAATATGAGGTACGCCTTCGGTCTTATGGGCCGTCTTGACTTTTCATACCGCAGGTGAAATAAAAGCACACAGAAATGTGTGTGATAGTAGTATGAGCAAGGACAGATTCGTGATGGTAAGTTAAAGTAAACCTCTTACTTGATAAGTGTACCAGGAATCTTTTAATCTCAAAAACTAATGATAAGATTGCTAAACGAAGCTTAAGCTTAGCTTATGCGATCATGTTTACATTGTAAATATGTGATCTTGGTAAGTAATATTCCTCCTGTTATTTCCTAAAATTGGATATAATGAATTTAGCAGTGTTCCTTAAAAAGCTGTCACATAGTGTAATAGCAGGCATGCTAAATCAGGCTTTTACTACAGATTAAACCCAGTGCATTAGCACTGTCCCGTTAAGCGCTCTGCAGATTTTTATGCATGTACAGTATGTATTTTCAATTTAGGACAATATTTTTTATTTCCATATTTTCCAAGTGATACACTAATCCCAATTAAAATGTTAAATGTTTGCCTGTTTCTGTTTCATGTCTCTGTCATCACACTCTATTTGTGTGCTTGATCATAACTCAAGGACGACAGCAGGTGTAGTAACGGTGTCCAGCAGAAAGGCAAGATGTTGTCAGATGCTCAGCTCTTTGAGTTGGAGTTTGAAAAGCTGGTGTCTGAACTTACAGACCAGGACTTCACTGATCCAGTTCTCACTGATGCGCTCAACAGACTCAGAGAGGTAGAGTAAAGCTCACACAGCCTGTTTGGAGTAATGAAATCCACATGAAGACAAATAGTGAAGATGACACACAAATCATTTGCAGTTTAAAACTCTAGAACAGATCTGAAACCATTCTGAAACAACTCTTTATTGAATTAATTTTATTATTTGACAGTTTGGCTTGTATATAAGTGTTTTATTTTTTAGGTGCTTCAGTACAATGCTCCTGGAGGCAAGAGAAACCGAGGCTTGTCTGTGATTGGTTCGCTACGGGAACTGGTGTCTCCTTCTGAACTGCCACCTGATGAAGTTCACAGAGCCCTTTTGGTTGGATGGTGCATTGAACTGGTGTGTGAAATTGATACTTTTATTTGACCTTACATCATCGGTTACTGATTATGCAAGTCGGCTCGCTCACTGGTGTTTACTTCAAATGCAGTTTATCATAGTTTATCAATCGCACAAAAATCAGAAATAAGTATGAAATAATCCACACATAAGATGAAGTCAACATTATCTTGGATGAAGCCCATTTGCATTTAGTAGCCTTTACATTTACTCTAACTTTACATAGAGATTGACAGAGGAAATAAACTTTTCCACTGAAATTACCTGGAACAGTTTGTCCCAGGAACTTTTTTTTTCCCAGGAAGATTAGGCAGATAGTCTGGGGACGAAGGTCTGTTGCAAGTCCGAAATTTGCGTACTAGGTATTGAGAGCCGCGCACAGACCTACCTCACCAGACTATTTGCCTATTCTTCACGGTACTTTAGACCGCAATGGAAACGCAGACAGCAACAGGTCTGGGGGAAAAAAGTTCCTGGGACAAATTGTTCCAGGTAATTTCGGTGGAAAAAAACATCAAACGACATGCAAACAGCAGCGTACTTGATAACATCAGTCAGCTCGCCTTGGCTATTGCAATTTTCCTCAGTGTATTTACAATAAGATGAAATATGATATCAAACACTACTGCCTCCTTTTGTTTCATTTAAACGTATAGCCGCAGAAATGTAGTTTAGGCAATTTATAAAACGTTAGCCTACATTACAATGAAACGAAATATTATATCAAACTATTGCCTGTTTTTATTTTCATTTTAACATATTAATAGATTAATAGAATAAAGACCAAAGATTACCTGTTAGATTTACTCAAAACAAATTATATCTTTTGTTAAACCAAATGTCAGAAGGACTAGCCGAGTTGAGGCTGCTCTCGTCGGGAAACATGAGCACTGTCTCCGAAATCGGCGAAACACGTTTTTAAATAGGCTTTATAAATAAACCGCAGTTTTGAGTTTTAAACAACTACATTCTCGCCTGTAATACTTTTAAAATTACATTTCATGACACAATAATAGTAATATTTTGAAAATTATCCGAATAAATGGTGGTTGAAATCAAAATGCTGCGTGAACTCAACCAATCTGCATGTTTAGCGCCCAAGTCTTGCCCTGAAAGTTCCGGACCTTTGAAAAAGTACCTCGCGAGCAGGGACTTTCTGAGGGGCAATTTTTTACATGGAACTTTATTTAGATCCTGGTTCCTGCGGTGGAAACACACCGAGTACCAGCCCAAAGTTTTCTGACAATGAAGCATACTACCCTGTAAAATTTCATGTAATTACTTAAATTACATCTAGTGATAAATAAAACTCAAACTCACACACTTTAATTGTAAAGTCTTTTTATTTAATGGAGAAAAAATTGCGAAATCACAGAAGTGTATAATGAATGAAGTCTGATCCATCTCATGCATTATTCGAGATTACTGGCTGAATTCAGGAAAGGAATGAACAAAACTCTATTAACTAGACACTCTGGATACCTGCTATCTGATAAACTGTCAGTCATTTATCTGTCATAAGGTCAATTGTGATGCAAATAAAAAAGAGAGAAAACTGTGCAGTGCAAAACGTTTTGCTTTCTCCCCAGCTTCAGGCATTTTTCTTGGTGGCTGATGACATTATGGATGCATCCCTGACAAGAAGGGGTCAACCCTGTTGGTATAAGAAGGTAACTGATTGATCAATTTATGCTTGTTTTGAGATATGTGCTTATGATGCATGATGGTGATTGGTATTTGTATAAAAAATGTGTATATTGACTGGATATATTATAATTATATTACAGTCAATTTAGTTTCATCCACTGAAGAGGAACCTTTTTAAAACCAGTTATCTAGTCATCCTATTACACATTATGAAAATATAGCCATTTTATAGTGATGTAACATTTTGTTCTTTTGATATTAAGCTTGGGTAAGTCTACTAATAAAAAAATTTAATAATAAAAATAATAATAATAGTTGTTGTTTCTGTTGTTGTTTATTATTATATTTTAATATTGGTTAAGAACAATCATAATCAGTATTCTTTTGTCTAAAAAATATTTAAGTTTGTAGAGATTCAGGGATTGACAATTATTTTAATTTAAGTGTTATATTATTAAGTTTATCTTTATTATATTATATTTATTTATATCAGTTGTGTGGAATATTTAATATCTGTGTGAATCTGTTCTTTTTCTGTTTGTCAGGAAGGCATTGGTCTGGATGCCATTAATGATGCTTTTCTCCTGGAGGGGGCGATCTACCGGCTTCTTCGCAGAAATTGCAGAGGACAGCGCTACTATGTCCATCTGCTCGAGCTTTTTAATGAGGTAACAAACCCAAAAGCTTCATTACTCTGTTACAGCACAGTACCCCATGTGGGCACATTTGGACTTATTATTGCTCACTGGCAGCTTGTTCATAAAAATGTACAGACTGTTTGGCAGTTTCTATTGTTTAATAGATACTGATGTATGTGCACTATCTTAAACCTGAATCTTTTTTCTTCAACCTCTTTCCAAACAGAGCTGGGTCAAGCCCTAGATCTGATGACGGCACCTCCACACAAAATTGACCTTGATCGCTTCACCATGGAGAGGTGAGATGGTGTCGAAATGAAACCTGTCAAAAGAAAAAATATTATTTGCTCAATCGTTGGCTGATTTACAGTGTATTTGCCATAGGTACAAAGCCATTGTGAAATACAAGACCGCATTCTACTCCTTTTATCTCCCTGTGGCTGCAGCCATGTACATGGTGAGTTTTGCACACACTACTTTTTTTTTTTTTTGCAATGAAATCTAAATAATTATTTTTGTAATCATTTTTTATTAATTACAGGCAGGGATTGAAAATGAGACTGAACACAACAATGCTAAAACTATTTTACTTGAGATGGGAGAGTTCTTTCAGATACAGGTATGATAATAGTGTAATAAAGCAATACTTTTGAAGCCTGGTATCCTCAATGCTATCAGATCTTCTCTTAGCTGTAATATACCAAAGCATTCAGAACATGTTTGTCATTGACAGGATGACTACTTGGATTGTTATGGTGACCCTGCAGTTACTGGAAAGATTGGCACAGATATCCAGGACAACAAATGCAGCTGGCTGGTGGTGAGCGCACTGGGCATCATGACACCTGAACAGAGGGCAGAACTAGAGGTGAGAAAATGTGGGATAGTTTCTAAAGGGTAATAACTCCAGAAAGCAACAGACAAATGTAGCAGAGTTAACAGATTTTCCCTCTTTCTCTCAGGCATGTTATGGACGTAGTGATGCTGAAAGTGTTGAACGGGTCAAAGCTTTGTATGATAGTCTGGAAATGCCCATCCGATACCATCAACATGAGGAGGAGAGCTATCGCCGGCTTCAAAAACTCATCCAGCTTCATGCCAAGAATCTGCCTCATGCTGTTTTTCTTAATTTTGCCAAGAAAATATACAAGAGAAACAAATAAGGTGTGGTTCAGAGAAATGGAAGAACACAAAATGGAGTTCAGTAATTTTAGGCACGCAGACCTTTGTCAAATAAATATGCAGTGAGGGATTTTAGTGGTTGAATAAATATGGAAACGGTAGGTTTTATCTGCACTTTAAATATACTGTCAAGAGTTTAGTTATTTATCACAATTATTTGTCTTTTCCCTCTTTTATTTTTGCAGAAAAAAATGACAATATACTGATTCAGAGGTCTACAACAAATAGCACACATAAACAACACCTGGCAGTGTTTCACTTGGGGTATACATGTAAAAACCATGTATTATTTTCATCAGGTTTTTGGATTGCATTTTCAGTGGTAAATTTTGGTAAATTAGAAAAAAATGGAAAAAAGAAGAAGGTGTATAGAATAAAACAAATATTTACAAAAGAATATGAATATTCTGAGAATGAGAACCAACAAACTGCTGATCAGATGCAATCCCGGTGAATAGATGCACACATATTCCTTAAAAAACCTGATTCCGAAAGCATTTAATAAGACAAATAAGCAAATAAATACCTAGATAAAATATCTACCCATGCAGAACACAGTGACACTTTGAGGAATCTTTTTTTTTTTTTTTTTTTTTGAAAAATGTAACGTTGAACTGTACATTTATACACTATACCAGAATGTCTATCTCACTTATCTGGTTATTCAACAATCGCCATTATTGCTGTAAATTTGGATTATAGAAAGCCGAGCAATGTGCTTTTAATAAAGAGATATGATCGAGATTCATTTACCATGCACTTTTCTGTGTGAGGAAGTGTTTGAATGAGTGTGTGCAAGAGACGTTTTGCGGGCTCGCTGTTCTTGGTTTTAATGGGAGGCAGCAAAATGTGACAGGGTAGCACAAATCGTCAGAACACCGGCAACGGAGAGATGCTGCTGAGGGGTGTGGTCTCGAGGATGGGATGAGAGAGAGGAGGAGAGCAAGGGAAGGGTGGATGACGGAGCGATAGACGGGAGGAAAGAGAATAACGGTGTATAATAATTCCAGAGTCATGGCTTGTACGCTGGAATAGAGATTGAGATCAAGAAGAACGCGTCCTTTATATCTTTCTGGAAATGAGGTATCTTGTTCGTATTACACTTAGTCTGCTTAATTTTGTGCGTTTTGTTTTATTGCCGGATTTTGCTGATGAATCTTGCTTTGTTTATTAGGTAAGGTATTCGAAGATGTATCAAAAACCGATACGTTCTTATTGTGAAATTATGGATACAGAACAGTCCAAATCTACAGAGGAGGCGTCATCAAAACTCGTATGTCATCACATCTTATTAGACATCGTTTAAATACTCTCTATACATATTTAATATATTAGCCACCAAATAAATAATACACAACGGCGTCTTAGATCGGTGATGTTCAATTATTGTGTTTATATCAATGATGAGTTTATTTACTAAACGCGTGCTAGGCCTAGATTTACATCCTCTGTATCCAAGGACATTGGGCGCGAGCAGTGCATTGCCCACGGTGTTCACGAAGAGGAGAAACAGCGTTAGTCATTGCTGTGATTTTCTGCTCCACATGCCTCTCGCAGAGAAAAGGCACAGATTTTGTATACTAGAATGTAGAGATATCTGAATATGTTGATTTGCTTATATGTAGGCTATAATAATTGTGTTCTCTCTCTTATGGTTGTGAGAATATTTTTACGTACAGTATTCTCTAAATAATGCACAAATTTACCAAGTAAATACAAATGTGTTCTTATCTGACGTCATCATGGCTTGGGTAAATGCAGTAAAAGACTAAAAAAGACTGGGAAGATGCCAAGCTCTGAATAGTTGGCAGATATTAAGTAGGCATTTTTTCTTTACTCTTACAACTAATATTTTAATAATATTGAAATAATATTCCTAAATGAAATACTGTTATATATATATTATTATCATTATTATTTAAATTATATATTATTTATTAGAAAACAACTGAATATTAGTACTGAGCGTGCAAGCAGTTTCTTAAAAGCCGGAATGTACAATAGGTACATGTTTCAGTAATATACTGTATACAGTGAATAGTGTATACATTGTTATGCTCTGAGAAACTGGAAATAATATTGATGTTCAATATCAGTCCAGTAAGAGATGAGAAGTGCTACTTTACGCAATTTACCAAGTGATGCTAACATTTTTTTTTGTCCAATTTTTCAAGGTGGTAAATTGTTGTGTTTCTAAATAAAATCTGTCTTTCTTGATATTTCAGGTACTAACTAGATCCAAGATGTGACCCCATATGTTTACAAACCCCTTAGAAAAACACCAGAATAATAATAAGGACATAAAAACTATCCTACCATGCACCCCTCCTCTCGTCCCTCTGTGCCCCTACGGTCCCGCAGGTTTGACAAAAGGCGCACAGAGGTAAAACCAAGCCAAGGTGCTAAGAGGGAGGACAAAATCACGAACATGGCATCTTCATCCCCTCTTCGTGGCACTCGAGGACCACCTGAGTCTTCCAGGTTAAAGGGCCCTGGTCAAGGTGCACGAGCCCCTGTGGTGCAATCCAAACTGGTGCGGCCACAGAAGAATGGTGCTCATGCAATACCAGCAATCTCAAAACCAAAAAGTGGACACACTGTTTCAAACCCAGTCCCAGCTGTGGATCCAAACTGTAATGAGCCCAGCCTACCTTGTCTGTGTTGTGATGGCCATTCACCTCAGGATATCAACAGCCTCTTTAATCACAATCATAACAACAATAACACTGTAAACATCGGGCAACAAATGAAGCTGCCACCGCCACAGAAGGAATTGGCAGCACCAAAACTAGACATCAAAGAAGATGAGTGTAAGCCAGAGGTAAAACAACCTCATGTCATCCCAGTGGAGGAGAGAGAGGAGGAAAATGGCAGTGTGGATGAAAAAGAGGGTGGTCAGCTCAAAAACGATGAGTGTAGTGTAAATGTGAATGCTAATGTTGATGAGAATGGCAACGGCAATTGTAATGGTGAAGATGGTGAAGATGATGAAGATGATGACGATGAAGATGATGATACTCTTGTCCCTTCTTGCTGCAACTGTCCAGAATCCATGCTGGACTTCTCCCTCACATCTTCTACCTCATCTTCATCCACATCCATCAGCAGTTGCTCAGATCTGGAGTGTGACTGCCCTGAAACATTTTCATTGTCATCACAGGACCAAGAGGCAACTGAATGCTATCCATCGACACTTTCACCGGACTCCAAGTGCCCTGCCTTTCAGTCCAGTGTCTTACCATTGGATCTCAACACTTCTGCAAGATCGCCTTGCTCTTCTGATGAAGGCTATCCCTCAGCGCCGTGCTCTCCGTCTTCTGACTATATAGACAGCAAGGGATCAGAAGAAGGAAAATGTATTAAAGTGGATCTCCTCCATTTTTTAGACTCCATAGAAGAGTTGGGAAAAATGGATCTGTTCTACCGCATTGTTAGGTTGGCACGCTGGGAACTGGATGGTGAGCTGATCATCAGAGATAGATTGGATCACCAGCAGAAGCTACAGAGGGTTAACAAAGAGGTAAAGTTGGCTTATCTTGTGAAACTTCAGGAGGAAGGGTTAGACTTTGACGATGAGGATATCACTGGAGTTTTGGATGAAATGGGCAACATTGAAATTCCATGGAAGTTGTATAAAAGCAACAAATCAAGTGAATCCCAGGAATTTTCTGATGCAGGGGTAGATCTGACAGCTCCTTCTGACCTTGATGAAACCCCTGCCTCTGATTCACTTGCTCCATCACCATTGGATCCTCCTCCTCGGCCCCCAAAACCTCCAACAAGGCATGTGAGTGCCCATCCAGAATCACACACTTACGAGAACATCAACGGACAGCATGTCTTCTCAGTCTCATCCACCAATGATGCTACAAGTATCCCTATCCCTGCGTTGCCTGTGCTGTCATCCTCACCCCCACCCCTGAAACCTCCTGCCCTTCCTCCACCTCCATTACAGCCTGTGCCCTACTTCACCCTAAATACAGACAGACCTGCTCTTACCTCCCCCACACCGCCAATTCCTCCTCCAAGAAGACGTCATAAAGCCCGTCTAGAGGCTCAGAGACTTGCTGAGCTTGAAAGAGAAAAGGCTCCTCTGTCTCTTCCACCGCCAACATCCAGACCTCCTCCACTGCCACCTCCACCTGCGATGTCCTCTCCTCCAGCTATTCCACCTCCACCATCACTCCCGCCACCTCCATCTTTTCATGCTCTGGATGTGGAAATCCGAAAGTTGCTTGCACTAGCAGGCCTCACCCAAGCTGAATTGCTTAAACTTAGTCCCGAGTTGGGTGTCTGTGTAGATGTTGTCCTGGAGAATGAGCCACAGCCGATGTCTGATGTCTCTCAGATTGGAGAATTCAGTTTAAACAGAACACACAAGGAAGAAGGTATTCCAGATAAGGGATATTCCATATTGAGAGAAGGATTTGGGAAAGACAGCTCTGATACTTTCAGTGAAAAGGAAGTTTCTAAAGATAAACAGAAGGAAGCAAACAGGACAACATCCTTCACAGAAATGGCAAGACGACGTAAGAGAAATGGTGGACACTGTAATCATAGCTGCAGCTGTGTTTTTGGATCTCCCAACTCATTTTACAGCACTGATCTTAGCAATACAAACATCCCGAATGTTAGCTTTGGGAGTTTTGATTATACTTCAATGATTGCAGATACACCTCCTCCTCCACCTCCAAGACCATTGCCCCCTTGTCCACCAATTGCCTCCAATCCTCCTGAACTTCCTCCTCTCAAGCCATGCACTCTACCTGCCAATGCTTCTCGCCCTGACAGATTTGACTGGTTGATAGCCTTCACCCCAGATACAGAGTCGCCACCTCTTGAGATGCGAAAATCGTCAAATGATGCCATGTTGCAAAAAGGCCCAACTTCAACTTTAGGCTCAAAAGTCACAACCTTCAAAGAATTACGCAACAGAAGCAAACAGAGCTACCCACCAGCTCACATTCAACCAGAACCTGATCCAACTGTTATCACCCCAGACCCTGATTTCCTCTACAACCTCAAATGGAGAAGAGAAAAGATTGACGGGGATGGCTGGGAATATACTTCCCAAGCACAAACCTCATTTCTTCAGCCACCACCCACTCCTGCCTCATTGTCCCTCTTTAGGGAAATGTGCCGCCTGAATAAACAAGAAGATTGCCCAGCAGAACCAAAAGTGTCCCAACAAATTGGCTGTTCAGTAAGTGAAGGCAGCCTAAGGACTATTTGTGATGAAAGAGATAAAGCTGTTCACACCAAGAAGATGGATGATGAAGATAAAGTGGAAGTTAGGGGATTGGCAGACGGAGCATGGACTTTGGAAACCAGGACAACAGGTAAAGTTGCATTTCATAAATATAGTTGCTACTGTACTCTAACCTGTTTTGTCTTATAGAGTTCATCCACACAATAAAACAGTGCAAATTCAGTGGAACATTAAGGAGAAAGTAAAAGAACAGTAGTCTGATGACACAGAAAGTGGTGAGCCAAGATAAGAGTCATGCAAGCAGATGGGCAGATGAATCAGCAGAGCAAGACTGGAGGGAATTTCAGAATGCAGTAGGCTTAATGCTGTGTTGTTTCTCATGATGTCACAAAGCTTTTTAATTATTCATCCTCAGCAGGCTAATTTTCTTTTTCTCTCGTCCTCTCTTCCTTTGCCCTGGCTGGCACACATTATATATCAAACTTTTTATCGTCAACCTTCATATTTTTCAGTCAGTAGTTTTAAAGTCTAGTTTTTAATTGACTTTTGAATTAAAGTCAAATGCACTGACATTTCAAAACTTTAAAATTATACTACTATCACAGATATTGTCTCATACAAAAGTCATGATGCACACCCCACACCTCTCTCCCTCTCTCTTCCACCTTGCTTTGTCATTTTTCTGACATGCCAATTATTAAATTGATACTCCTATGTTATTCTCTCATCTCATTATTTTCAATTTGCCATTTCTCTTTTGCTCTGCTCCTTGCTGCACTGTTTATCTGGCAAATGGAAAGGCAAATTTGCTTGGATCAGGTTACTTCACTTTTGACTCCAGATATAAATGGCCTCTAATGTGCCTGTAAATTGAGTAGCAAATACATTTGAGGGAGCCCTCATTTTTGTTTTCAATGTTAACACCATGCAACTCTGCTAACCTATGCTTTGGCAATATAAGAACTATTCATCTTATTCACAGATATTCATATTCATGAATTTATCTTTGGTGTTTAGATCTTAAAGTTGTATAAATCTGTTTTAGTTTGTTATAGTAAATAGCTGTTTAGTGAATCTTTACACCCTTCATCGCTCATATTTCTGGCTGTGTCAGTTAGCTCAAAAACATGACCTTATGCCTTTAAGTGTAAAAAAGGTGTGACGCAGACCTTTACACCAATCACAATACAGCAACAGGGAAACAGGAAGTGCTGAGTCAAACTGACTTCACATGAGAGAGGGAGATATCTGGCAAGCTAAGGTAAAGCAGAACGGTTTTTATATGTATAAATCATAATTCTCTAGAGATATGTACTGGATGGATCAATTTTGTAACACTTAATCAGCATAATCCAGTGAAATGCAACATGCAATCTGTTGATATGAATCAGAAGGTGACTGCCAGTGTTCTAGATCCGAAAGAGCTTATTTTCAAGACATTTAGGCCTTGTAGCTTGTCTTTCAAGGCAAAGTTGCCATTGCAGGTGAAACATGATCCTAGTGCAGCTCCTAGTGAGATCCTAGAGAGAAACCGCTTTCCTGCACACGGTCGAATTTTGAGGGATCAGATAAAGTGCTATTAGGCTCTGCACACCATAGACTGAAAATTGCATTTGTGTGTGTGTGTGTGTGTGTGTGTGTGTTTGTGTTTTAGTAGTTAAAAAAAAAAGCACAGAAAGAATACAGAAGTGTGGCACTTAGTACTCTGTGCAGTTATAAGGAAATTTTGAGTACTTGACTGATTCGTTTTCATGGATTTGTGTTTACTATTATGTTTTTGATTGTCTTATTAACCTATTTAGGCAAAAATAGTTAGGCTTTCACTTTTTTTTTTAATGCTCTGACCTGTGAAACACCACGAGCGGCATGAAATGTGCTGTCCAGATAAAAAATATTATTATGATCTAAATTTTCACATCTTTAGACAGTGAATTATATACATCTTTTCCCCATGCACTGTGGCATGTTGTGCTGTTTTAGTGTTTGGATGATTTTTGTAACACAGAAAATACTCTTTACATACAGCATATTGAATGTTTGAAGGAGTTCTCTATCATTTGTTTCATCATATCTAAATGCATTCTTCTCTTCTTCTAAATGACACTAACATTTTTCCATTCTCTCTTTTTCTCCCTCTTTCTTCACTGTTTGCTGTTTTACCATTCTGCCCATCCTTTCAATTCTGAATCTCCTCCATTTTTATAATCTCATAATTATTCACCCCGTACCCATAATAACTGTAAAGTGTCCTCACCTCCCTTGTCCCTCTCCTCAACCTCACCTTATTACCTGCACTCTGCTCCCCTGTCACAAGCGTCACAGTTTTACTACACTGACACTACCAGGGATCGTGCCGTGACCCGTTGTGAGGGTTCCATAAACATCTCAAACCCGTTATGCATACATTCCACTTTTGACTGCATCAAAGATGACTATACTGACTCCCTGTACTGTGCTGGCCGTGAAAACAATAAGTTTTTGTTCTGTAAACAAGAGAATGATCTCAATGGTAACATGGATTCTCTGTACCACCGCTGTAATCATGCTGACAGCTTCCTAGACTCTTTATACGTCTGTGGGCATGAAAAAAACAGCTTCTGTCCACATAACAGTGGAGTAGATTCAATCAGAAATTATGATTCACTTTACAGTGATGCGAGATACACAAGAAGTAGCCTTAAGCTGTTCACTGACCCTAAACCACCAACTGACATTAACACTCTCAGTGAGGGCGACATAACGCCGTACAAAAACATTGATATGCAAACTTACATAACTATGCGAAACCTCAAAAATCAGAGCTATGTGAACAAAAACAGTTATAAAGACACCAACTTGCTGTTTGATTTGAACTCAGACAAAATTGATGACTCAAAACCACCAATCAACCCGATTTTGGACCAAAACAGCAATGAAAACACAACACAGAACAAACAGCAGCTTGTATCTTTCCCTGCTTACTACCTTTATCACCCCAAAAACTGCCCCTTGCATAAAGGTGCCCCCCCACGGCTGTCCCCTGTTGGAGCGATCTCACCTCCCCATAGGTCCGGGCCTCCAGTTCCAGGCACAGATGTTTCCCGTCTCCGTTCACCCCTGTTCCCTCGCAGTCACACACTTCCTGCCCTTGCCGCCCCCCTTTACTACCCTTATCTGTACACTCCCCCTGTTCAAGCCCCTCTGCGGGAGCCATCGGTCCCCATACTTCACTCTCAGCAGAGTCCACCACCGCTCACTTTGAGTAAGAGATCAGTGCATTCTCATTTCTCTCACTTTCCTCCACTTCTTTCCTCTTTCTTTGATTGTAAAGCACCATGTCTGTTTGTGGTTGTCTCCATTCATATCCTGTGGATATTGTAGCACTGTCTGTGTCTGTGACAGTGTGAAATATGTGGTTGTTTGTTGCATGATGGCATCAGAACCTGTTTCTTAAAAAAAATTAAATATGTGGCTTATTTAATTTATTTATGTATTTATTACTTTTCAGCTGTTAGTGGTTATTTTTGTTTGCTTGAACTATTTGATTATAAATTATGTAAGTTAATTATTTTTCTATAAATGTATGTATTGCTCTTTTAAACTTTTTTAAAATTTCTTTGTGTTTACGGGTGTTAAATATTTTTATGGCTATGCTTTTTTATTTTATTTTATTTTATTTTTCACCCCTGACACTTACAGTATATTTTTGTTAATTTTAAAGGCATTGGTGTTTCTTTTTTTATGCTGCTCAGCATGTTTTGCATGTGACAACCCCAAATATGTCAATTCAAACCCTAATATGAGTGAAATGAATAAATATCTTTCATAATTTATTCATTAATATTTGTATCAGATCTTTACACGTTCCTCACGAGCTTCCGTCGTGTACTGCACTGGACTGGCTCAAGATCAACTGGAATACATTATCTTCTGTTAATCGAGTTTCTAACCCCACCCTGCTGTCTTTCCCTCCTAATAGCTGTTCGCAGCTTCTCATTTGCTGGCTCTGAGCAGAAGAACGTCGCCTGGATGGGAGAAGATGTGAGGCCCTCACTGAGTGCTGAAAGGCTGTCTTCTGCCTGCCTGCAAGAAAAGAAAAGTAATACAGTATAATATACCTCACAAATTGTTGGTCCATATTTGTTTTTATTTTGCTTTTGTAAATAATTGTTGAAATTTTATATCCTTTGTCTCACAGCTCTTGTCAATTCAGTAAGTGTGGCAGTGGAAGCCATTTTGGCTCAGTTCAATTTGTCCAGGACTGTTGTACAGAAGGTCAGTTTTGTTTGTTCTCAAACTTGGCATTTTAACTCCACTTTAGTTTAATATAAACATTCCCACAGAAAAAGAAAAAATGAACATTAATAGAATTAGTAAATCATACCTGTTTTTCCCTCTCTCTCCATGCCACTTCCATGCACTTCTTTTTTCTTTTTCCAGTTTCACTCAGTAGATAAGGTGCTTCAAAGTTCATAAACATGAGCTTTGCGAATAACTTATTTTCACACTAACCTCATGCACCTTTCACCTCTTTCTCTTATTTTCATATTCCCTCTTTTATACCTCTTTTATTTATTTTAAACACTTTTTCTCCATTGCTTTGCACATTTTTTTTTATTCTCTCTATCCGTCTTTCCCCACCCTCCTCTTGTCTGCCTGTCTTCCATTGCCCTTTTTTGACCTCTGTTGACAGACTCTTTCTGGAGACAGCAGTGTAAATCCCACTCTGGGTCGTCTGGTACTGCAGTGCCTTTGCCCAGCCCTGCGCAACCTGCTCTCTGATGGACTCAAGCCCCACCAGAGTGACCTCATTGCAGGCAGAAGGCCAAATTCACCCTGGGGATTGGTTCAGGCCTCCACCAAACCAGGTATAAGACATCTAGACCTGGCATACGAGACAATTACCTTCATTGAATATCTAATTTTATATTCTACCTCTCTTTTTCTCTCTCTCCATCTCTCATCCTCACACTTGTTTCGTTCTTTTATTTTCTGGCACCGTGAATCCCTGCAGTATTGAATCACCCATCTTTGTCATACTTCCAATCTTTAAATATTCCTTGGATTTATCTCTGAGTAGCATTTTCATTGTCTCGTGTTTTCTTTCGCATTATCATGATTTCAGTATTTTGTTCACCATGGTACACATTCATTCTGTTGCCTTTCCTAGCATTTTAAAATAATCAATCATTTGCTTGTGACTTACGTGTATCTTTTAAAAATCGTCATTTATTGTGGTCCTTCAGGCCCGAGCACACAGGCTTTGCACAGCCTCCAGACTAAAGTAGCAGGGCTTTCTCAGCTTAGGCAGAGCAGACACAAGTTCAACGCATTCCTGTTTGGCCTTCTCAAGTAAGCCAGAACTTTCCTCAGTCCAAAAGATGATTTTATTGACAATATATTGATTGTCCCTCTTTTTATTCTCCATTGATTTATTATTTTCTTCTTCTGATCTGTCATGAAGTGTCAAGCTCCTGGATTACTGGCTTTCACATCTGCAGTCCTGCAGTGGTAAGTGTTCATATTTCCTGTTGTTCTCCAATGGTCCTTGCTGGAAGCTAGTTTTTGGAGCAATGGCAGCTAGTAGAGCATCATGGACTGGCAATAAACCAGTTACCAAGTAGTTTAACCAGCTTTAGGTGATGGTGGGTGGTCGATCAGCTTAAACCCACTAATGACCAGGTTAGATCAGCTACCATGTTGTAAAACACATTAATCAAACCCAAGGCTGGATTTTACAACATAGATTGAGCGATATCAAACTCAAATTTCCCATAACTGCTTTCACATTCTTAATTGAACTCGTGACAAAACCAAAATCTGTATGCATAATACACGTAACAGGCATGAGATCCCGTGACCCTTGTGAGGGTTCCATAAACATCTCAAACCCGTTTTATGCATAAATTCAACGATTTGAGACTGCAGTCAAGATGACGATACTGAACTCCCTGTAACTGTGCTGGCCCTGAAAAACAATAAGTTTTTGGTTTCTGTAAACAAGAGAATGATCTAAATGGTAACATGGATTCTCTGTACCACCGCTGTAATCATGCTGACAGCTTCCTAGACTCTTTATACGTCTGTGGGGCATGAAAAAACAGCTTCTGTCCACATAACAGTGGAGTAGATTCAATCAGGAAATTATGATTCCTTTACCGTGATGCGAGATACACAAGAAGTACGCTTAAGCTGTTCACTGACCCTGAACCACCAACTGACATTAACACTCTCAGTGAGGGGCGACATAACGCCGTACAAAACATTGATATGCAAACTTACATAACTATGCGAAACCTCAAAAATCAGAGCTATGTGAACAAAAACAGTTATAAAGATACCAACTTGCTGTTTTGATTTTGAACTCAGACAAAAATTGATGACTCAAACCACCAATCAACCCGATTTTGGACCAAAACAGCAATGAAAACACAACACCGAAACCGCAGCTTGTATCTTTCCCTGCTTACTACCTTTATCACCCCAAAAACTGCCCCTTGCTTTGAGGTGCCCCCCCACGGCTGTCCCCTGTTGGAGCGATCTCACCTCCCCATAGGTCCGGGCCTCCAGTTCCAGGCACAGATGTTTCCCGTCTCCGTTCACCCCCTGTTCCTCGCAGTCACACACTTCCTGCCCTTGCCGCCCCCCTTTTACTACCCTTATGTACACTCCCCCCTGTTCAAGCCCCGCTGCGGGAGCCATCGGTCCCCATACTTCACTCTCAGCAGAGTCCACCACCGCTCACTTTGAGTAAGAGATCAGTGCATTCTCATTTCTCTCACTTTCCTCCACTTCTTTCCACTTTCTTTGATTGTAAAGCCACCATGTCTTTTTCCTGGTTGTCTCCATTCATATCCTGTGGATATTGTAGCACTGTCTGTGTCTGTGACAGTGTGAAATATGTGGTTGTCTGTTGCATGATGGCATCAGAACCTGTTTTCTTTTATTGGCTTGTTTAATTTTCTTTATGTATTTATAGCTTTTCAGCTGTGGGTTATTTTTGTTTGCTTGAACTATTTGATTATAAATTATGTAAGGTTAATTATTTTTTCTATAATGTATGCATTGCTCTTTTAAACTTTTTTTTAAATTGTCTTTGTGTTTATGGGTGTTAATATTTTATGGCTATGCTTTTTTATTTTATTTTATTTTATTTTTCACCCCCTGACACTTACAGTATATTTTTGTTAATTTTAAAGGCATTGGTGGTTTCTTTTTTTTATGCTGCTCAGCATGTTTTGCATGTGACAACCCCAAATATGTCAATTCAAACCCTAATATGAGTGGAAATGAATAAATATCTTCTTTCATAATTTATTCATTAATATTTGTATCAGATCCTTTACACGTTCCTCACGAGCTTCCGTCGTGTACTGCACTGGACTGGCTCAAGATCAACTGGAATACATTATCTTCTGTTAATCGAGTTTTCTAACCCCACCCTGCTGTCTTTCCCTCCTAATAGCTGTTCGCAGCTTCTCATTTGCTGGCTCTGAGCAGAGAAACGTCGGCTGGATGGGAGAAGATGTGAGGCCCTCACTGAGTGCTGAAAGGCTGTCTTCTGCCTGCCTGCAAGAAAAAGAAAAGTAATACATTATAGTATACCTCACAAATTGTTGGTGGGCCCATATTTGTTTTTTATTTTGCTTTTGTAAATAATTGTTGACATTTTATATCCTTTGTCTCACAGCTCTTGTCAATTCAGTAAGTTGTGGCAGTGGAAGCCATTTGGCTCAGTTCAATTTGTCCAGGACTGTTGTACAGAAGGTCAGTTTTGTTTGTTCTCAAACTTGGCATTTTAACTCCACTTTAGTTTAATATAAACATTCCCACAGAAAAGAAAAAATGAACATTAATAGAATTAGTAAATCATACCTGTTTTTCCCTCTCTCTCCATGCCACTTCCACTGCACTTCCTTTTTTTCTTTTTCCAGTTTCACTCAGTAGATAAGGTGCTTCAAAGTTCATAAACATGAGCTTTGGCGAATAACTTACTTTTCACACTAACCTCATGCACCTTTCACCTCTTTTCTCTTATTTTCATATTCCCTCTTTTTATACCTCTTTTATTTGATTTTAAACACTTTTTCTCCATTGCTTTGCACATTTTTTTTTATTCTCTCTATCCGTCTTTCCCCACCCTCCTCTTGTCTGCCTATCTTCCATTGCCCTTTTTTTGACCTCTGTTGACAGACTCTTTCTGGAGACAGCAGTGTAAATCCCACTCTGGGTCGTCTGGTACTGCAGTGCCTTTGCCCAGCCCTGCGCAACCTGCTCTCTGATGGACTCAAGCCCCACCAGAGTGACCTCATTGCAGGCAGAAGGCCAAATTCACCCTGGGGATTGGTTCAGGCCTCCACCAAACCAGGTATAAGACATCTAGACCTGGCATACGAGACAATTACCTTCATTGAATATCTAATTTTATATTCTACCCTCTCTTTTTCTCTCTCTCCATCTCTCATCCTCACACTTGTTTCGTTCTTTTATTTTCTGGCACCGTGAATCCCTCCAGTATTGACTCACCCATCTTGTTGTCATACTTCCAATCTTTAAATATTCCTTGGATTTATCTCTGAGTAGCATTTTCATTGTCTCTCGTGTTTTTCTTTCGCATTATCATGATTTCAGTATTTTGTTCACCATGGTACACATTCATTCTGTTGCCTTTCCTAGCATTTTAAAATAATCAATCATTTGCTTGTGACTTACGTGTATCTTTTAAAAATCGTCATTTATTGTGGTCCTTCAGGCCCGAGCACACAGGCTTTGCACAGCCTCCAGACTAAAGTAGCAGGGCTTTCTCAGCTTAGGCAGAGCAGACACAAGTTCAACGCATTCCTGTTTGGCCTTCTCAAAGTAAGCCAGAACTTTCCTCAGGTCCAAAAGATGATTTTATTGACAATACATTGATTGTCCCTCTTTTTATTCTCCATTGATTTATTATTTTCTTCTTCTGATCTGTCATGAAGTGTCAAGCTCCTGGATTACTGGCTTTCACATCTGCAGTCCTGCAGTGGTAAGTGTTCATATTTCCTGTTGTTCTCCAATGGTCCTTGCTGGAAGCTAGTTTTTGGAGCAATGGCAGCTAGTAGAGCATCATGGACTGGCAATAAACCAGTTACCAAGTAGTTTAACCAGCTTTAGGTGATGGTGGGTGGTCGATCAGCTTAAACCCACTAATGACCAGGTTTAGATCAGCTACCATGTTGTAAAACACATTAATCAACCCAAGGCTGGTTTTTACAACATAGATTGAGCGATATCAAACTCAAATTTCCCATAACTGCTTTCAGTCTTAAATTGAATAGTGACAAACCAAATCTGTATGCATAATACACGTAACAGGCATGAGATCCTTTGAACCCAAGTAGTTTTTTTGTAAAGCTTTTTAACATCAAACAGCAAGTCTCTTCATTTACCTGTTGAGTAAAACCTTTGTCTTTTCATGTTCCTCACTCCCACAGATGTGTTGGAGACATATTACCGGCCCACTTCCTTCATGCGCCTGTCACTAACTTCTTGCCAGTCTCTTTTTGAGGAGCTTCTCCTCCTTCTGCAGCCTCTCTCTCTTCTGACCTTTAACCTCGACCTGCTGTTTCAGCATCACCACCTTGACCCCTCCTCCCCAACTCTCACCCCAGCCAGCCACACATCTGAGATATATAGCCCACCAAATGAAGACTTCAGCTTCCACTTGTCACCCAAGGGGCTTTTCCAAGGAGGTCGTCTTGGAAGCGAGTTAGAGCAAGACCATGGCGGTTTGGGTTTAGACACCAATCCTAATTCAGGTCTCACGAGTCACGTTCTTGATGTGTCAGCCTATCGCAATCCAATTTCGCTGTCATCAGACGTCACCAAGGAGGAAGCCAATCCACCATTATCATGGTTTAAAGGGAATGACATCTCCACACCTCTTAATGCGGGAAGCATTTCTCAGCAGGCAGGCCAGGCTCTTCAGCAAGGCTGGGGGGCAGTAATGCGTTTGGGGGAGCGTTTAGGACAAAACTTTGGATTGGCCACCACCACAGAGGATGTTAAAGGTCCAAACTCACCAGACGACTTCAAGACTGGCTTCTCACTGAATCTGAAAAGTCCAGATGAAAACAGGCAGCAACCAAGAGACGACCTTTCCTCGAGGGATAGTGGAGCTGCTGTTCCCTGGGGTCTGGGACGGCTATTTGGAGCTTCTAAGTGCCCCAACAACCCACCAACAAGCAGGTTTGATTATGTTTTTTTTTTAAATGTCAGTTTAGTATATTTCAGATTTGTCAGGTTTACTTATGTGACTTATCTTTTTATTCTCTTTCGTACTGTAGGCGCCCATCTCAGTGGCTCTCCCCAGGCGTATCTGTCCTTTCCCGCTTAGTTAATCTTGGCCAAGATTCTCCGCCTGAGAAGAGAGAGCCCCAGAGAAGCAAAGATAAAGAGGAAGATGAAAATGAAAAGATTAATGAAACCAGAGATCAGCCAAAACCCTTGAGGTAAAGTTTCTGTTAGATTATTCATGTTCTTAACAGATTTACATTTATGCATTTTATGAGAATAATATTCAGACCTTATAAAAAAATAAAGTGCTTTTTTTAAGGGCTTGTGGTTATTTAGGTCAATGACAATTAACAATGTTAATTTTTGTTTATTAATTTATTAAATTAAAAATAAAGATTCATTCATACATGCAGTGGCTTGAATACATGTCTTACATTTTTTTATGAGAAGCCAAGGTTAGTTAACATTGTAAAATTTGGTGCCAAAAATGTAATAATATTTATACATTAATAATCATGATAGGCAGTCTCTGAAAAGAGTGTCGGAAGCCTTTACTATCAGCAGTGTGCTGAGTCTTGTGTTCTGATTCATCAGGATGGTCAGGACTCTGTGTGACCACACAGGCACTGGAGCAGAGCTGAGCTTCTGTAAGGGGGAGGAGCTTGTTCTGTTGGGAGGCGTGGACCACGACTGGATTCGATGTCGTCAAGGTCACAACGAAGGCCTTGTTCCCATTGGTTATGCTTCACTTATCATGTGACTTATCTTTAATTCTGCCTGTATGTTTGTGTGAAAGTATATCAGGGGATAATGTATAAGGAAAAAGACCATATATAGATGTAGCTGTGTCACGTGTTTATCTGTTTATCTCTAACCCTCATTGCCTGGTTTGTGATATCTGGAATATTTTCTGTGATATATTGGAAACAAAATTTCTGTATAAATCATAAATATATATATTTAGATTTTACAAAGATAGATAGACAGATAAACAAGAAATAGAAATGGGTAATGAATAAGAATCAAGTTTAACAGTCATGACAAAAAATGTCCTTATATATACACCCTTTTATTATCTCACTTAAAAAAGGGGGGAAAAAACATTTTGTTTGAAGACCAACATTATTATTCTCTTGTTGTTATTGTTGTAACTCTCAATGGTAACAGTCAAAAATATTAGAGTGGTAGTGTGTAGATGA
This sequence comes from Cyprinus carpio, assembly GCF_018340385.1. Classification (NCBI taxonomy): domain Eukaryota; kingdom Metazoa; phylum Chordata; class Actinopteri; order Cypriniformes; family Cyprinidae; genus Cyprinus; species Cyprinus carpio. The sequence continues at coordinate 5,046,541 of NC_056587.1, forward strand.
TTCTTTTCTGTTTCTTACAGTGTGATGGCTACTGTGGTAAGATCTGTATCACCATGAGCTTGATAGTGACTATGCATACTCTGTACTGTACTGTACTTATGAGGCTTGTTGCTGGGGAAACCGTATATGATTGACAGCATTCATGATTTTCGTTTGAATGGATAAAGCTTTGAATCGGGGTTTACATACTAAACCTGCATGAATGTGTATGAATGTGTGTAGCAAATGTCAGGTAATAATCATCAATACAACTTATTTGTGAGCACGGATACATTCGCTCAAACTACAAATGCTTCATGCGGAAGGAATAGGTCAGGATTTTAGTGGCTGTTGTGGTTTGAAATAGAGCTTGCTTATTCTTGTTCATTAAATGGCCCTCTGTGTTTCTCACAGTTGAATGCTCATGTGTAGTATGAATTTTTGTCGCGCCTCTGACTTGGCACTGCTAATCAAAAATATATTCAGACAAATGAAAGATTACTCTTGTCACGTTCGTGTGCCAGTCCGCATGGAGCACAGCTTTGCCCATCACATCACGTAATGATATGCCTTCTGGATTATTCCAACCAATAGCATCAGTGGGCTACAGTAGCAGTAACCAGTTCACACTGATGCATATATATATAAGTATGAATCTTACAACTGAAAATTAATGTATAGGATTTATGTATGTATGAGTATGTCAAGGGACAACTGATAAAGTTTAGAAGAAAACACAATCTGCGATATAAGCCCTTGAGAAGTCAGCTTTGTAATTGGCTTGAGCTTTAATGTCCCTGTTTTAAAAACAAGGAAAATATAATAAGATATGGTTTGAGAAGCAAGCAGCAGGTGTTTGGTAGAAAAAAAAAAATCATATTTAGCGTTATAGTCTTTCCTCACAGGGCAAACTGCAATTATGCATGACTTTTTTTTTTATTACTATTATCATTATTTATTATTATTATTTCAGTTCTTGTAGTTCATTTATAATTGTGACATTTGAATTACATTAGTATGTAATTGGTATGTAATTGCATTATAAATAGAGTCTACTTATTGTTTGTGGTTATATACCATAATATCGATCTGCTTTTTTATTTGTTCCTCTTGTCTATCTCTCTATCTATCTCTTTGTGTGGTGATGAGTTGCGTAGCTCTGTGGTATTGCCCATCGCTGGTAGCACACTTAAAGCATATTATGTACTGTACCAATTCTTCAGTTCTGTAATTCCCTGTGAATCAGCTCTATGCATGTTGGTGTTTGTAAATATACCCAATAAAATATTAAAAGAAACAATGTGAAAGTAGAGTGTGTGGCGCTGAAGAGGTATGCTGTGGTGGCCCCAAATAATGTACAGTGTTTATAAATGTCAGCTGCAATACCACAGATCACATTAAGATGTCACTACACGAACAGAAGCTCCAGCTTCTGCACAGAAAAGGCTGATGTGATCTGTTTAATGTGATGTCACCAACAGAACAAGCTACTTATAAAAACAAAAACAAATTAGAAGCTAAAATTAGTCACTACCAATCCTCAAGACCATATAGCTGTCCGGATATTAATAAACTACACATAGAGTGATGCATTTGCACATGCTTTAAGTGCATCGTGAATTCTCAAGCCAATCCATGTTTTTTCTATGTAAATTTTTCCCAGTTAAAATGAGACTTTAAATATTTCTCAATACCAGTTTATAACACTGCCCTCTTGTGGCAAATACAGAAACATTTGTAAAATTATTACAGAAAATTATAGTCTAATATTTTACATCATTTCATATATCACAAAAGTTCCAATAGTCCATAACATATATGAACTAGTATTTTCTGTAACAATTATTTTTACTATAAAATGTTGAAAGAATAAAGGTGACTTTATAATCATGGTTGCTGCATCTTCTAGACTATTTCCAATGATTATTACATAATCACACAAATATTTCCAATGATTATTACATAATCACACAAATAAAGATTATTTATATTATAAAAATGGACATAAAACTTGAAAATTCTGAGACTCATAGTTATGACAAACAGTCATTATGACATAGTTACCATTTTTATGACATAACATAATTATGACAAAACAGTCCTAATTATGACAAAGTCATTATGACATCTATACAGTCATTATGACATAACATAATTATATCATAAACAGTGATGATACAATCATTATAAAATTGTTAGTCTTTATTACATAACATAATTATGACAATTACAGTCATTTGACAACATAATTATGGCATAAATACTCATAGTTATGACATAAATCCGTTTTAATTATGGCATAAAAAGTGAAATTATAACAAAAAGTTGAAATTATGAGATAAAGTCATAATTATTACATTAAAATTATGACTTATAATTATGGCTTAGTATATCATCATTTTGACATAATTTTGTCATCAATTTGACTTTCTATGTTATAGTATATTATTATGACTTAGTAGCTTAAAATGTTTATGTTATGTTATAATTATGGTTCACCAAAGAATAATTTTTTTCTAATGTTTTAGAAATTGCTCTAAAATGACGAAAAAAAAAAAAAAAATTCATGATCTTTTGTGTTCTCAGAATTTAGTGCTTAAAGTGCCTGTCACAAATATGCTTTTTTTTTTTTTTTTTATAAATCAAAGCGCCCACTAACAAACTGAGCGAGTAAATACAGCAGCCAATAACTTTTCTCTCAAGCCCTATTACATCACCTCATAAACCATAAATGGACCAGTTCTTACAACCATCTTACTAAAGTGTTCAATTATTTCCCAGACGGATCAGTTCCAGGTGACTGTGAGCGGATCAGCATTCTTCCCTGCCAGATAAGCTCCTGGAGAGAGGCTGAGGGAGTAAGGGATGGATGAAGGATATGTGGAGGTGTGAAGCAGAGTCATGTCATCCGCATTATAGAAGCACACCTGACACCCGTCGCAGTCCAGGTACAGCCCTATCCTGCTTGGTTTCACTGTCAGGTCTATCTCTGTCACTGTCTCATACTCTTTGATGCAGTAGCCTTGCTCATGCTTAAGGTGGAGCCCAATGTCCTTGTTTAAGTTGCTTATGCACCCACCATCGAAGCCCACACTCCAGTCTATCTTTGCTCCTACATCCACCTCCCAGTAGTGCTGTCCTGACTGGAAGGTCTTGTGGGTCCTGGCCAGAGGCCTGTAGTCTTTGTGACGCAAGAAAATCCCCTTTTTGGATGTGCGGATGACGCTGCGCCCATCAGAGGACACCCTCAGGTATGGATCATGACAGTCATGTATGACATTACGATCTGGGACTAAGAAAGACAAACGGAGAAAGATAAACGCAGCTTAGTTTATCATACACTGCTTTTACTGTATTTATAATCACATAATGCAGTCTTGGTGAGCATAAGAAACCAGTAGTGAATTTATTTGCCTAATAAACATTTATACACTTTCACATTGACTTTAATATGCTGTTGTCCACATTTGTATATCTGATGTTCTCACCTGGTTTGATAAAGCCCAGCATCTCCTTCCATACAATAAACTGCAAGTGAGTCTCATGAAGGCCAAGGAACAGAGAATTAGGTGTCAAATTCACGCTTTTCACTGCTGATTTGAACCTAAAATGCAGGAGATGAATGTAACTGATGGGATATTTACAGTACAGCGCTGGTAATGATTATCTGAAGCATATTGTACTACTTGGTTGTTTGAGAAGCAATGTCAGTATTTTCACAGCAGCTTTCTTTCTCTTTCATCTCTTCGACAAATTCCAGCCCTTTCTCAGTCCACCACTATAGGAGAAGTAGAATCAGATAAAGAAAATGGTTATCAATTTGAGAACAGCAGCTATGAATAACCTTATGTTAGATTTATATGCAACAATTAAGTACTTTTTTTTCTACTCCCAAAAATCACATACTTAAAACTGCTTTTTCGCTCTCATTATTCAAACTTTGAAGATACTAATATACACCTTTAAGAGTACAAATTAAGGTACAAAGGTTACTTGCAGGGACAAGTTGTTGTGCCCCTAAAGCTACTTTTTTCCCACATTTTTTTCTTCCTGTGTTGAGGTTACTGCATGCAATGACTAAAGATTGAATTGGATTGAATACATAATATCTTTTTAAATATTAAAATATTAAATATTCCATATTTTAAATGTTCCATATGCTGGGAATTAAATATATAGTAATTTTTAAACAATAATGTTTATATAATTAAAAAAATAATAATAATACAGTTTTATAATACTATTTAAATTTTGCAATAAAATGTAACTAATATGCATGCATTTCCTTTGGAAACAATTGTCTTGTTTTGTTCATGGTAATTAAAGATTCTTATTCTAGTGAAAGGACTATATTCAGGGTAAAAAGTCCCCATGTTAACATTTTACCATTTCTTAGAAAGAAGTATAATTAATTGAATTATGTTTCTTCATCAATTTCATATTTTTTTTATGTGTTTTTTAAATATATATATATATATATATAAGAAGTATAATTAATATATATATATATATATATATTGTTTCTTCATCAATTTCATATTTTTTTATGTGTTTTTTAAATATATATATATATATATATTTAAATAACAGTTTTTACAAATAAAAAAAATTATTTGAATTTTTTTTTGCCTAATGCAGTTATATCTATATGATGGACACAGTTAATTGGACAAACTGTGCTGAATGCAAATGTTGGTTTGAACCTGCAGAAACCCATCTGGCTGATCAGTCTGAAAGACTGAGCGTAGAATCCCTTCCTTCTCTCTTCCGTCGTTCAGCTTCTCTTCTGTTTCTGCTCTGTTTCTTTTCATCTTTTCTATCATATCCTTCTCTTCTTTCTCCAGTATTTTCTTCACTTCCTCCTCCTTTTTCCTCAGAAACTGGTGCATCTCCTCAAACTGAGCAGAGATCTGAGCAGAGAGCTGCCGAGACCTTTCCTGAGAATCACAACATATCACAGATAGTGATGAACCCTGCAACAGTCCTTTATGGAGTATTTAGATGGACTGTGTGATCTGTTTTCCTCTTTTGTGTGAAGTGTAATTTTCACCTCAGTTTTAGAGATCTCATTCGTCTGTTTCTTGATAAGAGCCTGCAACTCTTCATTCTCCTTCGACAGGAAGCTCAGAGGCTCTAACAATGAATTCTGCAACACACAAGACAGACTTGTGGGCATCGGACATGAATACTGCAGGCATCACATTTAAAGCAGAACTGCTCAGTTCTGCTCCTAGAGATCTACAGCTTCCTGCAGAGGAGCAGGATAGAGCACTTATGACTTTAAGTATTAAATGTACAATTATGCCTTTTGATATGTCTAATTATTCATCTACAATATGTTGGGCAATAATATTTCAACATGCATAGTGATTAAAGGGATAGTTCACCCAAAACTGAAAATTCTGTCATCATTTACTCATCCTCAAGTTGTTCCTCAATGCTGGAAATATTTTGCTTATTTTTTTTTAATCATATATTTTTTTTCTTTCTTTAACTATGGAAGTCAAAGGGGCCAGCAACTGTTTGGTTACCAACATTCTTGCAAATATCTTCTTTTCTGTTCAGCAGAAGAAAGAAACTCATACAGGTTTGGAACAACTTGAGGGTGAGAACATTTTCAGCAAATTTTCATTTTCGGGTGAACGATTCCTTTACTTTATGTTTTTTATTTATGTTTGTTTCTCAGGTTCCACTGAGGAGGACTTAACTAATTTTATCAATAAAATATCCTTAATTTATCCTTAATTAATTTTAGAGACCCAATGCTTTAGTCAATATCTTTAGTCAAATTTATTTACATAAAAATGGCAATTAAGAGGAATGTAGGCCTATTTCTTAAGTAAAAATTAACTGCATCATTTAAAGTTTTATATTTAAAATCTCTGAAACCTAAGCAATGTAACATGTCATAAGTAACGTTATATTTGAAGAATCTTTCGTTTATGACCAGTTCTTCTAATTAAGGCTGGAATACACTTCATGTCAGACTTCGACTGAGCACTATTTATACAGATTTGAAAACACCCCATCATACACTAAGTGATTTTCGGTGAAATCATTCATCTCAAATCTGTACAGTGGCTCTGACTTGTAGCAACTATTATCGACTCATACAGACTGCAAATTCAACTGCCAAAAGTTGTGTATTCCAGCGTTAAGATTTTAAAAGTCATGAACAAGTAACCTGATCAAGTGAACTTCTGGGCTTTCGTATTTCTGACCTGGATATGACCTGAAATTTGAGCAGCTTCAAACTCAAACATGTATCTACAGTTTGTGACGTTTCAGTCCTCACTGACCTTTCTGGGCTCTGCTGCCTCCTCCACAGGTTTGAACGTGTGTCCCTGGTGATTCTCACCATCCCTACAGATCAGACACACCAGTTTCTGATCCGTCTCACAAAACAGCTTGAGTCTCTCCTGATGATCTGAACACACCAGCTTCTCTGGTTCCTCAAACACTCTCGAGCCTGCTCCACAAGCCGCTACATTCATGTCCCTGAGGGTCTGCTGCTCGCTCAAGTGTTCCCTCACGGCACTCACCATATTCCGCAGGACTCGGTTGGACCGGAGGTCCCACATGGTATAGGGCCGCCTGCATTCCGGACACAGTTTCAGGCGGCAGCTTTGGGAATGATTGCTGATACACTGTCGGCAGAACGTGTGGTCGCACAGCAGGCTCACTGGATCTGTGAAGTCCCCCAAACACACCGAACACTGGATCTGTTTCGACAGCCGAGAATCCATTACAACTACTTGTTTGAAATACGTCGATGTTGTACAAAATGCTGCTTGTGTCCCTTAAATGTTGCACACACTCACTGGCACGGTTTAGATATGAGGTGTTGTCCCAACAGCTGCAGAGACGAATGACAACACATGTCTACCACATGTGCGGGGCAGGAGTGTGTTTAAGAGATCTTCCTCTGCCCTTACTTGACTAGCACATGTTTGTCCTAGTGTGCTAAATAAAGGGAGCCATATGACTCCCCGCACAGATGAACTCCCCCCGTTAAATCATGCCACTGCCCTCAGACACATTTAAATTACAGTCTGACTGATTCTACCAACAGGACTTGTTCATTTACAATAAAACAAATGGTAGCTAATATTACCAAAGTCAGATTTGACCTTCTGTCTGATATGGAGGGAATCAACAGGTGTTTGGATGATCACATGTGCATATAATACAAGCAGGAGCAGCTCACTCATACTGTTGTCATCACTATAATTAGTGTCTTAGTTACTGTAATGCGCAACACAGTAAACTCCCTATATTATTTTTATTCATTTACTGAAATAGGCCTAGTTCTCTTTTATATTTTGGTATAAAAGGCAGAATTTATTTGATCAAAAATACAGTAAAAACAGTGATACTGTGAAATATTATTACTATATATATATATATAAATATATATATATGCCTCTATAGCCCTATTTACATTTAGTCATTTAGCAGATGCTTTTATCCAAAGCGACTTACAAATGAGGACAATGGAAGCCATCAAAATCAACAAGAGAGCAATAATAAGCAAGTGCTATAACAAGTCTCAGATAACTTAACGCAGTACACGTAGAAAGTTTTTTTTATTATTATTATACAATAAATAGAATAAACAGAAAAAGAATAGAGCAAGCTAGTGTTAGAGGTTTTTTTTTTTGTTAATTGTATAATAAATAAAAAGAAAACAAATAGATAGAATATAAAAAGATTAGAGAAGTGTTTTTTTTTTAAGAAAACAAGCAGTTAGTAAATGTGTAGAGTGCAAGTCTAAAAGGGGCAAAGTTTTTTTTTTTTTAAGAAATTTGAATGAGTGCTAGAGTTAGAGGGTCAAATAAGGATGGAAGATGTGTGTTTTTAGCTGATTCTTGAAGAGCTGCTCAGATTGAGTTGGGCAGGTCGTTCCACCAGGAGGGAACATTTAATTTAAAAGTCCATAAAAGTGATTTTGTGCCTCTTTGGGATGGCACAATAAGGCGATGTTCACTTGCAGAATGCAAGCTTCTAGAGGGCACATGAGTCTGAAGTAATGAATTTAGGTAAAGGGGTGCAGTGGTGGTTTTGTAGGCAAACATTAATGCCTTGAATTTTATGCGAGCAGCTATTGGTAGCCAGTGCAAACTGATAAACAGAGATGTGACGTGCATTCTTTTCAGCTTGTTAAAAATGTATCTTGCTGCTGCGCTCTGGATTAATTGTAAAGGTTTGATAAAAGTGGCTGGAAGACCTGCCAAGAGAGCATCGCAATAGTCCAGCCTGGACAGAACAAGAGCTTGAACAAGGAGTTGTGAAGCATGTCCCGAAAGAAAGAGTCCGCCCTCTTGATGTTGAATAAAGCAAATATATAAAATAAATAAATGAATAAACATATAAATTTAATATATTTAAATATATAAAATAAAATAAAGCTTATATAAAATAATACTAATAATATATAGATATTATAGATATTATGTAATATTAAAATAATGTATTTTAATGTATTATGTGTAATGTAATGTATTTTAAAATCTAATTTATTTCAGCGTTGGAAAAGCTAAATTTTCAGTCTTCAATGTCACATGATCCTTCAGAAATCATTCTAATCTGCTGATTTGCTGCTCAAGAAACATTTATAACTATCAATGTTGAAAACAGTTTTTTTTTTTGTCAAAACAGTGATACATTTTTTGAGGATTCTTTGGTGAATAGAAAGTTTAAAAAGGGTTTCTTTCTTTCTTTCTCCCTTTCTTTTTTTTAAACAACATAAATGTCTTAACTGTCACTTAAGATCAAGTAAATGCACTCTGGCTGATCATGTTTCTTTAAAAAAATTCTTATGGATACCAAACTTTGGAACAGTATTATGTATATTGGGATTAATATAAAGTGTCATCCAAAAAAAAAAAAAAAAAAAAAGTTTAGCATGCTGTCATTTCATTGACTAAAAGTGGGGAAGTTGTGGCCTAATGGTTAGAGAGTTTAACTCCTAACCCTAAGGTTGTGGGTTCAGTCTCGGGCTGGCAATACCACGACTGAGGTGCCCTTGAGCAAGGCACCGATACCCCTAACTGCTCCCCGGCTGACGCAGCATAAATGGCTGCCCACTGCTCTGGGTGTGTGTTCACGGTGTGTGTGTGTGTGTGTGTGTGTTCACTGCTGTGTGTGTGCACTTTGGATGGGTTAAATGCAGAGCACGAATTCTGAGTATGGGTCACCATACTTGGCTGTATGTCATGTCGTTACTATTTTTGACATAATATGACATAATTCCCTAATTAATTACATTTAATGTTGATTAATATGAAGCTTAGAAGAAAGAAAGAAAGAAAGAAAGAAAGAAAGAAAGAAAGAAAGAAAGAAAGAAAGAAAGAAAGAATCAGTCAAGGGTCAGAAGTTATCCAGAGCTCAGTGCTAAAATGCCACTAAATAAATAAATATATAAATACATACAGTACATATATAACTTCAACATAAATCACATTGTCTTAATATATCTTGTCCTATGTACATTACTCTGTTGGTCCAAGTTCCTCTTCTAGCTCTAACAAGCTTGACCACCAACAAATACCAGTTGGCAGTCCAGCTGATCCTTCCTCTAAACGCTTACATCAGCTCTCAGCTAAAGACCATAAATGAACAGTCTGGTTCAGATACCATCGGATTTCACAAAGAACTAAATATTTGTGCTAAAGCAGAGCTCCAGTTATGTCCAGGCCCTACACTGCTGTATCACATGATTAGCTCACGATGATATAAGATAGCATGTTTATACCGTCAAACATGTTAAAGCAAAAGATAAGCATGTTTATACCGTCAAACATGTTAAAGCAAAAGATAAAAGATAACGAACATATTCATTTATTATATAAAACAGTATTACAGTTGTACAGTATTAATAACTTTAACTATAGTGATTTATCAGACACAGTGGTGAATATGTTTACTGCATATATATAATTATATATAATTAATCTTTATTTAATTGCTGAGCTACGACATGTATCTTTCTCTATACAACAGTATATCACAACTTTCCTCCTAACCCCACCAAGGTGAATATGAGAATATTTTTTAGCACAGATTCACTGATCTACTGAGTCCACTAGATGGCGCTATTATGCAAGTGGAATTCACCTCCACTACCAAACAATTTATCCATGTAAAATCCCATAATCCATGAAACAGCCATTACGTCGTTGTTCAGCGTCACGTGATCATTCATAAACCACTGTAATCTGCAGATTTTTTGTTTTTTTTTAAACAAGTTTTTACTGCTTAATATTTTGTGGAAACCGTCAAACACTACCACTCAAAAGTTCGGAGCATCTTTTAAAAAATGTATTTAGCAAGGAATGCATTAAAATGATCAAAACTCACAGTCAAGAAATTTATAATGTGACAAAAAATATATATTTCAAATAAATACTGTCGTTTCTTTTCACAAAAAAAAAAAAAAAAAAAAAATCCTAAAAAGAAAAAGAAACAGTTTTAAACATCAGTAACAATCATTACATTATATTAAAATGATTTCTGAAGGATCATGTGACACTGAAGACTAGAATAATGGCTGCTGAAAAGTTTTGCCATCACAGAGTAAATTACATTTTAATGACGTTTATATTGTATATATAAGAAATGTGTAAACATAATCATACGTTGTGATATTTACCTTGATTTTTCTTCATTGTTGTCACGTGATATTTCATCTCAAGTATGCTCTTCACTGAGCCTGCTGACTTTTTGGTAAAGTAAAAGAAGCTTAAGCTAACAAGACAAAGCTTACAACATAAGAAAGAAAAAAAAATCTGTTAGCTCTTTTGTATGTTTAAGAAGAACAGTACGCCACTGGACAAATGTCATACCAAAAACATTTTTACAGTTCTCCCCTTATGAAAAATACGTTATGTGTGCTAATATTATACTTCTTTTAAACTAAAAATAAGAAAGTATGCTTTTAGTTTACTTTTTATGAACTCCTCAGAAATATACTTAAAATGACATTTAAGTATACTTGACTTATACTTACAAAAAGTCTTAAATATATTTGAGCTATACTTGTGCTCCTAGAATCCGTGTTTTCATTGTTATACGGTAGAGGGCGCTAGTACACATCTTCTGTACAGAATTTCCAAAAAAAAAAAAACACACAAGTGAATAAGAAAAAGAAACAACTACTAACACATGTAATATGATCTGACATGAAACAGCATCAAAACTGTAACGTTATGAAATAAAATGTAGACCGATGAAGAGGTAACAATTACAGTTAAGCTTTGGGGTGTTGATCGACTCCATCTACGTTTTGATTATCATTCTGAATCCAATTTTCATAATGTTATTAATTTTTATGAAACTTACCCACATTAAAGTGTTTAAAAAAAGAATGCATGAAGCTAGAATAAAATCTTTCTACTTACAAGTATACTACTAGAACACTGATATTTGTATACTTGATACATAAAGTATACTTAAAAATATACTTGAACTTTACTTAAGTATACTTAATAAAATAAACTTGAAGTATACTACTTTTTGGTAAGGGTCACTATTACACATTCAGATCTGCATTGCCATTAGTGTTACCACTAAAGAGTGCCGTTCCCTTCTAAAACCCTTCTACAACAATCCTGACACCACCATCAAGTGAAATAATAACTAATAAAGCTATAGGAAGGTACACAATCTATCAATCTGAGTATTCCCGCTTTCCAGACACAGTTTGTAAGGTTCTGCTTTTATTGTAGTCTTGTTTGTGAAGACACTGTGCAGTTTACTCGCTAGAAATGAATGTAGCCTATATGTTATGTGTGACAAGTCACACCAGAATCTATTCTTATCACCTTGTTATAAAAGGAGAGTGATGAAATCAAGTTCACTATGTAAAAAGAGACCTGGAAAGAAACTTATCTACACAGGACTTCACAGTTTTTGACATTGTGACAAGCTTTTGACTTGAATAAGGTTTGAGTATAATGTGCTAAAGCCATAAAGAGATATAATATTTAATGAATCATATGATGCAATAACCTAATGTAGGTCCACTGACACATATAATTGTATATAGACAAACCTAAAGTAATGAACATTTGAATTACAAAGCACTTTTAAGTTCATGGACAAATTAAAAGATAAAAATAGATCTGCAGCTCTTCCTGTGGGTTTATTAGAATTGGTTACAATTTTCTTCAAGCAATATAATCTATAAACAATAAAACCTATTAAATCTAAAAAGCATAATGGTCCAAGTATCGACTTGTAGTGAACTAATGTAGCTGGTTTAATTCATTTGTTCTGCTTTAATCTGCTTAAAGAACTTCCAATAATTAATTTCTTAGTTCAACACAGACATATAATTTGTTGCATATGCATACACAGCTATTATACATTATTAAGCAATGTAAAGTATGCCATGCATAAAGATGACTTCAACATCTGATGTTTTAAAGACACTGAATGTCCTGTTTCAAATTGCACATGCATTGAGAAACCTTAAAAACTATAAAAATATTATTAAAGAATCAAAGGAAAACATTAATTCCCACAACAATTTAAGACAGTAAATAGAGTTTTTTGAACCATATTAAAACATAACTTTGCTAAATATACATTATTTACAATATACTCTACAACGGTAAAAAAAAATATTTCTGAGCTTTCTCAAAGCTATAAATATTACTGCTACAAATCAATGTATTACAAAACGTGACTAGCACAAGACAGCTCTGCACAGAGTGGTAGTAAATTCCCTTTAAAATTAAAATTACTGTTCTAAAATGGCTATAAACACACATTTGCTTACATTAAGGCGGTGTAATTGAACCTTTCATGCATTATTGCTTACTTTACAATTATAACTTTAAAAAAATAAATAAAAACAACATTAAAAAGGCTATAGACCACAATTCTGTTCACACCATTCAAAACTGTTCAGTCAGCAGAGCCTCTGAAGAATAGTGAAGTCCATTTTCTTGTAGGTAAGCTGATGTAGTGTGTTGAATGATTTAAAACATCTTGAACCCGAAACAGCACCACGTCCTGTTCGCATGGTTCCCTGCATCCCATTCAACATGTTTATGTTCAGTCTACAGTGTAACATCTCAAAATGAAAGAAATGCATGTTGTTCGGGTACATGAAATGATCTGGGGTCTTAGATATTGATTTGTTTTTATCATGTCTCCTGTTTCTTTGCTTGACTTTCTTTTCCCTGAGAGAAAGTAAGGCTGGGTTGCTTTCAACTAAATATGTTGTCAAGCATCAGCAGTGTCCATGCTCACAAATGGCATTTCCAGGAGTGCTGTCTTAACCTACAGAGGACAAAAAACAGGAGAAATAGTAAGAGTGAGAGCACCTTACCAGCAAATAATAATAAAGAGCCCCTGTAGTGCAGCGAAATAAAAGGCTTTGATTCGCTTTGATGAATCATTATTCATTTTAAGATTTGCTAAAGATTAAATGAGTGTTATTAAATTATAAATGTTTTTAAAGATCAAGATTAATCAGGCATGCAATTACAACAAAGGTAATCTAAATGTAAAAATATTGGAAATGAGCATACACAATTAAATATTCACTATTAACATGGCAGTTAGTAATGTGGTACATTATGCATCCCTAGCAGTGATGTTTACAACTGAATTAATTTTTTTATTAAACATATTAACTTTTTCATTGCACAGTTGTGTATACATGGCAAAACTTTTACCTGTGCAGTGCATCCGTGAGTGCAACATACAGCAGGTCTTTGGTATTGGAGAGCATTATCTGCCTTCTGGAAGGCCCATCATGCCTCTGTGTTTGGTCACAGCAACTTCCCTGATAGAGGTTGCTGATGTGGTTTTCTGTCACTCACAGGAAACTGCCGATCTGAGTTAAGGCCTCCTGATGAGCACTGTGGTACACCTCCCTCAGCTGCCTCACATTACGACCCACTGGTGACTCACAACCGTAGTATTTCTGATAGCATTCAAAACATAATGAGAGCATAAAATATTATTAACAGTGCATTTCTAATTATTTTGCTGAGGCAGATATTATGATTGGGCTCTGAAAGATTTGAACTTCTCAAGAAGTGAGGCATGAGACATTACCATTGTGCCCTCGAGCAAGACACTGAACCTCAGGCTGCTCCAGAGGGACCGTCTCTGTAATCAATTCAGGGTGCTGTTCTATGGTAACATTACAGGGAAATACTCTGGATGTGCAGCAATAAAAAATCTATTCCATTCTTTTGTGAATATTGTTTGATGGTCAATCTGAGGTATGACCTAGACAGCTCAACAGTCAAAGCCAGGCAGGTGCAGAACAACATCAAACAGTGTGAGTCCATGAACCCTCTGTGAAACTGACCTCGGCGCAGTGGAACACCTTCAGCATGTCTGAGTGAAAGGTGTCCAGACTCTCATAGTGGCCTGAGAGGAGCTGCCTCTGCAGCGTACTGAGATCGACAGGAGCCGAGTCTGATCTGGAAGAGAAAACACATACAAATTAATTGTCTTTCCCCCAACAAATCTGAAAAATATCCATGAAATCTAAAAAAAAACCCAAGAGTTTTGTGAGTTTAAGTAGCTTTGAGGCCATTTATATTCTAGAGTACTTACTAAAATGTTACTGTCTCATCTTGTACTGTGCAAATTTTTGTCCAATAAAATGCTCTGTGAAGATCCCCTACCACTACATTATACATACTCTACCATTTAAAAATGTAGGGTCAGAAAGATTTTTTTTTATAATTCTATGCAGCAAGGAAGCATTAAATTGATCAAAAGTGAAAGTAAAGATGTTTATAATGTTACAAAAGATTTTTATTTCAAATAAATTATTCAAGGAATTTAAAAAAAAAAAACAAAAAAAGTATGATGGTTTCCACAAAAATATTAGACGGACCAACTGTCTTCAACATTGATAATAATAAGAAACGTTTCTTGCACACCAAATCGTAATATCAGAATAATTTCTGAAGGATCATGTGACACTGAAGATGAGAGTTGGGGGAAGTTACTTTTAAAAATAATGCAAAATAATATTGTATTACTCCATACAAAAGTAACTAATTGTGTTACTTTTTTTGGAAAGTAATGCATTCTGTTACTTTCATTACTTTTTGTCACCTGGGCTGGGCTTGATTATTTGTTTCTTAATAACAAAATACCCAAAAGTTCTATTTTTGGCAACTGTAAATGCCCTTTCACACCAATTAATAGGAAGTGTTTCAGCCTCTGCATCGCACTACCTGTTTCTCTCAACACAAGCACAGGAGATGTGTCAGTGAATAAATGGGAAAACAAAGTAACTTGTGTTACTTATTTGAAAAAGTAACTTATTTCATTGTAAATTTATTGCATTACTTTACTAGTTACTTGATAAAAGTAATCTGATTAGTAACTCATGTCACTTGTAATGCGATACCCCCAACACTGCTGAGGGCAGGAGTAATGGCTACTGAAAATTCAGCTTTGCCATCATAAAAATAAATTAAGTTTTAACACACAGACACACACACGTTTACACTGTTATATATATAGGATATCTATATATATATATATATATATATATATATATATATATATATACAGTATATAAATATATATATAGCCAATCACAGACATATCTGCTGATTTCTTGAACACAATGGCCAATCAGAAAAGCGTTTTAGGTTGTCAGAATTTACTTACTGCTGAAAGAACCAGAGCTTTTAGTAAGTGCAGTTTTGCATGCTCGAGACTCATAGATAATCATCTAAGTGCAGACGCGATGTAAATATGAGATTCATTGTGCAGTTCAGAGAGCTTCATTGATTATAATGGAACTTTGAGAGATCGTGATGAACTAAGATGAGTAATGCTTTTTATTGATAACAAAGGGAGCCTGCTTTGAGCACTTTCCAGGCTATAATCCATTCAGAATTTGTATGAAACTTTTGTTTTTTGATACATACATGCTGCAAAGTTTTAGGTATGACATCCGCATATTTATGCTGGATTCACTTTTGAAATAGCAGTGATTGAGACTGTGATAACCAAAGCAATGGACAGAACATATATGTGATATATACTGTATATGTGAGAGCACCCTCAGTGATTTAATTCTAGAACCGGTCCTGGCAAAATTTCCACAGACATCCAGTTCACGGATCAAAAGCATATGTACACTTTGTTGAGCTCAGGACATATCCACCACTAATTTCATTTCCAGTAACGGACGGCAAAAAGTTCAGGAATGAATGTTATGCGATTTATGACAGAATATAGTCCCACAACTGATTGTTTATGTTTTCTTCAAATGTCTCGCTTTTGGTACCAATGATTCAAAATGGACACATTTCAAATGAGACGAGAAAAAGACACAGAAAAACTTCAATGAACATCAGAAAAGCAGCGTGCACATTATGGTTAAAAATGAAAGGCCATCAATTCACACTTAAAACGGGAAGCATCGCCATTCAAATCAGCAGCAAGAATCAAAGCTACTCCACAGTTTAGTAACGCTGGCAACATCTTTAAATTATTCTTGACTGTGTTGTATTGACTGATTTGATGCGTTGCAATACATTAGGGCATTCTTAGAGTTTTCTTTTTCTTTCTTTTTTTTTATTCAATCAAATAAATGCAGCCTTGGTGAGCACAAGAGACGTTTTTCAAAAACATTAAAAATCCTTACTGACCTCAAACTTTTGAATGATTGGTATCATCTGTCTCCGACTAGCAATACCAAGGAGCAATTCATGGTTCATCTGTGTGTGTTTGGTGACACCAACTGACAACTGACTAATTTTCATTTTTTAGTGAACTATTCCTTAAAGACGGGGCGTGTCCAGGTGAATGGCCTCCTAAATTTAACTGGCCATGACAGGTGCCACTCTAAAATTCTAAATCATGATTGACTCCAATCAGAACCAGATAACTTCCTTCTGTGTAATAAGTTAAGAATTTAAAGTTCCAAATAAAAAGTACTGTCCAAAATATTTTACAGAAAATGTTTTCATTCTTTAAATACATTAATAAATGTTTTGCAACATTAACATTAATTAATCAATTTAAATTATAGAAAACACCGACAATTGACAACCCTAAATATTATCATCACCACATCATCACTTTAAGAACATTCTGCAATCTACTGTAGCTGTCGATGGGAAGAGGTTTTAACTCCCAGTCATCTGAAGACTGTGAAGAGAACAGCAGGAGAGCTGCTGAGCAAACAACACTGGTGAGTGGAAAAGCACACACAAAAAAAAAAAAAAAAAAAAAATACACACACTTCTGCACAAACCTCTTTCTGGAGCACAGGTTCAGCAGAGGAGGTTTTGTCCAGATGACCCTAAAAACACAAATGACAGAAAGAGTGATCAGCTGTGCTGGTCTTCACACTGATCTTGTTTCTCTCACTCTTCTGCAACACGTCTCTATTAATAAAATCAACAGCCGTACCCTTGTGACTGACAATGACGTCATAGATCTCCTGGAGTGTTTGCGTGAGGTTTCTGCTCTGTACACTTCTCCCCTCCTCGTCTCCCTCTCTGTTTTGTGGACTCGAGTGAGTCAGGCGCTGGTCTGTAATGTGCAGAACACACTTCCTCTTACACACACCGAATATTGTCTTATTACAAGTACATGATACACACATTTGAAAAATCTGCAGCCATCAACTCACAGACTATTCAATGCACATTTAGTTAAGGACTGTAATCTGAAGTCTCTCATAGTCTGTCATCTTTATTTTAAGTGCAATAATCGGAATGCACTTAAATACACTTTTTCCATGAGCTCAACAGGACACAGTAGCTACGCTAGCCGTTAACCACATGTCCTCTTCTGCCCTTTTGACTAATGCTGAGTGGAAATAGAATTGAGGTGGTTTTGGGAGCTGCTCCACAGCTACAGCCCGCTGAGCGTGAAGGAGGGAGAGGAGAGGAGGAGGAATAGTTGATGCCATGTTCTTCATCAAGAAACCGCCTCAGGTCACAAAAAGCACTATAAACAGACTGTCCCACTTAATGTAAATGTACTTTGGTAGCACTAGTGCATACGGTTAGGTTAAGGTAAGCCTTCCTGACAAACAAATACACTTCAGCCAAAAGCTTAAAATGAATCATATTAAACGAGTCATTTCATGAGGGATTAATTGCTGAATATTTTTAAGAGTTTATAATGCTAAAAATTCCTCCACAGTAAAAAAAGTACCATTTATTAAAACTAAGCTAAAATGAATTGATTTGTACTTCTGCAACTCGAATACATAACGGCCATCCATTCATTTTCCAAAGATACTGGCAAGCATCTAGGGCCACAGGCAGGGAAACACCTTAGAATGATGGACATGATGCCAAGTTTTATCTATTTGGTATTCAGAAATTTGGCCCATATTAAGGTAAAATCTGAGTAGATTTTTCTCTTCTAAATACTTTTAACATGTTTTCTGTAGTCTGATCTTTACAGTTTGTTTGGGACATTCCAGCACAATTTGACCTGCAAGTTTCACACAGAACCTGTTACTGAAAGATAAAGGGAACCCTAATGAAAAAGAAGTATACTTCAGAGTACTTATTACAGAAATAATATACTTTACAGCAATATACTTAAGTGCAAACTGAATGCAATGTTTTCTGACACTTAATTGTGTTAATTTCAATGTATTATGTTTTAAATGTATTTAATTTTGTTAAATTTAACTTTAGAGTGCTTCTTTGGCCCACTTAGATAAGACTAACATAAATATGTTAAACTAAAAATAATTAATATAATTAAGTAATTAAATACTTAAGTTAATTTTGTATTATTGTATGTCATGCAATCGAAAATGTATTCGTTATCACAAATATGTAATGATGAAGCTGTAATTAAGTACATTTTAAGAATATATAACTAATTTCAACTAACACATTACAGTTCAAATTCTAATCTACTTTAAATGTGCCTTATGTTAGTCAACACATTAAATTAAGTTTGTGAGTAAAAGTGCAGCATGTGCATGTTGCAGATGTGAAGTGTCTTAAAGGGGTCATGAATTGAGAAATCAACTTTTACTTGAGCTTTTGATTTATAAGAGATCATTGTACTAAAAGAATATCCAGCTAGTTTCTCAAAACGTCCTTGTTACTGAAATAAAAGCTTTTATTGAGCTCAGTGAACGGCAGATCCTGGAATGTGTCTCCACACTACTGCTTTGTTTGAGATCGCTTGATAGGTCCTGATTATGTGTACGTGTCTAACAAAAGTCACAGAAGGCTCCGACTATGAAAGACGTAGCTTGTCAAACAGACACACTGAAAGTTAGTTTACTATGCAAAACTGTTGTCCAATCATAGCAGCAGGTGTTTACTTCAAAGTCTTCAATGCAGCACACCCATAAAAGTCTACTACTTATTGATTTTGATATTTTTGAATGTAAAAACCACGCAAACGTCATAAGTGGACCTCAGACAATAGTATTAAATAATAATTAAAAAAGCCAGTTCATGACCTCTTTAAAGGCACAGCAGCCTGCACAATAAAAAGAGTCAAAGTAGATTGAAAATGATGATAAATATTGACAAAATAATTTTTTCAGGTCATCTATCCCTTTAAAGAGCAAAGAACAATGTGACACCACACACACACACACACACACACACACACACACACACACACACACACACACACACACACACACACACACACACACACACACACACACACACACACACACATTTTACAGCTATACACACTGCTGGACCTGACTTAGTGATGGTGTCTTCAAGATCCTCTTTCTGATCCCCCTTCTGGCTGCTCCCTCTATCTTCTTTGTTTTCTTCCTCTAGCTCTGTCACCTCCTCCCTCAGGAGCAATGCCTGTCTGTCTCTCATTTTCTCATAGTTTCTCACCAGAAAAACGCAATGTTCTAAAACGAAGCTCCTAAAGGGGGAATAAGAGCAAATAAAAGATGTAAGTACAAATGTAAGGAGTATAAGATAATGAGAAATATGAGTGTACAAGTAAGAGAAGAGCATAAACATAAAGAGGGTGAGCTATGCTATTGGGGTAGAAATGCTATTGTCGGTGTTTAAGTGTGTTCTTGCCTCTCCTCACAAGACAAGGGCATCATCAGGAGAGGGGAGGGGATATTTTCAGCATCATTGCCTTTCTCCTGCAGATAAAGTCATTCGCAAAGTGACCAAACTGACCATGTGTTTTAAACTAATTCACAATGATGCAGTCACTTTCAGGCATGTTGTAATGGAATTAGCAGTGAAGCTGTATTTAAATATGCTTCATACCTGCTGTTTGGGAGAGTCAGGTTGATTGGGAAGATTATTATCAATGTCTGTTTCACTCATTTCTTTTCCAACCTCTTCTGTATTAGGTCTAGCGCTGTCATTCCTAAGATAAGAAAAAAAGATTATGGGATAGCATAAAATCAGTTTGGACTAAATAATTGAAACCAAGTGGCCAAACTTTGAGTGAATTTAAAGTGAATTTATCTCCACTTTAAATTCAGCAATAGATGGTGAATGTGCTTGTGTATGTGTGTGTTTCTTTACCTATTAAGGCAGTCAGAAACGCAGTCATGAGTCACACTGAGCTTCTGATGTTTACAGGAACCGTCTTCGGTCTGAGTGCGAGACATTACATCAACAGATCCATCTCAAAGAGACAGAGCAAGAGACAAAGAAGAATATGTTTACACAATATTAATTGCTTCGACACACTTACTTCAGAGAACAAAGCCAATTTAAATGTAATATTACACAGTAGTCAGTGCCAGTAATCAAATTTGATGTCATAATAATGACTTTTAATCTTATTAATTTCAACTTTTTATCTCAGAATTATGATTTAGTTTGTCATAATATCAACTTTTTATGCAAATTATAATTTACCATAGAATGATTTTTTTATTGTTATGTGGCACAAATGGACTTCCATACTGACTAGAGTATGTGACTGAAATGGTTTAGTTGATTTAGTCCTTTCTTATACCTACATACACAAACACAGACACATGCAAATACACACAAACACTCTTACACAAATTAGCAGGTAAGTCTACTCACTGGATGGGGTCATCTTGCGAGAGGTCTTTCGTGACTTTTTAGAACGCTGTATTGGAACAGAGATTGTCATAATTATTGTACAATGGTGATAAAATGGAAATATTTGAAGGAAGAGCTCACTCAAAAATTCAGTGGTCATCATTTAGTCATCCTAATGTCATTCAAACCCTCCAACAACCGATGACTCATGACCCAGTGATCACTCGTTTCTCATATGTCTTGTTACCAATTGTGACACACCATTTTTGAATGTGCACAATAGTGAATGAAATTCAAGATCTACACTGAAGGATTTTCAGCAAATAATTTAAACTTAAGGTTCCTCCCACAAAATTATCGCACATCATAGCTCAGGTAGGTAGGGTCAGGTAGGTTTTGTCTAAGTAAGGTGTATTTATGGAAAAGGGAAGTTTGATAAAATTACACCTTTTCTATTGCAAAACAAAGACACAGGTTTATGGAATGACATGAGGGCCAACAAATAATGACAGACCATTCATGTTTTATGTGTTTTTTGAATAATTAAAAACATACCTTTTCTTGTGCACAGAGTCGATATATGTCATAGGGCAACTGAAAGTCAATCCGTTTCAGCCTCAGATACTTTCCTGTCACACACACATGGGTTATGAATGTACTGAAATTCTTATCTTTATCGCTCCCTCTATTTTAAACTATTCTGAGAGGTATAAAAATTAAGTTCACATTAACTTATGACATACACATCTGCACACTTTAACTTAGAGAATAGAAAGATTGCAAATTACAGAGGAGTTCAAAAGTTCGGGGTTGGTAAGATTTTTAAAATGTTTTTGAAAAAAGTCTCTTATGCTCACCAAGTCTGCATTAATTTGAGCAAAAGTACAGTAAAAATAATAATATTGTGAAATATTATTACAATATAAAATATAAAATGTAATTCATTTCTGTGAGGGTAAAGTCGAATTTTCAGCAGCCATTATCACATGATCCTTCAGAAATCATTCTGTTTTTAATTTGATGCTCAAGTAACAATGTTAGGTTATCTAGAAATGGCAGCTCAGTATTGATTATTATTTACTTGCTATTACGCATCATTATTCACTAGCAAAGTCATTGCCATGTGATGACATCATAACAAGCTTTTCAGTGGCCCCTCCCACTTCAAATGCCACTTGTGTGCTTGAACCAAGAGCTCTAGATTCTTTCAATCAATATAAACCACATTTGGACTTAATTCCAGCTCATTATTGACTGACTGAGATCACTTTTTCCACTTTCAGTTCAACTTTTATAGTGACCTCCAAATGACCCCAATAAACACCACACATACACAAACTTACCTACGTGTATAGGTGCAGGAAGTAGACCATGCTCATGTTCTTCAGGATCATAGTCAAGGCAGTCTGTGTGTACTGGAGAGGACATACTCGTGGGGCTGTGCGGATTAAACAAACAGACAGAGGATTTGTTAAGAGCTCTCTAAATAAAGGCTGCATTTAAACAAATATTCTTAATACTTGTTTATAAATATGAAAGAGCTCCCTCACTTCTCGCTTTTATACACATCTGAGTAAAGCCCCGCCCACTCATATTTCTTTTCAGTTGCCACTTCAGACCTCTTCTCTGATTGGCTGTTTACAGACACTGATAGCTCCTGGGAAGGTGAGGATGTGTCGATGTGCGATTGTGAGAGCTCTTGGCTCAGAGCTGAGTCTTTTCCTTCATCTACCTGCCCGTCATTGCTCTTTGTTTCATCTCTTTTTTTCTTTCTTTTCCTTTTCTCATGCTGAGCCATGGAGTCAGTCGCATTGAGTACTGTATAGTCATCTCCTTTTTTACGTTTCGCAGGACACTCTGTGGTTTCATGATGTAAAGGTGTGACAGGTAAAGGTAGAGAAAAGCATGGTGCAGGGTTTTTCCTTGGTCGACCTCGTCCTCTCCTCTTCACCTCACTTCCTGTGACCTCTTGACCTTTGGGATTCTTTTTCTTGAGAGGCTTTTTGACATGTTTCAGTTTACTCTTGTTTGGCGTCGTATTTTTAGTTTTATTTAAATGAGAAAGGCTGACTTTGGTCGCAGTACAAGAGGAAAAAGGCCTGATATCGTTGGTCTGAAAGTGTGTTCTGATGATGTTGGGTCTTTTCTCTTTTGCTCCTCTCTCTTGTCCTTCATTAAGAGAGGGACTGGCATGCGGATAGTGCTCAGAGAAGAGTGAACCGCCAGGCTGGAAACTCTCTGAAATAGAAAAGTAAAGATGTGAGCAATCACATGGGGGAAATTCACTAAGGATTAACTGCACCCACTGATGGCTTCTTTAATTTGCACACACGGTCTACATTAGAACCAGTTTCACCAAAGGATTTATGTAAATCAGGAAATAAACAAATGAACAAAAAGCTGTGCTAAATGTAACTTCCATGATGCAATCCCAGTTCTGAGTGCTAAGTTGTTCACTTTAAATGTTTGCACTCTTTAAAGTTAGGTGGATTTTGATTGGCTGTCAATGTTTTTATCGTTCATCATCTATTAAAGTGATTCCAACAACAATCTAATTCCTCTGGCTCATTAACATTACATCTGTGGTATGGACTTTCCTATTCTCATAGAATTAGAGTAGAATTAGAGTGATTATTATTCAAAACTGTCTGGCCATCTGTCAAACATGCGTTTAAGAGTTCACACTAGAAGTAAATGTCAACACATTATGAAGCGAATCGTCTCTTCTCATGCAAGTTTCATATGTATGACACACACACACACACACACACACACACACACACACACACACACACACACCAATCGTTTCACTTCAAAAGACATTGTCCATACGCTTGCATTATATGGACTCACAGAGATGCACGAGTCTTCCACTGTGTGTGCAGAAATTTATATATTTATATATTATAAACATTAAATTAATAAAATACTAAAGTAATTAGACATTAGAAATAAAACATGAAAAAAAAAAACTATTTGAATAAAATGAACATCTTTGTTTGTAAGGTTCTGTTAATGTCATGGGTTTTGGTGCATATAGAGCACAGAGCGATCAATCAAGTTCAGATTTCATCAGGTTCTGCCCACATCCCCATGCAAAATTATATTTCCATTGCAATACCAAGCAAGAACGTTTGAACAACCTTGGACACCGTCTAAACACAGCATAAAGAGTAACTGTAATTACAATTATACCACAATGATTGCAATTACTGTTGGTACAAATGACAATTACAGTGATGGAATGAAAAGGAAAGTTTCTTTCCTGTTTCTGAAGAAGAGCAAAACTAAGTCATCATCATGAAGCATCTTTCTAACTAAACCAGTACTAAAACTTGGAGAACCTGCGAGACAGCAATATTGCTCATGAAAGAGTTGGTGTTTTTGAGAACTACTGTAATCCTGACCGTGGGAATTATACTGCCAGTTTTCACTCCTTTACTGCAAATTCCACTCTCCTCCACCAGTACTGCTAGTTTAGATACAACACTAAATCAATTTCACAGAGCCCTACTGGAGTGCACTCCACAGCGAGCCATACCCTGGGTCTCCAGCACAGCGATCGTGAGATGTAGAAAGGGTGCGCTCTTGAACGGACTTTACTATAGCGATAAATAACACATTTGACAATATATAAGCACAGGCAGTGAGAATAAAAGCTGCATAATACGGTTAACATCACTTTCATGTTATCCCTCTAAAATCTCTGAGAGACAAAAAGGAAAGGAGAAAGAAAGTCACAAAAAGATAGAAAAAGAAAAGAAAATGGCCTATGTAGTTGTTTCCACAAGCATCTACAAAGGAGCTATTTCTGGTTTCTGGATGACAGCCAAACCTAGACAACAAAAAATGTCCATCAGCTCTGAATGGAATTGTGAGGACACATTAACGTCTGATATATCAGTTTTAATAACATTTTGAGGCAGAGTAAATACACAAGAGTGGCATTTTTAGGGCACATCTGGCTCCGATTACAAAACGTGTTATTGCCATTTATTTGCCTGCGCTTACAAAAACATTGCTTGCTTTCCCCTATTATTTCTGTCAATCATTTTTCACATTTCACTTGTAGATTTCCATGCTCAGATTTCGTTCTTTCCACTAGCATCACCACATTTCCTTACCGCTGCTGAATGCTTGGTTTTTCTTATTCCCCCTTTCCAAATCAAACAGACTGTTTTGGCCACAGGCTGACAGAAGGTCTATGGCAGAGTCTTAAATGGAAATTCTTTGGCAGGAACATGACAAAATAAGCATATAATTCACAATGGTTAAATGTATAGCAGAAATCTGGGTAGTTCCCTTTTAAAGAAACACTCAAATGTCAAGTATTAAAAATAAAGCTTGTGTTTACTTATAAATAAGCACTTTCATACCTCACTGAAATGTAAAAGCAATTTTGATACCCTATCTGAATCCATGCCCACTGAAAATACAGAGTCAGCATGACAAAAGAACTAGTGCAAGAACTACTGCTCAGTGATACAGACTATGAACATCCCTGTAGTACCTTAGTTTATATCCAGGCATTTATATCCAGAAAGTGTTGATTTTGTGTGCTAGACTAGTGAGTGAAATTAAATAAAAGCAAAGTGGTTCTAACAAGGCAATTCATTATCTAAACCTAAAATCTAAGATTATGTTAACAGAAATGTTAACACTATTCTTTTACTTCCTTGAAAGAACTGGTATTTCTTTAAGGAAATTAGGAAAAACAAATCTTTTATTTGTTGAGAATGGGCTTTTTTGCATTAATAGGCAGCAGTGGCACAGACTTCTGAAATGAGAAGAAAAACCCCTCTCTGGGTTTGGTTTTTAGTACTATGTAAATTCATGTTCCAGATTCATTTTTCCTTGACGGGTAGGGACTATCAACAAGCAACCAGTAACAAAATACTTGTTACTCACAGATCATTATTTCAAGTAACTTTGATTCAGATGTGACTGAAAGTGGAGATGTCCAAGTAAATGAGCTTTTAACTTTGTAATTAGCACATCGATATGCATTAGTTTGACTCATTGAGTCCAATTCACTGACTGGATGCAAACATGATAGGCAGGCACTATCGCTTAGACAAGAGTAATTATCCAATCATAGTGATGATAATGATAAGCAGGTTATCAGTCATTCACAGTGACATGAAGGCATCGCTTCCTCATGGGACATTTCGCCTGTATTTTGCACCTCAGTGATGTGAACATGATGAGCTCAAAGATTGCTGCACTCTGAAGGCTGTTTGAGAGTGTTGCTTTAGAAAAATTAATGCTACTTTCTCTTACAATTTTTGTGTGTGTCTGGCTCTTCCTCAGAGAAAGCACCCCTGATGGGCAGGTACATAATAAACAGTAAACGCTGCATGCACTAGCAGACACCACGCACTACACAACACCAAATGTCCCAGTCTTCCTGCTGTGAGAAGTTCTTCGCATGCTGGTATTTATTTCTTACCATATGCTTTCAGCACTGCTAATTAGCCAAATATGCATTTCTTTTTATTCTAAAGGTGTGTATTTGCAGAGAAAAGACTTTGACATTGATTCACACTTTGTTTCGTGTCTAATACAAATATCTGTGGTAAAAAAAAAAAAATCTAATTCTATTCAACTTGGCAATAAATCATTTTCCTCCGGTGCTACTGTGGACTGTGAGCCACAGTCACATGATAGTATGAGATAACATACATAGAGACACTAAAAACATACACAGGTTTTGCAGTTCCCTAATACATCACTTCATTCACAACTATCGTTTTAAAACGGCGTTTTAGAATGAAAACTATCTTCGTCTACACTGGCGTTTCTGCTGCATTTCAGAAATGATCTCCGTTTACACTACACAACCTAAAACACATGTCACGTGACCATTCATGCATGTACAGCCATATATATGAACAGGTAGATTCCCTATTATTTAGATTGTGGACGACTGTGATTGGAGCGATCGAATGTGGATTCTACGTATACATCTATGGGTACAACAATGCGCATGATGTTATTGTTTACATGGTCATCAAGGATACGCAGAGCGAATATGGGCAACCACGCCATCGTTTTCAAAAGTCTCCGTTTTGGTCCGTTTCCACTGAAATGCAATCCTGGAGTTTTCAAACTAAAATGGGGTCTGCAGCTTTTTCAAAAGTCTCAGTTTTCAAGGGTCGAAAACGCCGGAGTAGTGTAAACGATAGGCGTAACCGTAGCAAATGTTATGCGTTTTAAAACGAAAATGCACTAGTGTAAACCAGGCCTAAGAGTACATAACACAAAACAAGTGCATAATGATAGCAACATCAATGCCAGAATACCACATAATGTGTAGAGCTAATGCATCACAATATTTACACACAAGAGAGACCATATACCTCTCAGTGGACTGCTAAACAGATTCCCTGCCAAGGAAAATCTGTGTAGCCAATTACATGCAGAGCAAAATCGAGCTCCATTTTGGTACCTAACTAGTAAAACAGCGGGAGATCAATAAGACCATAGACTCTCAATCCTGTAATAAAATAGTCTCATTTCACTCTTCAAAGTCTATAATTATTTCTACAAGCATTCCAAGCATTTTCTCACCTAGTTAATAGGAACAAAAGGATACTGAATGTTACAACTGAATTTTTCAATGCCAAACATTGAAAATTATTTTTAGATTGTACCCTTAAAAATAACATGTTCTGTAGAATGTCACCTGAGCAGTGACAGTTGTTTGTTACATGCAAACAAAAAATAATCTCATGCCATCTCACCTGATGTTCTTATGCCTCCAGCTGAGCAATCCTTCATCAATGAGCCTCCAGGTCTCATTAAGTTCCTTGAAGCAGACTGAACTTCACCAACATTCCTTTGAGATGCCATGCGACTGTATGCGCTACTAGCAAGGTTGGGGTTCCTCAGGAAACTGTGATGGTGGATGGCTCTGTCTGCTAGGGGAGGTGATGGCAGGTCTTCATCACCTTCATCATCATCCTCCTGATACCCTGAACCAGCTTCTTGGTTTAAAACCCTGTTCCCCGGCTCTACCTGTGTGCTCTCTCTCCACCTCCATGGCTGCTGATGCTCTGCCCACCTAACTTTTGATACCGGTCTCAGATGTGCAAGTCCTATATATGAAAGTGGTGAAGTTTTATGTTTGTCTGCTTGTTTTGGGGGTGTTGAGGAAGAGCAGGGGGAATTTGAGGGCGGACCCCTTCTGAAATGGTCTTTCCTGAGCTTACTTTGTCCTAGTAAACCCTCTTTTCCGTCTCTTTCTCTAAGTCTATCATCCACAAACCTTTTATCTATAGCCTGCTCTCCATTGTCTTCTCGTTGCCAGCTATTTCTATTGAACCAGTCAGGGGAATGAGATGTTACATTAGCGTAGGTCCCCTGTGGCTTCCCGCCACAAAGTAGAGGGTCACGTCTCAGAAACTTGTGCTTCCTTTTATGGAACTTTGATGGGCTTAAAATGGGATTTTTGGAGTAGGGGTGCACATAAGAAGGTAAAAACGGTGATGAAGGGTATATAGTTGCAGATGGAGGGTATCCTCTATAAAGTCCAAATCCAAATGAAGTGGTAGAAAGTGGCATTTTGTATGGCGAGTGGTAACAACCACCTCCCGACAGTGGGAAGCCAAGTTTGTGCACTACTGGGCAATGTGTGACAATATGTTCATCTGGTTGTGAGGGACACCCATTATTCCTCTTAAAATCGGCCATTCCAACATAATGCAAAGAGTCACGAGAAAAGTCTGACTGAGGTGAGTAGTAACCACTGAAGTTGATTTGAAACATAGCTGGATGATGAAGGTTTTGTGGTAGACACTGAAGAACGTGAGGATGAGCTTTTCCTTTCCCACTCTTCCTTCCAGAATTTCCTTCATCCCCACACCCTCGTGATGAGATATGATGCACAATACGTATCTCACTAAGCCTGACCACTAATTCCTCAATCTCTGCCAGAAAGGCTGGGTCTTGTCTTTTGGCTCTAAGTTGAAGATACTTTTTCTTACATTTGTGTTTATGTCTCCTAATCTTATCATGGCTAAAGCAGTTATGACCTTTTCTATGGCACTTGTATTTGAGTCTTTCTTGCTCCATTAATACTGATTGTCCAAGGTGTGTAGTTCTGCGGTCTTGAATCCTTGCAGAGCCCAACTGGGATGTGGCTGAAGAGCATGGTGAAGACTGCGAGGAGGAAGGAAGTTTTGATTTCTCTTCATGCACTGCTTTAACCCTTTGGGAACTGGTTACCTTTGGAGCAGAATGTTGATTATATTCACGGTTGCCAAGATGAACCTTTCTTCGAAAAGAAGGGGATGAAGTGGGTGAAGGGGACACAAGATGTTTAAAAGGAGAGCTGCACAAAGCAGACTGGCCATCAAATGAATGGCTACGTTCATCAGAGGTGGACCTAGAGTTCAAATGATCAGAAGATTCTGCCAAGACTTGCTGAGACTTTTGACCCAGAACGTGTTCAGAGTCTTGGCCAGTAGTTTCTTTTTGAGTTTTAGGTTTACGACCTCTTCTTTTTCCTATGTAGATAGTCCCACGTTTGCTGATATTAATTTGTGGGCCAAATTTTCCCCCAAAAGAGGTAACAAGTGAGGATAAAGTGTGTGTTCCATCTGAAACCGAACAATCTGCATCACCTTCATTGTCTTTCTGCACAAAGTCAGATTTGTAACTTTGGCTTTGCCCTGAAAGAAACTGTGTGAGTACTTTATCCTTCTTCTTCACTCTCATCTTATTGATATTTGTGATAATTGTCTTCATTATCAACCTATTTCGTTTCCGGCTGATTTGAGCATCTCTAGCTTTAGACAAAGAGGATTTGAGTTTTCCTGCAGCACCCTTCTTCCCAGATGCTGAGTCTAGTGATTTAGATCTCTTTTTCTGGACAATGGAGGAACATTTGGGATGACCTAATGTTTTGGGAGTTGGCTTTGGGAGTTTCAGGCCATTCTCTGGATCAGGGATATTTGCATCTTCAAGTATGGGGAATTTAGTAGAGGACTTTTGGGACTTACTTTCGTGAGGAGTCTCTCCCAACTTGGTCATTTTTGGACGACCCCTTTTCTTAGGAGGGGGCTCAGAGGAAAAGGTTTCTGATCTGGGTGATACATTTTGTAATTGTTTAGATTTAGGATGTTGTCCAGCTTGTCTTGATTGCAATGAAAACGCCTTTGATGACTTAATGAAAGGATTTTTTTTAAGGTTTGATTTTTGTGGTATCTTTTTACAGGCATTGGAACCAACATTGGCGGTCTTCACCAGTTCCATCTTCTCGCCTGAATTTTCCATCTTTGTCATCTGAACAGCTTTTTGTTTCTTCTGTGACATGATGTTTTGTTTCAGATGTGAAGGTGGCTCATCACTTGGAACGGAATTGTTAAGCTGAGAATCTGCACACCCAGAGGGTTGAGAGAAACACTGCACATCTTCATCTTGGTTAGAACTATGCCTAGCTCTTTTCTTATTCTTGTCAATGATTTGCTCCACCCTGCTGCCATCTTTTGGCTGGACAGCAACAGCTTGGGTAGGTTCCATAGTCACCTTTCTGGAGTCATCTATGACTTCACTTTCATTATACTTATTCCTTCCTCTGCTCTCCAGTAACTCTGGCATACAAGTGCTGTTCTCAGTAGTTGCTGATTCAGCAGATTTATCTGAAGCAGTAAGGAGCAATGGTGTCTTGATAGAGGGACTCTGCTGATGCAATAAACCATTTTCCTTACTCCTACTGTTAATTATGGTGTTACTCGTGTTTTTGGAACATGCAGAATCTCTATCTTCTTTCTCTGTTGCATTTAAAACCTTGTCAACATTACTTGCCTTGATTCTACTCTTTTTTGAAGGGCAGGGAGTTTGCTTTCCTAAATTCTCACTACATGATATTGGAAATGATGTGCTTTCACTGTCATTTTCAATACTGGAAGAAGACTGCTGAGATGTCTGAGCATTCAGCATCATATCATTTGAACCATGTGAACTGAGGGAGGAGGTCATTGCTTCTCCAGCTGGGAGATTTTCACCCTTCTCTTTTTGAGCATTTAAAACTTGGGTGCTGTCTTGTGGACTGGAGTTCTGTTGTAAAGAGGAAGGTGGAGAAGGGGCAGCTGGAGGTGAATATGTCTGCTTCAGCAATGTAGAGGAGGTTATCTTATCTGAAAGTGGTACTTTGCTATCTGTCTGTGGTTGAACTGCATACGAAGGTCCATCTGATGTTAATAATGACTTTGAATCAGTCTTCCTCATGTGTTTTGATGGAGCCTGCTGGAAGAGAGTACATGTGCTGACCAGAATTCATCAGGAAATGTTTGAAGATATTCAGTCATTCAGGTCATTCAAGGATAGCCGGTAAAATTAAATCAAAGCCAGTCTGGAGTAGCTATAAATTTGAGTAAATTTGACAGGCTTCATTAAATGATGATTCTGACAGACTTTGACTTAATTTCACTGACATTTTATAATAACACATCACTAAGTATGGTAAATATGTTTTTTTTTATACTCTTTTTGTGTAACCGCTCCATGGTACTATGATCTGAGGATTTTAGAAGAATCTGGGTGAATGAGACCGAAGGACATGGCACATGAGCAAAAATAAAACAAATGGGAGGAATACATTTAGCTTTGGGCTTTCCAGTAACTGTTTGCAGGTCATAAGAATCAACAAAAATGAATTGCAAATGAAGGACTTCCAACTACATATTTTTCAGTGTATGGGAGAGGGAGACAAAAAGAGAGAGAATGACAGTAAAAAAAAGAACATAAGATCTGAGTGAGCAAAAAAGACAGAGACAACGTGATAAAATGAAGGGATGTAAAAATAGATAAAAAATGTCAAACCAATGGTGGCTAAAAATGGAAAGATACAGACAGAAATAGTAACAAGAATTTGCATAAACTGGGGGAAAAATTAAAGCAATAAAGAAAAGAACGGAGAAAGTCTTACCTTTTTAGAGGCTGTAATGACTGGTTTAGAGTCAGCTTTTTTGGATGATGTGGGAAGTGGGACACTCAACCTTGTAGATGCTTTCGGAGAAATGCAATCGTTCCTATCTTTTTTCTGAATCTCGCGATGTGACTGTTTGGCCACTCTTATATCAGGACTGGAGACTTCACCTCCACATGAACTATGTCCATCTCCATGTGCAAGCCTCTGAGAGATTCTGATTGTGGGCCTGCATATGAAGTTCTCAAGGCTCTTTGGGGGCTTCTTTGTCCGTTTGGCTCCATCCCCTATTTTCATTCTTAAATTTCCATCTGACTGGTCAGACTTTGTATCTGTTAACTCCCCCAGACTAGTCTGCTGCTGCTGCTGCTTAACTTCATTGGTAACACTCTTTGAGGACGCTTCTGGTTCAGCCTCTTTGGGTTTTCTCATCTTCTTCCTGTCTTCTGTTGTCTTTTGCCTTTTCTTATCCATTTGAACTTTCAGAGTAGTAGATGCAAATGGGAGAAGCACTTTAACGGTCAAAGTTTTGTCAATAATTAATGTTCAGCTGATGAGGAAACGTTATGTTTTTCAGTCTTATTTAATGCTCTTCTATCATCACACTTAACTTGAGAGAGTAATAAGGTATTGGTACCATGGAAGGGGCTATAAACAAGTAAAAACAAGAAAGAGAAGAACATTAGTCACAGTTTACTCACAGTGTATCACCTAATATGACACAACATTAAAACATTTTCATAGGAAAACCTCACCACATAGTATAAAGATTAGATATGCAGGCAGTACAACAGAAAATGCTACATATTTCAACTTTTACCCAGGTCAAAACACATATCTTGTTTAAAAAGCCTGCAACTTTAAACTCAACAGTCCAGTTACCTGAGCTATTGCTGACTACCAGTTCAAATACTTAGTGCTCAATTTAGAGGCATGGATTATCAAAGCATGTGCAGCTGGCTCTGAACAGGCCGATTCAGATGCTAATGGAATTTGTTATTGAGTTGCTGACATGAAATACTTATAGAAAGTAGACGTCCTGCAGTGTGACATGTTATACTCTATCTTTAAAACATAAAATTCAGTTGTCACAATGCAAGATTACTGAACTAAAAAAAAAAAAAAGTGTAAAAATGTGTCATGTAAATTATATTTATAATAAATATTTGCAAATTTATCATTAAACTATGACTTAGTACAAGCTGTAACACCTTTATGAGGGCCTTTCGCACCGCTTTAGTTCCAGAACTAAATGTACAATACTAAAGTACTGGGATGATTTTGCACGAACTATTTCCCAGTACCATTTAAAGGGTTGCATTCGCACTGACAGTGTGTACTAGGAAGTGACGTAAGCCGGCTCGACAGCGACGTCATTTGTGCGCGGTGTTCAACAATGAAAACAAATAAGAACAACTTTGACAACAGGAGGATGGAGGATGCTGTGATCGGAGCTGTGTTATTGTTGTGTCTCGCGGGTTTCACAATAATGGACATGAAATGTCAATGTATACGTAAAGCGATTGAAAGAACGGAAATGAGAACTAAGAATGTCCAACGCCAATTGGCAGTGCTAAGTTTTATATTTGTTACTGGTGTTTGGAGTTCATCTTTCTATCGCTGTTCGTCATAATTGCGAAATAAGTTGACACAGTGTTGGCGGGTGAGGGCCAGGGCCCTCTAGGGGGCTTCAGCAAACTTCTAAGGAGGACTTAAAACAATTCAAAATAAGACAAAACAAGAATTAAAATCAGCTAAAACAACTAAAATATTACAAGAAGATATTTTGTAATTTACATGAAGAATCAGGGTTCCCACAGTCTTGATAATCTTGGATACATGATGAAACTTAATAAAAAAAAAAAAAAAAAAAAAAAAAAAAAAAAGAATTTATTAAAAAAAAAAAAATCCCTTAACTTTAAACCTAAAAAAATTCTAAAACTTTTTGAATCCTGACATTTCATTTACAGGAACTAGGAGTCTAGGGCCTTCCAATATTGTTGTGGACAATGGGAGGCCTTGGAGTCAAAAAGGTTGAGAACCACTGCTGTGTGGTCCATCAACAGATTATATTAAGGCGATTAAAATGGTAACAATCTTCAGTTGTTAAAACCATGCAGTTCATAAAAATGAGGGGTGCATCATATAATATTTTTATAAATTTTTGAATATTTTTTTCTTTTTTGTTGTAGGGGGGAGTGTTTTGTTGCTAATTTTAACTGAGTTGAAATGCAATGATCTCTCTGCTCCCCGAAGACATGCACATTTTCAGCTTGATTGTGGTTTCTCTATGTGTTGCCCTGCCAGAACAGTTCCGAATATTTCCAAATTTGGTGTAATAGAAGGGCAGCATGGTGAGTGATGACGCAATAGAGATGAAGACTTCATCTTTAAAAAATCCAGATAGCTTTATCTAACAAAGTATAGTTCTTAAATCTAAAGAATCAATTACAATTATTTGAACTCTAAAGGAAGCTTTACAGTAACTGTGAAGAGAAGTAGGTTAGCCAGGTAGTGCCTACTTTCAAGTTAACTCGTACAATACAAATCTTTTAACCTACATAAATACGGTACATGAAGAGCACGAAACATCTTAATCTCCCATAGACCAGTTCCCTCGGGACATACCCACATAAAAATCCCCAGCAACTGCGAAAAGCTGGCTGAAACTCTGTTTTGAGTTGTCTGAAAGGCAGGTGCTTTCCCACACAGAGTGAGGTCATTCTATGGAAGATTTCGCGTGATGACCTCAGTGCATTAACTTGCACAGGGGACCCATGAAATCAGGCGGCTGACCTCCAGGCTGCAGGGAGGAACACGCTAATAAAGCCCAGCATCGGTAGCCTGAGCCATCTGTGGGTTTTTGCCTGGACTCTGTCAAAGCACTTCCAATAACTTTCTATTCACTCATACAATCTCGCCTAACCGTATGGTAAAGCTTCCCACCCTGATCTCCCGTCCTGAATCATCTTGTGAAGTGCTTTAGCAACCATTTCTAGCTAGTAAAAGTAACACCTATTGCAGGTTGTTTCAGTCTTTGCTAATTCTCATAAAGAAGACAAGATCCCGCAATGTTTCACTTGCTGAGCGCAATCTTCTCAGCTCCTACTTTAGGATTTGGTGCTAAGAAAACAATCCCAGTGGAATGCTTGAAAAGAAAAATGGCCCGAGGAGAGGAGAGAGAGCAAAGTACAATGATGTGTGTGTGTGAAGAGGGAGCTCTGTGGCTATTAGTAGCACAGTTCAGGAGCAATGTGAGAAGGACGTTTGAGGGTCTTTCTCTCCCTGGGACATAAGCCTACTTTTCAACATTTACCATAATTATTCATTTTCTTGTACTGCTTCAACGTTCCCTCCATCCGCAGGTTTCTATCCCTTCATTCTCTTCCTTTTTCATGTCCTTCCTTTTCACTTAGCCTACTTTTGTTCATATTTTTTCCTTTCAGTATATAATAAGCTCTCTTTTTTACACTATATCTCTAAAGCATTTTCGAAGCAGACCACACTTAGCGGTTAAATAAGTCACTGTTTCCCTCTAAATCAAAACCATATGCTCTTCCTTAAAAATCTGTTTTGGTGTTGCTGATACAAATCTTTGCAAACACAAGCGAAAATCTCATAACAGAAGATAACTGTTCTTGTCATCTAGAAACATTCTGCATTTTCCTTTCTTTCTTCCCCTTTCATTTTCTCCAAATTTTCTTCACAGTGTCAGTTTTATTGATCTTCACCCAACGTTTTCTCAATCCAGCCCTTCAGCGTCAAGTGCAATGAGTCTCCAGGAAGTTATTAGGTTTCACTATGTTTCAGTTTGTGTATGATATCTCATTACAAACGGTTATCTTATACTGTTCAACCCAGTGGGGTCTTCTGTCCTCTTATGTACATTGAGACAACAACAGGCAGGTAACACCAGCTTTTATCAGTTAAGCATACCTATTAAGCTTTCACTTGTCAAGCAGATTCAGTCAAATATTGTTAATCTGTGCAATGTGAAAGTAGCACACAATAGTCTGAAGCGCATTAGAGTAGCAAAACAAGATGACATCACTGAGCACTACCCAAAGCTTTTCTCCCTGACAGGACTTAAGGGTTCTCTGGGCAAACTCTTGAGAATCGCCCGTGATTTGCCCGCAAATCCATCTGCTAAATGTGAAAACACAAAATGGGGATAAAGGTGTTTCAATTCTACAGGCTCCTCTGTGACCTATATAGCCAGGTGTTCCAAAAATAGCAGAAAATGAGAACATTTTATGAAAATATGACAGAGATAAGGTCTAATAAGTAGAAGTCAATGACAGTAATGTTTTAGTTGGCTTGCTAAAATGTATGTCAATGCAAAGTGAATAAGACTTGATTGATGTAACATAATAAGTAGGATGTAATAAGTTACCCTCGCTACAGATAGAATCTGAAGAAACGTTTTTGTTTTTTTCTAGTGAAAAGAAACCAGTGAAATATCAATACGATCCTGCGCGAAGGTAGAATCGATATAAAGTTGTCGGGAAAGTGGCTAAAATAGGATAGGGAGACCGCGACCCAGCTTTCTAATCTATTATCGCTTATTTCGAGTTGTTCGCTTGTATTATAGCGTTATTATTTGAAAAGCTCAAATAGTAAAAGCGATACTGCACGCGCGTATGTTTACGATAAAAAGTGTCGTAGCGTATTCATGCGCGAGGGCCTAACAGATGAACGTCCCGTTTCAAATTACATTTTTATTAAGCGACGGGAGTAGTACACTCCGAAATATGTGCTGTAAAACTCGTAGGAGATTTGAGAAAACAACAACCATTTCCACATTGCTTCGCGAAATGAAAAACGACTTACCCGAGCTGCAAAGAGAAGACGTATCGCAAGAAAAGGAGCAGCTAATTTACAAGTGTGCGCAACGAGCTGAAACGATAAATGGAGGGATGTTGCGTGTCCACTGCGCGAAGCGAAGGACCCATGAAGATGAACATTGTGCAACACCACACGATACTCACGTCCCCCCCTTTTCTTCTCTTCGCCCCCCTGTTTCTATTCGTCTCTTGCGCAGTTGTTTTACATCAAAAGCATGGTGGTACATTGTGTACCCAATAGCCACAACCCAAGTTCACCGATGAGGGGAGACGGAGGAGAGCAATGACCATGCTGCATATGTTCGGTTACTGAGCTGATTCCTGCAACTTGAGCTAAATTTACCCACCAATAACACGAGATGTTCGCATGTTGTGTGTTAGAAAATGATACCGAATAATCTAACCCGAGATGGCCGACTTTGAAATGATGTGCAATGATGTAATTGAATTGTGGGCCAACCTGCGTCGTTCGCTTTAAAGATAAAATGTTATTATTTATTGAGTTGTTAATATTGCGGGATTTATCAGTATTTGATATTTTATTTAATATTGTGCACGCAAATCATCACTGGAAATCTAGTAGCCTACTCTGACCGTTGGTTCTAAAATTACCATGCGATCTATTGCCAACACCTATTTTTGGTCTTTTCTTTATTTGCATTACGTTGTAGCCTATTACAACATGCAACATAATATTGAACGGAATAACTGCGCACTTACTGCCAGTGACCTATAGGTGGTAGTGCAAACATAATACAGTACATAGATACTTACAAACTTAAAAAAAAAAAACATTAAAGTTATGTAATGTACAGGTTAGACTAGGGATATGGTAGGAATTAAATTCATACATAATAATCTACAAAATCTGAAAAGGCAAGAGCCTACAATAACAAAGGTTCAATGCGTGCTTTATGTATCTACAAATTCTTGTTTATTAGCCAGGTTTAGGCGAGTCGCAACTGAAACTAGTAGAAATCATAGAGGGTGCTATATTTAAACCATAAACGTATTGTTGTGAATTATATCAATCATTTCTCTCTTTGAGAGTGCCATCTGTTAGCATTCAAATTCATCTCAGCATTTTATTTTATTGACTTGTAAAAATACAAAACAGCTAAGTAGGTTCTGATGACATTTATCCAGGGTCAAGTGTTGGTCAAACGGGTGCCCTAAGCAGAACTGTATTGTTGTGACCCCTCCCCCAAATATTATGGAAGTAAAGCAACAACAACAACAAAAACACCTACTATAGGGGTCAAAATAGAACTTTAATATAATATAAAAGTAAATAAATAAATAAATATATAAACTGTAATTAAACTGTATTATTTACAAAGTACAACTGTAGTTCTGTAGCAAAAAAATAAAAAATTACACATATTAAATAAAACATTTAAAAAAATTAAATAATATAAAATAAACAATAATAAATTAAATCAAAAACCGCTTCATCCTTTTTGTAACACATTTCAGTACTGACCCTGCATTTAATTAAGCAGACGATATCAATCACTGAAGAATTACTGAGTACACTTCTAAATAAACAGTTATTAGTTAAAAAAAACATAAGTAAATTAAGAGCAGTCAGTGTAGCCTAATAAAACATAAAAAATAAAACAGTTACCTCCTGTGGCTATGATTTTATTATACAGTTGTTTGATTGATTTTGTATTACATTATGTGTTTCAACAGTGTTATTCAATGAAACCATGTGATTATTATTAATTAAACAATCATTATTGCCTCATTGTTTCTATATAATGCATTTTAAGTAATTTTAAAGGCTGTTGTTCGCTTAGGTCTGTTTTTATTACGACAAAAAATATAAATTGTATATATGTTAATATTAATATAGAACAAAAGGTTTTTTTTGAGCAACAGGAGTTTGTGTCCTACGCAAATATGAACTCTGTGTATAGGGAGCGGCGGTACTGCATTTAACTAATAAAGTAGACCCAAATAAGGATACAATATTAACTACATAAAAATAAATCAATTATAATTAAAGGGCATCACAAACATATATTAAATTTATTTAATAAAGACAGACTTTTCTTTTTGAAATGTTTATGGATTCAAAATACATGAGCAAAATAGGGTTTTGAGTCACAATTGCCAAATATTACATTTTTCTAATAACAAAAAAAAACAAAAACTGATCAATATTATATACTTCTCTGTTTGAAATGTCATCTTCATTAAGTAAATTAAAAGTGTTGATGGATTAATTTAAAGCTCAGAAATGTAATTTTGAAACTCAGAAGAACATGGACATTCAAAAAATAAATGGTGTCTCCTTTATTATTACAAAAGGGGCAACTGTAAACTGCATCCATATGAAAGTTTGTTTCTCACGATACATTCTGCACGCAATTTTAAAGGAAACTTATTTAGTATGATATAAGTGATATCTAATAATTTGATTACTGCACGTCATAAATCACATCAATTTTACCCGAAAACAACTGTTCAGATATCTTTTACTATCTACAACAATATGCAAAGTGGAGTGATTTCTGAACAAAAATGTAACTCACAACAATACAATTTCAGTGGAAACTGTTTACCTGCTGTATTTGGAGGCTGCCATCTTTGCTCTCAGAATACTTCCAAAGTCACTTTGCAGGTCTCCGAGCAACACACGATGATTCGTTCCTGAATAAATCACTGTTTCTGAATAAATCATTTGAATTAATGAAACAATGACTCAGTCATAATGCACAAAAAGACAGTCAATTGTCGCCACCTACTGGTGTAACTATATAGCTCAACTAAAGAAAGGTTCACTAAACTGCGCAAAAATTGACAACATTAAAACTTAATTGTAAATTACGCAGGATGAAAATATAAAAACAAGTGATATTTACCTAATTTTTTCTTTATTTTGAAATGTACCTCAGGGGAGCATTTGTACGCCAAACTATTGCACTATTGACACCAATAGGAGCAGCACTCCATGTCGTCGTATACAAATACAAGCTTTCGATTTCAAAATTTTATATATATATATATATATATATATATACATATATATATATATATATATATATATATATATATATATATATATATATATATATATATATATATATATATTGTCGAGGTTTAAATATGTAGTTATTTATATGAAACTTAATTTAAGACTGAATGGGTCTGGGTACAACAACAAAGAATAAAAACTAATATATATAACTAACATACTACTAATATAATATATTAATTTAAATCAACCCCGCTGGGTAAAAGATGCAGAACTTTTGAACGGTCGTCAGTGGAGAAAGATGATGCATAACAGTAATGTGTAGTTATCAACTAGCAGAGGCTAACAGGTCATGGCCATCACAGATTACGTATTTCGTATTAATTTAATTCACATAATTCATATCTAACACTTACCAGTCAAACATCGATCTTTTGGTCATACGTTCCCGTCATTTACGTAATGACGTAACTTCCGACGTCTGTTAAAACAATGATGGCGACCTCCATAGGCCGTGGCCCGTGACAGTACGACCCGTTCGCATCAGCCAGGAATACGTGGTTATCGCTGTACATGTAACCCTTGAATGACAAGTTGTTTTTTACGCATCTGTCGACTTTTCTTCTAGGGGTAAGTTAATGTCTTATTGCGGTTTTTTGAGCATCACGTTGTAGCCGCATCATGCCTTGCGCAATTTCATGCTTTAGCCAGCATATCTCTCACAAGGTGACAGACATCACGATCCCAGACTCTCTCTCTGAGTTTAACTTTATAAAAAGGAATTTAATTTAATTTAGGAAATATATCACTGTCCATAAGTAGACACTTGCATAACAAGCTATCAGTTTAACAGTTTTAATGTGAGTGTTATAGTTTGGTCAACTTGATTAAGTTACATTAAGATAACCTTTTTTGCCAAATGTACAAATTGCTTTACTTTTGTTTCAGAACATGAATCTGCACAAACTGACCTCGCGACTGTGCCCAAAAGTAAGTGTCATTCACCTTTCATATATTATTTTATATCTTTTTAATAAAGTATATTAAAGTTAAGAACATTTTACAGGATATAACACTCATAACCATTATTTATGTCGTTAACAGGCAACACAGAAGTTCAGGCATCTCCACATTCAGAGCAGTGACCAGCAGCTGGAGGCAGTTGCCGTGGAAACAGCATCAGCTGAAGCAAATCCGCTGTCAGTCTTCAGAACTTCAGAGCGAGATCCAGTACGTCCTAAAAACAGAAACTGTGTAGTGTCTTATATAGAGGTTTATCAGTAGCTTTCAAATATACCTATTCATGAAGTTGACCTTAAAGGGGTAAATCACTGGCCAGATGGGTTTTTATAAATATTGATTCTCTGTTTAGAATTTGGATATTGGTGGGGTTGGAGTTAGGGGGGTAAATCACTGGCCAGATGGCCCCACCCCTCTAGGGGTCAGCCAGCTGTTTTTTTTTTTTTTTCGTTGTTTTTGTTTTCCGTTTATATATATATATTTTTATATACGGAATATATATATATATACAGAATCTGAATTAAAATGTGTTTGATTTAAGCCTACATTTAAAAATTTTGTGTCATAAAATTATATCGCGCATACAGCTCAACTAACGCGATCGTTATAAAGGTGTTTCAACAACAATACACTTCCACTTGCATGTATTTGACAATCGGAATATCAGATATTTCATGCCATAGCTAACACATTTGTGAATATTCTGAATAAAAAAGGAAAAATTACATAAAAGCAGATCATCATTCATTCGTTCATTTCAGGGGTACTATTTAATTACCATTTGTGCATTTCATTCATTGCGCCTTGACACCAGTTCAAAACTGAGTCCCAAAAGTCCGCGTAAGAAGCATAACACGTACAGACTCCATGTAGGCATATGATTCGCTCTTTTGTTGTTCTGTTTTCTTTCAGGATCAAAAATACAACAAATGAAAGCGTTTATCTGTATTTCCGACTGATGAGAACTATGCATATACATTCATAAATCAGTCGATTTTGTATTTTATTATGAGATATTTTATTCTAATGTGATCAGTGATTCAAGCACTGATGGACCAAAGAGCGCGCATTTCGACATTTGCAGTAAAAACTTGAAATATAAATTCTCAGAAAATGCATTTGATACCAATATATTGAAACGTCTGTTTATATAGGCCTACTCTATTAATAAAGGAGTCCAGACATTGGAAAAATATCAGTCCACATGCGTTTTATATTTAATATGAGGGAAATTGACATGCATGCATGCGTGACACAAAAAATCTTTAACTTTTAGGTAGCAAAATATTTTTTAGTAATTCTGTCAATTACACTACGGTTATTACATTGTCTGCTATATATTTGCTTCTTATTTATTAAATATGGGCAATTGATTGATAAAACATTGATCAAAATTAAGATACAATTTATACAAAACGAATATCTTTTAAAAAGAGTTTTCTATAAAACAAAACTTAATGAAGTCGTCAAAATCATGTTTTACCAAAAACAGCGCCGTTGCTAGGAGGGCGCCAGCGCCTCTGCCTTTCAGCGCCTATGCCTCGCGAGTGGATGATACCCCTGAAGACGCCTAGCAATGGTATACCTTTAGTGGTAGTATACCTTTAGTTAAGTTATACCTGAAGAGTCTTCGTAGCGCGCTAAGAGACAATGTTATCGGGAAACGCAGCCCAGGTATGATGCGTTTCATGCGTAATGGAGATTCCAAAGCGCTCTTCTTTGGTCAGAACCTTGGAGAGCGATCGCGGATAGGTCTGTCCTATGCACCGAAACTTTTAACAATGCAACAAAATATTTAAAGAGCATCAAGCTATTAAAATCTATATTATGTATACGCACAGATAATATAACAGTAATAAATAGCCTGTTATATACTATAACAGGCTATTTATTAGGTTAAGCAGTGATTGGATAAAGGTTTTTTTTTTTTTTTTTTTTTTTTTTTTTTTTTTTTTTTTTTTTGTAATTTAACATTTTTCATTTAAGGCCCACCCACGATTGGTCTGGCCCATCCAAAACCGGAATCCTGGCGCCGTGCCTGGGCCACACTGAGCTGTGCGTAACGGCCACAGACGTGAAGTGAACGAGACAGAGGCTGTCCTGTACTGTCTGAAATGGTTAACTCTGTGGCGATGCATGTGCAAAACAGATTTAACTAATCATAAAGTCAATCAGGATACATAACACAGCCTACTATAGGCCTACACTAACACCCCCCCCCCCAACCCCCAAAGAATCCCGCCCCCCCTCTCACAATATAGTTCCCACGTCCCTGATTCTCTGTGTAGTATGACCACAAAAAAAAGTCTTAAAGACCTATAATGCATTTTTTATTTAATTTTGACAACACCCATCTATCAGTCGGACTGTCCATGTTCAGAATACAAAAATGAGGAAGTTTGATCCGTATTTTTAACATATTCCCGGAGATGTCAAAAGTCCTCTGGTTAATGCAAAATGAAGCATTTTGTGTGATCCAGCAGACTTTTGCTAAATATTAAATAAATACATACATGAAATAAATTAATTGCTTGGTAATTAACCTATTATTTAAATATTTATTTGCTGCGCTTCCCCTTGAAACTGCATGTAAAATATGTTATGGAAATTATATTACATTCTTATTACATTCAATCCTGCTTGCTCTTTCCTTTCTCAGACGTACCATTCAGAAGGACATTCCGGGCAGTATTACACGCTCCCCCCGACTCACATCCAAAAACTCTTCCCTTATGGACTGCCTCCACGCTTTCAGTTGCAGGTGTGTGGAGCACATTTGCATTGATTTAATATAGTCTAAATAGAAATGCCATTGCCATGATTTGAGGTTGAAGTTGCCTGGACAGCTGATGCATGTTTGTGCTCTTGTTTCAGATTAAAACCTTTAATGAAGGCTGTGTGATGGTGAGGCCGCCGGCGCTGGAGCTTATCTCATATCTTAAAAGAGCTGATTACAGCAAGCCTCCCCTGCGATATGTACTCTGTATCCTCAAATACAAAATTCCAATCCAGAAAGCTGTTTTACTTTGTGCATATTTTTCCACACTGATATTTAACAAATTCCTTGATAGTGTACATTAGATGGAGATATTGGCACTGGAAAGACCATGTCTTTGTGTCACGCCCTGCATTACTGCTACTCTCAGGGCTGGCTGATCGTGCACGTACCCGATGGTGAGCTCCGCTGACCCTCATTCAATCAAAATGTACGGTGATGTGAAGTTTGGAGTCTGATGTTGCTATGATGTTTTTTATAGCTCATCTGTGGGTCAAGAACTGTAAAGAGCTGCTACCATCTTCTTCCCGCCCCTCACGCTTCGACCAGCCGATCCAGGCATCCCAATGGCTGAAGAACTTCAAAATCACCAATGAACGATTTTTATCAAAGGTACAACTTGAAGTGTTTATTGTATGGTAAGGTTTATGAGAGTATGCAAGTGCTAATGTTTTTGTGCATAAATTACCTTATCATGTTGTTTTTATTTATATTTATTACTATTATAAATTAATATTTTTTATTTTTATTTAAAAAAAATGGACTTGCTTAAGTTCAAAATATTTAAAAAAGTGTTTTAAAATGGTAAAACTGTAGATATTAAAATTTCACAATATATACTCCAGTAGCTCCCTCCTTGTGTATTTAATGTTATTTATTTATCACTTATTTATTGATTTGGTTAATTTTATTTATTGAGCTGCTCTGATGTCAATCTGATCAATTAACAGTTAAAGACAACACAGCGGTATGTGTGGACAAAGAGAGAAAGTACTGAAAAGGGGCAGCCTTTAGGGGAGCTTATTGATCAGGTGAGTTTTATTCATCATCATCATCAAATTAAAAATACCTCAAATTGACTATATTCTAACTTAACTAACTTCTCTTCTCACGTCATTTTTGTAGTTTCGGTTAGCACCTTGTTCTTTTCTGTTAGTTATATATATTTATACTATGGAGCCGTTGAATGCTTGAATCTGATTGGCTGACAAACGTTCTGAGGTGTGCAATTATTTTCAGGGAAACGCACCGCGAACATAGTTCCAGGCAGCTCTCTTGACCGCATTACAGTTCCATATCACTTTGCATAGTTAACTGTAATAATGGAAATTAGCATACAGTACCTATACAGCACACAGGACTTAT
This sequence comes from Cyprinus carpio, assembly GCF_018340385.1. NCBI lineage: Eukaryota > Metazoa > Chordata > Actinopteri > Cypriniformes > Cyprinidae > Cyprinus > Cyprinus carpio. The sequence continues at coordinate 5,091,428 of NC_056587.1, forward strand.
TTTACAATTAACAGAATTAATGGTGTGGTACTCTTTGAAGGGTGTGCATTATTTTTCTAATAATTCAACGGCTCGTGGTCAATTATTCCTATATAGTTTAAAAAAGTTTTATATTATAGTTTTTAGTTAACTATATTTTTAATCATTTGATTTCATTCGAACAGGGTGTGAATCGCATGAAGAGCAGCAGTGATGTGGTGGGTGCAGTGCTGCGAGAGCTGAGGCTGCAGGCAGGGGGCGCCACAGAGGGCGAGGGGGCCTTTAAACTGGCCATAGCTGTGGATGGAGTAAATGCTCTGTGGGGCAAAACATCTCTTAAAAAGGAGGACAGAACTATGGTTTGTTGGTGTAAATTAGCCAGAATAAGTGAAAATGATTTCAAATATTTACATAATTATGCATAATTATACTAATTTTATTCAATAATTTTTGCATTTGTTTGACATCCTGCTTTTTTCCTTTTTATATAGTGTGAGCCAGAGGAACTGACTCTGATTCATAATCTGAGGAAGATGATGAAAAACAATTGGGTAAAAAACAAAAAAAAAAACAAAAAAAACTTGAAGGAATAGTTCACCCAAAAATGAGAATTTACTAAAAATGCACTCACCCTCAGGCTGCCCGAGATGTAGAGTTTTTTTTTTTCATATTGAAACAGATTTGGAGGAATGTAGCATTACATGTTGCTCACCAGCGGATCCTCTGCAGTGAATGGGTGCTGCCAGAATAAGAGTTAATCTGATAAAACAATCCACAACTCCAGTCCATCAGTTTACATTATAGTGTGTAATTAACAAATATATCAATTAAGACATTTTTACCTTTTAACTGTTACTTCCAGCTAAAATATGAGTCCTCTATATATAATATTGCTTTCTCCTGTGAAAAAGTCATCTCTATTCTGAATCAGGAGAGAAATATGCTCATATCAAGTACAGTTTACCATTTGAGTAAAAACACAGTTTGCACAAGCAAAGAATCATTGAACAAAAACAGTTAAAAAAAAATATAACTGGATAACAGTGGGAAGGATAACACTGGAGGAAGAGTTCTTATGGATTATGGACTGGTATTTTGGCCATAAGCGACAGTATATGATGGATTTGTTTCTTACAAACAAGCAGCTTTTCATTACACAAGACATTCATTGATGGATTGGAGTCGTGTGGATTATTGCAGTTTTTCTCAGCTGTTTGGACTCTCATTCTGACGGCACCCATTCACTGCAGAGGATCCATTGGTGAGGAAGTGACGTAATGCTAAATTTCTCCAAATCTGCAATGAAGAGACAAACTCATCTACATCTTGAATGCACTGAGGCTGAGTAAATTTTATTAATTTAGTAAACTATTAATTTTATATTAAAATACAGATTTAACTCTCAGTGAGTTGTTCACTCTCTATTTACTTTACATTGCTCTCTGTCATAGAGTGGAGGTGCCATTCTCACAGCTTTGTCTCAGACCGGCTCTGTGTTCAAGCCACGGTCTGCTTACCTTCCCAGTGAGCTACTAGGAGAGGTCAGCAGCTCTCACACACAAAACAACCACATTATGCCTTTTTTCATTAAACTACAGAGTAAATGCCTTAAGTTAACAGAGTTTAGTTTTTCTTTTAACATCAACAATACACTTTGAAGAATTAGCAAAATAAAGTTTAGAGGCACCTGTTGTTAGGGAATCTGTTGTGCGTGCTGTATAGATTTGTTAAAAAGGCATAATATATTTGCACTCTCTCTTTCTTCCTCCCATTTTGTTTATGCCTTCTGTCTTTCAGGAGGGGTTCGATAATATGGAACCTTTTGTGCCCGTTTCTGTGTCTAACTACAATGAGAAGGAGTTTGAGAGCTGTTATCTGTACTATTTAGACCGCAACTGGCTGCAGCATCCACACAGTAAGTTTGTGTATTTGTTTGCCTGGAGTCTGAGCAGTGGTAATTGGCAGTGCTGTGTGTAAAGAGAATAATGAGGCATATAAAATGTAGGAAGTTCCAATTTATAATTTTCGATAGCCATATCACCCTTTAGCCCAAGACTAGTCATCCACTGAAGCTAAGCAGGGTTGAGCGTGGCACAATATGGCTGCCGTCGCATCATCCAAAATAATAATAAATGTAAATAAAAAATTAAATAAATAAAAAATAGATGGGTAAATAACTGAGTAAATACAGGACTATAGCAGTACAGTACAACAAAGAGTAGATAAAAAAATACAGACTAAATATTTTCCGAATAATATTTTAGACATTTATAATATAAATTTTTCATAGTATAAATTGTCTTTTAAACAGAAAAAATAAAAATAAAAATTGTCGTAAAAAAAAATTAAAAAATTAAAAAAATACATGTTAGGATTGGCAGTCCCTCACATGATGATGGTCATATTTAGAGGTCTGTGGCATCTAAAAGTTCCTGATTTCTAATTGAACAAGCTAAGTTTACGAGAGTTCATGTTACTAGATACCTATTTTTATTATTTCTTATCTTTTACCAACAGGTCGATCTGAAGAAGGAAAGAAAGAGCTTATCTTTCTCAGCAACAAGAACCCGTCCATCCTGGAACGATTGTGTGCCTTCTTGTAATGCACATTTGCTTATTCTTGCAGCTGTATCATGTGAATTCAACCAATGTATAAGCGTGCAACTTTTTTCATAATAAAATCATTTAGAAAAGACTTGGAAAATGTCTACCACCTTTTTTAAGGTGTGATTTGACTTTTGAACGAACTTGATAAAACTGCACTTCTCTTAAAAAACATTGTTGTTGGATGTCACGTGGTGAATGAGGTGGTCATGTGATCACAGTCTCCCCGAACTCAGTCCACGGTGCGTGAAGACCAGAGCCTGGTCTGTACACTGGTGGGAGACCATTTGTGGAAATGTAGTTTGCTGCTGCAGCTAGTTTTAGTCCAGTCAGCAGGGCTGGAATGGGTGCAAAAGTCCTAGTGTAATGCAGATAAGGCTTTAACAATGAACGACTGGATTTTCTTTAACTGACATTAACAAAGATTATTAAATGATTTTATTTTTGTTTTGTTCATTGTTCATTCATGTTAGTTAATAATCTAATGTTAACAAATGCACCTTATTGAAAAATCTTACCAGATATGTTATTTTTTCCATCCATGGAAAGTCAGCACAACCAAACTTTCATGCTTAAAAAAGTAAAAAAGACTAAAAAGTAATCCATATGAATTGAGCGGTCTTCTGAAGAGACAGATAGCTTTATATAAAAATATTTAATTTAGACCTCACATATAAACATTGATAAACTCACAAACATAATGTGGTAAACACCAAAGCTTTAAATACATTAAAGGACAGTAAAAAAAAAAAGTATTACAGTTTCCACAAAAAATTAACCAGTGTTTTTTTTTTTTTTTAATGTTTCTTTCATCAAAGCTGCATTTATTTGATCAAAAATACAGAAAAAAAGGTTATTTTGTGAAATATTATTGTAATTTAAAATAGTTTTATATTTTAATATACTTTAAAATATGATTTATTCCTGTGAAACAGTTGAATTTTTAGCATTATTACTCTAATATCTAACATGCTGATTTATAATCAATGTTGGAAACATTTTTGCTGCTTCATGTGATACTTTTTTTCAGGATTCGTTGGTAAATAAAAAGTTAAAAGGAACAGTGTTTTTTCAAAATAGAACTTTTGTGTTATAATATACTCTATATTATTCAACAGTTTCAACCCTAAATAAATCAGCATATTAGAATGATTTCTGAAGGATCATGTGACACTGAAGACTGGAGTAGCCTTTTAATGCTGAAAATTCAACCCTGCGTCACAGAAATAAATTACATTTTAAACTATATTAAAATAGTAAACCAATATTTAACATTTCACAGTATTAATGTTTTTTTTTCTGTATTTTTGATCAAATAAATACAGCCTTGATGAGCATAAGAGACTCCAGTACTTTTAACTGGTGTTGTTACATCAGTTTGGCCACTTTTAATTATTGGTGGGGACTTGTCCCCCTCAATGTCTGTGGTGGTTACGGCTCTGCATGTATTTAATATCCAGTCAAACCCCCTGGAGCTCTCTTTTTTTTGTCACCTCAGTCTCAGCTCTCAGAATCACTCTGAATCTCAGTCAGAAGTATCAGCACATTAAAGCTCAGGACCAGCTGCTCAGACAGTAGGCCTACTTCTCCCTAGATGGTGAGAGGGATAAAGATTTAGAAAGGGAAAAGAAAATAGGTTCAGAATCCTGAGTTCTGAATGGTGCACATCCCCACATCACAGTAAGAGTGCCGATGGCCAGCTGTGATTTCTCAACTCGTCTCTACACAAAAGCTGACACTCCAGACGACTACAGTCTCCAGAACTTCACGCTGACTGAAGAGGATATTCACATGGAGGTATCATACACAAGCAAAAACACACCATCACAGTTAGGGCTACAGGTGTGTGATATTAACAAAAGATTGTCTTGATATTTTGGAGGATTTTGTTGATAATAATTAGGTGTGTTTTTGTGCTGGGGGCCAATATTTGATTTTCAGGGGCATTTATATATTATACCTTTATAAGAGCAATTTATTTCTAAAATGAATAAATGTATGTTCTATGTCAAATTATTTTGATTAATCAAATTCAGTCAGAACAATAAGACTAAAAATATATATATAATTTAAAAAAAAAAATGATATTTTCAAATATATAGATTGTAGTAAAATTGTAACTATTAAAATATGAAATTATTGAAAAATATATTTCTATTTTTAAATATGAAACTAAAACGTTTTTAAAACAGATATCATATTCTGATTCATGTCTTCTTTCTCTCCCTGATTCTCCTGCTGCAGCGGGCACAGGCTCTCGCTGCTCAGCCTCTCAATCTATTTGCCAGTACCTGGAGCGCCCCCGCCTGGCTGAAGACCACTGGTGCACTGATTGGCAATGGCACCCTCAAAGGCAAGCCAGTACTACATAAGGTGCATGAAGGAACCTAAAACTGTATTTAAAGTGGCTTTTCGTCAAGACAAATGAAAAAGTTTAAACTAGACGAACGTTCAAGATAAGTTACACATACCATTTTTTTATATGGCTTTTCACCACATAAATATTTATGGGGTAAAGATATTTATTATGGGAACAAGAAATACTGATTTGTAACCATTTTAAAATCATGTTTATTATGTTATTATGATTTTAAGGGTTCAGATTCAGAAGGAAATATATAATTATACATTTCAAATATATATTAGTGTTATTATTATATAATAAAGGCTTACAAATGGAGATAATCAATATTAAATGTTATTTATAAATATTTAAAATGAATTCATATTATATTTAATATTTAATTATATAATTATATTATATATATTTAGTATATATTTTCCTCCCTCATCTCTTTTGTTCCCCTAAAAAAGATTATTTTTAGAAATATATTTTGCACTGCCACTAATATACAAAGTGGTCACAATATAATATGTTATTTAAACAATATTATATAATGTACCTTCGCTTTTTACAACTCTTTATGTTATTTAAACAATATTATATAATGTACCTTCGCTTTTTACAACTCTTTATTTAGGACCTGAATAACTATGTGACAGGCTGGACAGACTAGAACTTGCCCTTTAATTAGGATGGAGGGCCAAATTGGGTTAAGAACTTTGTGGACAGCCCTTTTATTGTGGACCCAAGTAAAGACAGCGCACCTTCTACAGCATGGCCCACTTCAGGTAAGATTCATTCAAGGCACCGTTAACAGTTAACAGACTTATGCCCTGCAGTGAGGACCATCTCATCTTTTTGTACCTGACAGCAAGTTGGGAGCATGTGGGAGGGGTCACAGAGTGGGCATGGCCTTCAGTCAGCACACCAGCCTGGATGTTTCATATATTGTCTCTATCAGACCTGATGCCTCAGCCGTGCTAATCGTTCTCAACAGTTAAACATTGTGATAAATTATTCTCAACTGGTGTTGTTACATCAGTCCAGGTGTATATAATGTTGTGAAATTGCAGGTCTGAAGAAGAGATGAAGTTTGAGATCAAACGTTGGGCTTTTTGCCAGGAAGAGCTCCAGCTCACCCTACTGTGGAGCAGACGCTGAATGGCTGTACCAAGCACTGCCTAAATAAACCACATACATACCTTAATGAGTACCTCAAATAATTTCAGTCAAGCTTAAAGCCAGTAACATTTCAAATGACTGCAGCAACCACGATTACAAAGAAATCATTTAACTCGAGTTAACGTTGGTTTATAATCTATCCATCTCGCTTGATAAATCTTAAGGCAAGCTGTTTTGGGGCATGCTAGGATTAGGCAGTCAAATTATGATTTATGGGTCAATTATTAATTTTTAAAGGCAATTAAAACAAAAAATGCGATTGAGTCATGTTTTAACAATGAATGGAAAAACCTGATGTATTAAATTTCTTGCACTGAAGACACTAAGAATTAAAAAGACACAATAAATGCAACTTTTCAAAGACATCTCTTCTGAGAATGCATATTTATGTCAACAAAAATCAATAGGAAGGTCTGAATGCATTGGTTGTTCGTCTGTGCCATAAGATCAACATGGTTCCTGGTTTTTATTCAGTTTTATTATTAATACATCATGGTCATACACATCATATAATATATATTTATATACTTTAATATTTAGCCATTCATCATCAATGTTTTTTTTGTTTGTTTTTTGTCTTCCCTAAATGAGTTTTCCAACTAAAATTATTTACATTAGAAGAAACTGTAATAGAAATGAGTGAAAAGAACTAAATCAAATTAAACTGAAGGACATTGATAGGTTTGTGATATATACACACCACAGTTGGAATCAAAAAGGAGAGAGAGACAAAAGTTCATGATCTCCTGAACAAAAGGGATGCGAGAACAACAAAAAACCTGGGGAAGTAAAGCAACGTTCATAAACCGCAAAGACACGGCACCCCATCCCAATGAGAATTCACATTGAACCATAAAAGGCGCTATCTGGGGAGTACAGCTCATCTCTGGGAAACTGAACACTGTACCATCTAAATCTGGGTTGGGAGTTGTGCTGCTATAGCAACAATATGTGCCCGAGCCTATCCTCATCCTGCACTGTTTGTTTCTTCACTCAGGGTAGAAATAAGGGAAGGGCATACTAGGCAAAATTCTGTGTGGAAAACTGTGGAGGGGATCAAAGACGTCTGAAAGACACAGAAACATTAGGATAGACAAAACTGAGAAGGACTGTGTTAGAGAACAGAAGTAAACAAACCATAGTAAAATATACCAGCATGAACACAAATAGCTTGGGTTAAGACAGAGAGCTTGGATAAGATGGACGGACGTGTGTGCGTGTGTTTCAGAAGGACCATCTCTCCGGTGTGCGAGGATCAGTGTTTAGGGAGGAAGGCTCTGACGACGACTGAGTGCCGCTTTCATCCCCATTAAGGCTCTTCCTGCACACAGGACACGTGTCGTGTTCAGAGTGGAAGAAAAGAGAAAGAAATGTCAGTGACAATTCGTGACCTTGAAATTATAGTTAAAACTGAAATTGAACCTCATGTCATGTGATAAATCTGAGCATGATTGGATCTAATAAGCACAAAAATACAAACTTTCCAGTTCTGAACAAAATAGAATTACTGTTCACCCCCGATGCTGTCTGCTGTGTTGGTATCAGTGAACAGTGAATTATAACAATAGATTCTGAGATTGGATTATCCACAAAGGAAACATATGACTACTTTTTTTTGGCTAAAACTACAATGAATTTTGGATAGAACTACTTTTTGTAAGGCAGCATCATTTCTCATGTACAACTGTTGGTGCAATATACATTAAAGTGATTATTACGTTTTGAATATAGATATTTTTCTTACAAAAATGCATCGATTCGCTACAGAAGGCCTTTGTTCATCCCCCGGAGCCTTGTTTTTTTATGGATGGGTGCTTTTTATTTATCTTCTTTTGAACTGGTGCATGCAACACCCACTGAGTGCCATGAAACAGCTTGAAAGATCAAAGACAATTTTTAATATAACTCTGACTGGATTTGTCTGAAAGAAGAAAGTCATATACACCTAGGATGACTTGATAGTGAGTAATTTATGGGCTAATTTTCATTTTTGGGTGAACTAACCCTTTAGTACAAAAGTCAGTATTTTCCAGATAACATTTACCTAATTTGCCTTGGCTTCAGAACAATAATATATAAGCCAGTTATTGAATTTAACAAACAACCCTCTCTTTTTTTACTTTTTTATTATACATTACACTTACACTACCGTTCAAAAGTTTGAGGTAAGTACTAAAAAAAAAAAAAAAAAAAAAAAAAAAAGGGAAAAAAATTATACTTTTATTCAGCAGGAACAAATTAAACATTTTAAATGTCTTTACTATTTCAAATAAATTTTTTTTTTTGCTTTGTGCTCATTAAAGAATCCTGAAAGAACTATAAGTTTCCACAAAAATATTAAGCAGCACAACTGTTCAACATTGATAGTAATAATAGTTTTTTGAACAGCAACTCAGTATATTAGAATAATCTGTTATTTTATAGTTTTGATGTCTTTACTACAATACAAATCACTTGGATGTTGCTGAGTCAATAAAATGTGTTTCAAAAAAAGACTGTTTGCACTATCTGCAAGAAAAATGTTCCAGATGTTTTACATTCAGAATTTTGAACTGTGACTCCAATCTTTTAATTACCAGATGTTTGTACACAAATAAAATAAAATGCTTTCTAGTGCTTACTAGATATCTAGGAATCTTTCCATTACCATTCATCATTTTTATTACTTCAAAAGATTCTCATATCTAAATACATTCATGACCTTTTCCTATGTCTTTCCCCCCTTCTCTCGCTTTAGTTCAGTTCCTTCCTTCCTATTTTGTCTCTCACCAGTTCAAGCCAGGGCACGATGCAGTCACTATGGAAGATGTGGTTACAGGGCAGCTGCCTGACCGGCTCACCGACTGTGTAGTCTTCCTTACATACAGGGCACTCCATATTGCAGTCTAGCAGAAGCGAGGAGAGAGAGAGACAGCGTGCAGGGGGTGAGAATAATGATATTTCAGTGCCTTAAATAGGAATTATAATTCATCACCACACAAGACTCATACTGGTAGGTCAATGACCCCCACTGAGTCTGAGAGCCTTAAATCATAACTTAAATGACACACTGTGCCTCTGACAGACCAGAAGAAGAAGAAGAAAAAAACGAGCTTCAAAGAAAGGGAAGAGAAGGGAGAGACTAACCAGTGTGTTCCTGAGTGATGATAACAGTGGGGAGGGAGGAAATTTTCTCTTTCTCAGCAGGAGGAGGACCTGTGTTTTCAAATTGACCCAATAACTGTGTGAGAGAAAAAACACAAATGATCAGCTTATTTGCACAGAGCCATGGATCAGGTAACATCCACAAACAACCCGTGTTCAGCTACCTGTGTGATGACTGCATCCAGACCCCCCTGTCCCCAGGCGTAGTCCCCAGGGTTTGAGTGCAGCATTCCCGTCCTAAAAAAAAAAAAAAAAAAAAACAAGAACACACACACACACACACACACACAGAGATTGAAGAAAAAAAACTAAATACACACTTGCCCTTTATAAAGCTAATTTATATTATATAACTTAGTTGTATAACCCTCAACATATAATATAAATAACTATATATAATGTAATATATAAAAATTATGTTAAGTAGTAACATGAGTCTTTGTATGCCATAATTCAGTGACGCTCAACAACTCTGAAATATCAATTACTGCATATAGCAAATATTCATTCAATTTTATTTAAATTAAAAGACCACTAGAAGTGACATCTAGAAGACATCTGTCACTGTCATCATTTTTTTTAATTAAAAATGGTACTATTACCCTCAGACACGCCGATGATTAATGCGCATCTCGTCAGTAAAGCCGGTTCTCTAATCAGCGGTAAATTCCAACAGGTGCGCGATTTCACATAGAGCAGCGGTTACTACACGGAGCCGTTGATCACAGACAAGCTGCGCCAATTCTAGCTTATAATGAACGTGGATTTGCGCAGCTTGTCTGTGATCAACGGCTTTGTGTAGTAACCGCTGCTCTATGTGCAATCGCGCACCTGTTGGAATTTACCGCTGATTAGAGAACCGGCTTTACTGACGAGATGCGCATTAATCATCGGCCGATATATATCGTGCACCCCTAATTAAAAATGAACCAAACATAAAAATAAATGTATCTATCTATATATACTGACTGCCCAAACTACATAGTTGCAAAATACTGAGGGAAAATCTTTACCATGACAGTGGAGGAGAGCCTGGTACTCCTGAATTGGCAAAAAGGCCTGCGAGAAACTGTTGTACTATTCTAGATGGAAAGAGGAGAGAGACATCGGTGATGAACTGATATTGGTGTTGGGGAATTCTGTCAACTGTTTTAATCAGTCATCTGACCCACATGCAGTACATGTAAATATTGGCAGAAACTACAAGGATACAGATTTTGTTCCCCACGTTTTTTGTGGAACAAAACTGTTTACACATTCCTGTTGAGAAGAACAGTTTCATTCATGTTTCTAAGCTGGGACATAAACCTTTCTGCATAAGAGGTTTACTACCTATTGTAATACTGTAGTAGACCTAAAGTTACTGGCTTATTTATAACAATTTCTCACCTTTATTTGCTACTCATTATGCCTATGTTAAGTCTGTTAAGTTTACTTACTGTTAAGTATACTTTTACTCCTGCCATTTAGAAATATACAATATCATATGCCTTTGTCACTTTTGAACAGTTTGTTACAAAATCATGATCTTGGTGTCTATGGATTCCTTGGGTCATGCCGAAACTGTGGATGTTGATTTTGCCAGGATCAGCCTAACCGCCTGTCCACCATTTAGAAATTTGTCATAAATTGCAATATCTTTTGAACCTTTAAAGTATCTGCACAAAAATCAGTAGGGATCAAGCAAAAATGCTTATAACTTTTGAAAACATTGTCCAAATTTTATTTTTATATCATTTTGTTTCCTGGGTTATGCCAATGCTGACGCAATCTCATTTGTCATTTTCCATTAATGTGCCTGTCCATCATACTGAAGTACATAAAAAAAAACGTTTTTTCGCTATTCCTACTACAAATTTTGTCCAAACCTGATCAGATAATGAGATGATTTTTGAAATGATCCGCACAGAGAAATACCTCTCTGAAGTAGACTGTGCCTGTGTTTTTTGACTTATGCCAGTTAGCTTAGCATGCTAACTGGTTGCCATTCTTTCTAATGTGGCTCTTCAGGTTTACCTTAAATTCTATATTCCTTAATGCATCACAAGCAACAGCTTTGATCTTTATTAAGCATGCCAATCATAAATGCTAATCTCACATTTGGCGTGAACAGGAGAGATTCAGCTAAAATTCAAAAAAGAAACTGATAGGGCAACCTCAGAGAAAAGAGAACGAAAACAAATCCACTGATTTGGGATATAAAACATGAAAAGCTGAGATATTTAACTTACCCCTCAACAGCGGGAGAGCGCTCCGGTCGACTGCTTCCTCTGGATCGGTACCTCCTCTGCGTGTGCAGTCGTGGAGGACGACCAGGACCCCAGTGCTCTCCTCCGCCTAGAGGGCCACTCAGGGACCCACCAAGCCCACCTGGGACAGAACCGCCAAACGGCCCTGTTCCGAGACTCCCAGACCCACTGCCACCTCCAGGAACCCGCTCAGAGTCAGGACTCTCTAGATCCAGACTGAACGGCCTCTCCACAAATAACAGCTGCCATAGCTACAGAAAAAGAGGGTATAAGAGAGCTAGTTATGAATGAGAAGTACAATGTACCTCATTCAAACTTAAGGCCCCGATATACTTCAAACGAAATTGAAGAACGAACTGATATGACGTCATTTCGAACAAAACCAGGCCAAAACGAAGTTCATTTTGCGATCATTTCAGCAGTTTGAAACGGCTCACCAAAGCAAACTTTTTGGGGGAATTCATTTTGGCTCCTAAACACCTTTGAGATACCATTGGTCCGTGGCGGTAACGCAATCTGTGTGTGTGTTCTGGAACTCCACCTTCTTTGACGTGCAATTTTTTTTTTCCGGTTCGTTTCTCATTCAGCAGAGGTCAGGCAGGAGAACAACATCTGCAAGTCACTAGCAACATAAATACACTGGAGTGTCGAATAGCTGAACTGCCACAGATATATCCACACCTGTACGATCGCTTGTGGAGAGACTTTAAAGATTTAGAGAAAGCATTTAATTCCTAGCAAGAAATTACAACAAAGTTTGGTGACGACGACCCGGAGTTATGCAAAAAGCGACATAGAGAAACATCAGATGCAAGTTTTCCAAAGCCATGAAAAGAATGAAAGGAAAGAGTAAAGATATAAGGTAGCAAGTACCAAATACATGTGTTTCAAATAAATGTCACACCATGCTGCTGCTGTTGTTCTTTAATTAAGCGGATTTAAAAGGTATACAATAAATGAAATGCTAAAAGAACATACAAAAATAAACCATTGTTTTTATCAAATCATGACACCACATAAAATATAAAAAAAGTTTAATAATTTATCCAGTTCAATAAAATAATTGAACACTAATAAAATAAAGTAACAAACAGGTTTGTGTTATTGAGATGACTCCAATATTTTTTTTCCACATCATGCTAAAGTTTTCAGACTATGAGCCATTAAAGAACAATTATGGAATGGAATGGTTCTTTTGTATTGCAAACATGATACTTGACTCTGAACTGCTGCTAATCATTATTCTTTTGTCTATAATATTCTGCCCATTGGTACCCGTTTCACACCTATATACATCATCATTGCATCTTTATCGTGTTTAGGGCATACGCGTGAGAGTCGTGACACACGTTTACATTAATCTACACCCCGCCTCCAGCAGCGCGGGGGTGTTGGAATGTTCGAAAACAGTATACTGTCACGCAGCCTTTTCAATCTTCTTTTTGCCCCCAAACGAAGAACGAAAACAAACTTTGTTTGAAGTATATCGGGGCCTTGAGTCAACAACTCCTTTTTAACAGCTACACAGTCTGTATCTCAGGCAGGAAAGATGTTGTAGAAAGAAGGGGTCAACGTACCTCAGCAAACTGTGAAGCTGTGTCATCAAGGCTATTTGAACTACTGTCCAGAAGACTAAGGATGAAACAATCACATTCATGTCAGATCTGGCTAAACATTGCTGTTTCACTCACTGCAGTACAGCTGACTGTCACAGTGAGTGAGACAATGATCTTAACCAGTGCTTCTCAATCCAGAACTGCACAATTTGGATGTCTCACTCATTTAACACAGCTGCCCCGCTGCCTATGGTGCCTAGACAATGACTTCACAGAAGCCTTCTAGTGTGAAGGCACCTCCTAAAAAAACTGGTTACGTCTGTTTTCATGTGTGCTTAAGTCATTACCAACCAAATATTTAATGACTGCAGTGTTTATTGTTTGTAAGGAATGGTGACATGCTTTAAAAGAATTTAAAAAATGTTAACCTTTGTTAATCCATTTATTTAGTGTTTTTAATCTATCAGATACCATATTCAACATATATCAGCTGAGATTGCATTCAATCGGTGGACACTTTGCTATCCTTCAATTTCAAAGCAGATGAGGAGTCATCAGATGTGAAAAGTTGAGAGAGCAAGTTGAAAGAAAAGTTGAGTTGAACAACTCCTTTCAAGTGTAAGTAGGTCAATGACAAATAAGAGTGTCAAAAAAAAGCATTATTTTATGAATCTAGTTTTTAACGTGTGCCAAGTTCTCAAAAGTTAACTTATTCATGATAGTTTGTAATGGATTTGAAAAACTTTTATAGAAAATTTTAAATTTTCAAGAAAGGTTTCAATTCAATAATGACTGAAAATGTCTTATGTTGTAACCATCAAGAGAAAGGTAATAACAACTTTTCTTTACACCTTAAAAAAATGAAAATGCTCACATCTTATTTATTTAATTTTTTAAGCAAATATTATGAATTATTAATTCCAATAATTTACTTATCTTATTACACAAGCTTTTTGGAGGGTTGCACCAAATGACATTCCACGACTTGAACTAACCTTGCCGTATCAGTAAATGATCAAATTATCATATACTTTTGCAACCTTGACACACAGTCATTAGGGTCTGCAAGGTCTATGAAATCATTTCCTGTTTTATGTTTTTTTTTTCTGCACGTCAGTTACACACCAAATGACTTTCAAACTAAAAAAATCAATCAACAAAACTTCACCATTGCTTTTTTCCTATGAAACAATAATAAAAGATCATGCCAACACACCTTATGTTTTTTTTTAAATCACTGAATAAATTACATTTTTTATGTATTTCAAATAAATTAATAGATCCGCTAAAATCTTTTCACAAATCACAATGCCACACTATTTTCAAGGTTACTGCCAGTAAATCTTTAGCAAAAGAATATAGAGTCAATGACAATGGACACATGGGAGATGTGGTATGTCCAGCAATGCATTCATAGCATTCAAAAGTGCTTCAATCAATAACAGTCGAGAGCTTCTTCATGTACTTTCACAGTATGCACTGAATATAATAATTTCAGACACAACACAGGACTACTAAAGACCTAATCATATAAATAAAAAGAGGAGACATCCACAATGTGCAGTACGCTGGAATTCTAAGACCAGGATTGAGAACCACTGATCTAAACCCTTTCCCAATAAATTCCAAAATGACACAAACTAAACTGAGCTGGAATTCAACACAATTCAATTGAATCCTTTGTGCTCCTCTGGCAGAATGGATGCACAAACTATGAATGATCTACAACTCTGCTTGATTTATCAATACTAAATATTACATCACAGCTCTGTGTTCACATCTTTTACTTCTCACGTCCGTTTGGTGGTGCTACGAATCCACAACGAATGAAAACTTATTTATATTCTCCAGTAGGCACTGAAAGAGCTGCCGTGTTAATGTAGCAGTGCAGGAGTAGCAACATGCCACTGGAGGCAACGAATGAGGAAGTGCAGCCATTGAAAAGCTCACCTGGAGTCTTCTGTAACCTCCTCGATGAAGCCCGAGTCACATCTGGGACAGATATACTCCTGAACACAAGCAAAATCACAATTATAATACAATGTCGGAAAATCACACCGTTGTCATCAACACTGCAAACAAACAAACAAACAAGATACTGTAGATGTGGTTTTGTGGGGACACATACATTTGCATAGCACTACAAAACACATTTATTTGAATTTTAAAACAAATATCCCTGTATGAGGAGAGACACTCCCTGTAATGTGTGTCACAACAATTGCTGGCTGATTTAAGAGGCGGCTTCCCTGTTTTGTTTTGTTTTTCTCTCCTATTTGAACAGGTCAAGACAGGTCGTCCTGTGGGTCTCCTACAAAAGTAAGACAATGGCTGCTTATCTTGAAATGCAGCACAACTTGAAACACAGTTCTGCCTCATTCACACTATATACACTAAGCGTGAACCAGTTATGATTCATCTTCTAAATACAGTAAGACGTTGACTTAGTTAAATGGGAGGTAATTAAAACAAGGGATTACACACAAGTTTGTTTGACACAGCTCATCCTCACCGATTAGCTCATGATGGATTGACTTACTGACACACTGACCAACAAGTGCTTAAATTAAACAGTCACTGACAGATTTGCGATGCACGTCAAATGTCACGTTACAACTAACTTAAAACAGAAACAGAAATATTTGGTATTCCAGTTTCGCTTCTGAAGAGAGTTCAGGATCGATCGCATTGTATCGCGCTTTTGAAAAGCTCTCAACGGTAACAGCATGAACTGAACATTTATTAAAGCCTAAAATGTCTTAAAATGTGAGTAAGTTACTATTTACAAAGAAAGCTAGCATGAAAACACACGATATTAGTGTAGCATTTGTGCTGAAGGTAAAACACGTCAGTTCTCCCGTGCACGAGCACCAGTCTTATGTTTAAAAACACCGGTCATTGATAAATACGTTTATTTTCAGTGTGTAATATTATATACAAACAACAAGGCACGACAGGCCTTTCGCCCACTTCAAGTTGATACACTGCTACAATGCTAACTTTAGCACAACAGTCAAACCTGCCAGAGCGACAGCGGGAGTACAGAAACCGAGTAAGATGAACCGGCTGTGCGTTACAAGCGACGCGGACTCACCGGCAGTTTGGGGCTCACTTCGCCCTTACAACAGTGACAGAAGAAGCGATGCGGAGGGACCGCCGCAGCCTCCGCCATATTTTCCGTGAGACTGTCTCTGTCCCAAACAGCAGCAGCAGCAGCCCTGGCCGTCGGTCCGCCCACTGCAGAAGGAGGCGCTCTGACATGAGGGTTCGGAAGT
Organism: Cyprinus carpio; assembly: GCF_018340385.1. Taxonomy (NCBI): domain Eukaryota; kingdom Metazoa; phylum Chordata; class Actinopteri; order Cypriniformes; family Cyprinidae; genus Cyprinus; species Cyprinus carpio. Next base: position 5,107,761 of record NC_056587.1, read on the forward strand.
CCGATTCATTGTAGCCGAGTGAGTCGACTCACTTGGACCGTTAAATGAACTGGTCAAAACGATACATTGATTCTGAGCCAAGTTTATTTGTCACACATCTTTTCAACTGCAGTGAAATTTGTTTTCTACAAACCTAAGACTGTAAATAGTAAAATAAAGGGAGTGATTAATTAACAATAATAAATATTAAAAAAATATATTTAATAGCTCAAAATGTGTTCCTGTCTCAGTCAAATTGTTATTTTTGTTGGACATTGTCATATATTATGTTTATGTTTTCAATATGTCATTCATCTAATTGTTTTACTCTCAGAACATGGTTTTTAGTCGAGCGATTCACATTCGGTTCTTCTGAATCATTAAAAGAATCCGTTCATTGCAACGATTCGTTCTCTGGTCAGGCGTTACTGACACTGAAACCTCCACATGACCACGGAAAATCGTCAGTGCTGGTGATTACACACCGCCTGAACAGCACATGAGATTAAAAAGTGAGTTTTAAACTCTAAACACGTACAGCTAGATACTTTTTAGAGTTAGGGTCATGTTTGTGCATGTGCATTATTGTGTTTTTTTTTGTGCAATGTTAGGCTACATGAGATATTTGATTTGTAGAAAGGCTAGACATCTACTAATGCTGCTTTCATGAGTTAGTTTGTGTAACGAGTATCACCTAGAAGTCATATTTTATATATAGTTCACATCAAGATAATATGATATTTATCTGTTATGGTTATATATTAGTAAAAATAACTGGGATTATTGGCAGTAGATCTACACTGACCGCTCATACCTCTGGAATGAAACAATTTAATGATGCAGTAAGCTTAGAAACGGCTGTGTAATACAGATTTTGAACTCACAGTCATTGTTTATATTTATATATAAAAAATTATATTCAAGTTTATTTAAATGTATTTATTTACCTTTTATTCAACATTACTTATTACTAAAACGAATGTATTGTAAAATATTACAATATGTACCAGTAGTTTTAGAGTGAAGGCATTCATCAATTACATAATTCGCAATTCTTCATGGGAGTTTTTGTTTCTTTAATAACAGCAACTTTTCTGATTGGTGGCTCTTTCTTCAGGATTATGGGTAGTGTAGTTATTCATTGGAATTCATCAATTAAAGATGAGTTTAAAAAAGACTCTGGGGCTGCTACAACCTCGCGTAACTGCCTCAGAGCTTATGGTCTGTCCTAAAAGCTATATATTTTGCCACTAAAAATATGATTGCACTCCTTTGTCGGTACTGCAAAATTTGTGTTTCTTAAGGTATTTAAGTTATCTGTTGTTCCTCTCTCTTCTGCAGATGACAGCGCAGGAGGTGCGTCTGTGTGGGCTTCTACTGCAGGAGCACTTTGGAAATGTGGTGGAGAAAGTGGGCACTCATCTCATCCGCAGTGGAGTTCTGACACTGCGAGCTCTTGCCCATGAGACCAAACTTCCTCTCGACCTGGTATTGTCATGTACTTAAGCTTTCTCTATCACATTCTTTTCTTTCTTGTTTCATTCTTTCTGTCGTCCTTTTGCAGAGCCAGTAATTCATTGTGTTCTCTTTAACACACTCTTCTCCTGCTAGGTCAAGAAGTCTCTGTGTGTGCTGGTGCAGCATGGGATGTGTACGTTTGGTGCTGGGCGTCGTGGTCCAGCAGGACCTGTGGAATATCGCATCAACTGCGAGCATATCTTCCACATGCTCCGTTATCCACGCTACATCTACACCGCCAAGAGTCTTTATGGAGACACCGGCGAGCTCATTGTTGAGGAGATACTCCAGAGAGGACAGATGACTATGAGCAGCACAGTCAAGACTGTAGCAGACCGGCTGACCCACAATATGCCAGGTGAGAAATTATAAGAATACAAGTAGACTGAAGGGCTAATTCAGATATGAAAACAAAAAAGGATTTAAGAATATAGTTTTTTTTAAGGATTTTGGCTTACAGTATATGTGATATAAAAAGTATAAAGTATATAAACTTTAAAGCGAACTCAGCCCCTTTAAACCAAACTTAACTGAGGCCATCTTGGTATAAGTATGGTTTGCATGTTCAGCATTCACCTTATTTTCACAATTGCGTAATGGCAAATATTTTGGAAGCTATTTTACCATATAAAGGGGATGTTGGCATACAGAAGAGGAAATGAGTTGCATATATTATTGCTTTATAGAGCTGACAGAAACCTATAAAAAATTATTGTACACTTTAAAGACAAAGGTCTTTAAAGGTTCTATGAAAGTTAATATAGGCCTACATACTGTAGATATTATTCTATGCATTTAATTATGATTGTATTAATTATTTTTTTTTTTTTGTATGTACCACAATCAATCTCAAGTTTTGAACTTTCATTTTGATAAGAATATATGTTTTATTGCATCCATGATTATTATACCAAGACTAATACAAGATTTTTTTATTGAACACAGAAACTTGTTCTGGTGCTTCTTATTCCATGGTTAAGTGAATTAAAATGCTTATTCAGCTTGTTAAAGGGTTACTCCATCCCAAAATGAAAATTTTGTCATTATTCACTTACCCCCATGTCATTCCAAACCTGTAAAAGCTTTGTTCGTCTTCGGAACACAATTTAAGATATTTTGGATGAAAACAGGGAGGCTTGAGACTGTCTCATAGACTGCCAAATAAATAACAGAGTCAAGGTCCAGGAAAGTATGAAAAGCATCGTCAGAATAGTCCATCTGCCATCACTGATTCTTATGTCTTGACTTCTGTTTGAGATGTACCTATTGAAATACTTTTTTTTTTTTTTTTTGCACCAGAGGGCCAGAGTATGGACTACAGTGAGGTTGTCTCTGCATTTTCCCAGTTGGTTGAGACTCATTTCCTGCAGCGTTGTCCTCCTTTGGCTTCAGCAGGATCATCAAGCTCAGGAGCAGTCGACACTCCTCTTCCGTTTGCAACACAGCCCACTGAACCAGAGAGCAACCCAGACTGCTACAAACTACCCTATATCAATCTCACCGGTCAGTTACTTCAGTCAAAACACTCATCACATACTGAGAAACATTTAGTGGTCAACTCATATGGTATATACAGTACCGGTGAGAATTTTAGCTTATGCTTAAATGCTTAAAATTATTTTAGTATTACAACAGGTAAACGTTTTGTGGGCACCAAATGAATATAGTTCTTATAGTTCTTACCATATGAATATTGTGTCATAGCTAGAAATATTCCGTCTTATTGAGAATAAAACTCAGGTAGTTGAATTGTGGTTATTCAGGTCAAGGAAAACGCAGACGCTCAAGCGAGGGTGGTGAAGCTGAACAGCGTGCGGCAAAGAAAGCCCGGACAGACAATAGTGAGGTATTACGATTGTGATGACGACTTCACCTATTCACATGTTCATTAATTGCATTTTTCTTGCATTGTACATCTGTTTTCTCCACTGTCCTCCAGTGTGGTGATGACGGGATCTATTGGCAGGTGAATTTTCAACGCTTTCACCTGCACTTCAGGGATCAGGCCATCATTAGTGCTGTTTCCTGTAAACTTGATCAGGTGACTAACCACCACTCTGTATATCAAATAATCTAAGATATGCTTTGAGATATAATTAGCTTGTGGACTGAATATTCTTTCACGGCTGTATCTGAGACAGAATGTTCTGGATTCTCACATTTAGATTTTCTCCCCCAGGGAAATAATAAGTTGGTAGAATGTAGGTCTTTATCGGCGTTTCTCCCCTGTAGACCAGCAGTGAGATTGTTAGGACCATGTTACGGATGAGTGAAGTTACCACGCCGGCTCACGCTGCTTTCACACAAGCTCTTTCAGCCAATGAGGTAATGGACAGACATGCACATTTTTGTTTCTTACTGAGAAATATTTAAAGTGACATGTCTAATTATTTTAGGATTGAGTTCATTTGTGTTTAAAATGACAAATGACTGTGTGACGTGTGATCAAAGCTTTACTGTTTTCCATCAGATTTTCCGAGCTCTTCAGTCCAGTTACAACATCGCCAGACCAAATTTAGATCAATACCTCTCTCTCCTGGTGGATGATCCGGTAAAGCAATGCATACACAGATACACACTACTTGATAGTTGCTAATTATACAAGAGTTAAATGACTTTAGAATGTTTTAAATGGCTTAAAAACGTGTATGTATTTTTTTCTACTAGATGGAATTTGTGGGGAAGACAGGCGACAGTGGAGGAGGAATGTATGTGGTCAGTATCCCTTTAAAACACCGCCTGAAGGATAAAAGGATACTTTCCATGTCTAACTTCAAATAGTTTTTATTATAATTCATTTATTTATTTTTCAAAAGTATGGGGTTTGGGTTAGTAAGATTTTTATATTTTTTTAATGCATCCTTGCTGAATCTTTTATTCAGCAAGGATGCATTAAATTGATCAAATGTGACAGTAAAGGTATTTGCAATGTTACTAAGATTTCTGTGTTAAGTGATAAATGATTAGCATACATAAAAAAATAACCATCAAAATGTATTAAAATAGAAACATTAATTATGTTAGTAATACACTATTATTATTGATTTTGCTGTTTTTGATCAAATAAATGCAGCCTTGGTGAACATAAGAGACTTCTTTCAAAAACATTTCAATCTTACTGACCCCAGAATTTTAAACAGTACATGTATCTAAAAACATAGTACACAACTAATAATATATTGGTTGACCCTTGACCCTGTGGTCAGATCTACACCGTGCACTGGCTAACCTGGCCAGGGCTACCCTGGAGTCTGTGGTCCAAGAGAGGTTAGTAGAGTCGTAGTGTTTTAGCTTCCTAAAATCTTTTGATTTAGTTCTTGGTTGAATGATGCGACTGTGCTTTATGTCAGGTTTGGTTCCCGCTCAGCTCGAATCTTTCGTCTGTTACTGCGGAAACGGCACCTGGAACAGAAGCAGGTGGAGGATTTTGCCATGATTCCAGCCAAAGAGGCTAAAGACATGCTGTACACACTCCTGTCTGAGAACCTGGTTCAGCTCCAGGTAACACACTATCTACCTTATTTATAATGAGAAAGCAAAAACTGCCATTTTTACCTTGAATGTGCAAGGCCTCGTGTGTGTCATGGATTTAGTACATGTGTGGGTAGTATGAAGACAATTCGTACTACAGTCGTCATGTTTGATTTGACATTTGACACACAGCATCAGTTGCGATGCTTACCTGCCATTCACACTCCCATGGCCTCATGGGATAGTAAAGTGTCCTTTGAATGCACACTCCAGAATCTCGTCAGAAGATGGATGTTTTAATTTAAAGCTACACATAATAAGCATAGTTTGTAGCATTGTCTTAGCTTATTGGATGATTGACAGGCGAGGATGCGGTCATTTGCTACTCTCAGGGATACTTCGGGACGTATTGCATTTAGACTACAATGTGTTTTAGTCACATTATGTTCTTTCTAAATACATTAGAAAGTAGTTTAAGTGATCACAAAACATTTTGGACCTTTGTATTAAATGCTGTTCACTTGTGATTGGGCCATCTGAGATGGATTTTAGCATAAAATATAAAGGAAAATGAGGCTTCATACCCCTCTTTATATTGTACGTGCAGGAAATCCCTAAAACGCCAGACTACGCCCCTTCTCGCACCTTTTACCTCTACACAGTTAATCAGCTGCCCACCGCCAGACTACTTCTGCAACACTGCTACAAGGTACAGAGCTCATACAAACGTTCTTGGAGTGTTTGTTCAGTAATGCTTATAATGTTTTGACATTTGTATGCGGACCCCATACAGACCGTTTGCAACCTGATCGAGAGGCGGCTGTATGAGACCAAAGAGAACAAGCAAGTCCCTCCTTTTTTGTCAATAAAAAAACATTTAATCTAAGTACTAGTTCTTAATTATGTCATTTTGACAGGCGACTTTTGGAAAAGTCCCAGCGAATTGAGGCCATCCTGGCTTCCTTGCAGGCCACAGGGGCAGAGGCGGCACAGCTGACGGAGGTGGAGGAGATGATCACAGTTCCAGAAAGACAGCAGCTAGAGTCCCTACGACACCACATTAACAAGTCCTGCACAAACCAATTACTCTCTAAACATGAATCAGTCACGTGATTCATGTTCGGCCAATCATTAATCTTTTCTCTTTGTGCTTGTGGTGGCAGGTTGGATTCCAGTGAAAACCAGGTGGATGAGACCATATTTCTTCTGGAATCTTACATTAACTCTACAAAGACCTCTCGCTGACAGTTTTTATGCAACTGTAGATCTAGTTCAGAAAACAAAGTTGTTGATGTTTGTTTGAAAAGAGGTGAAATAGGTGGCTGAAGAAGAGTAGATGGGGCTATTGCTGTTTTCAAACGGAGATGTTTATTTCTTTTGCAACAAGGAGTGACTGATTTGTATTTAATAGTGTATTTTGTGTAGCTGTGAACAATTTTGTTTTCCACAGGAAAATTATTTTATTTAATGGTTTAACATTTTTTATTCAAAAATTTGTCCTGATGTAAAAAAAAGCAAATACAATTTTCCTGTACCTTGAACATGAAGACTGAAACAGACATTGTTATTTCTGTTAAGAAAAAATAAAATAAACTGATTGCTTGGAATTACAACATATGCTTTCAACTTTCTTTTTCACAAATAGTGCATTTGCTTGTTTTCCTGCTCGTTCTTTCAATGCAATGCAATTGTAAATGATCTGGCTCTTATGAAGCCAGAGAGTCTTCCAGATCAACCTTCTTTCTCATCCGGTAAAATCTTTTGCAACACATTGGGATTCATGTGCTTTTTGTGCCTCAACAGATTCCAAATCAAACATTAGGTGTGAGACCTTGTGACCCGCCATCAAACTGACTGACCTGCAAGAACTGACACCCGTCAATCGCAAAGCTTTACGCATCATGCACCCCTTTGCATGTCCATTTATTAAATACTTTGGCCCATTTTTTAGCACTCTCAGCTCCTTTAAATCCATTCTGCAGATTTTCCCCCAAAATCAGCAAAGAAAATGAAAGAATAAGTCTGTAGATTCCACCTGGACTTGATAATGGATTGTTTGTGGTCCTGGAGCAGACGTCTCATGTCTCAAAGGGGAAGTAATGGCTACAAAAAGCATATCTCCTGGTTGTAAAGGAAACTGCTCCATCTGCTCTGCAGTGTCAGTTGTCTTTGTTCTCATCCTCATCCGTCCTCTGTTTCCTTGTGAAAAACCCCAACTGTGAAGAAACATTCAACACATGGCTTAAGACTGCTGAGTGCTATTAGTGGTAAATATAAATTGTTTTGGGTAGTAATGTGCTTCAGATGTGGTCGCTGTACACCAGATTATGTGTTGTGCTCAGTACCTTCCAAAGGAGGAATACTAAGAGTGCAAGAAGCAGCAGTCCTCCAATGATGCTTCCAATCAGAATCCAGAGAGAGATTGGGATTGAACGCCCCTTCAGCACTTCCAAAACCGTCTATACATGCATACAGAGACAGCAAGAGAGTTTAAAGGTGCAAGCTAGTAGAAAATTCTGGTTTTGTAGGAAACAGTTTGCAAGTTATTTAAAGTTTAATTTTTATATACAGTTAGGTCCATATATATTTGGACCCTGACACAATTTTCATAATTTTGGCTCTGTATGCCACCAGAATAGAAATAAAATGAAACAATCAAGATGAAATTGAAGTGCAGACTTTAAACTTTAATTCAAGGGGTTGAACAAAAATATAACCTTAAATGCTTAGGAATTACAACAATTTTTATACACAGACCCCCAATATTCAGGGGCTCAAATGTAATTGGACAAATAAATAGAATGATAAATAAAATGTTAATTTTTAATATTTTGTTGATAATCTTTTGCAGGCAATGACTGCCTTAAGTCTAAAACTCATGGACATGAGCAGAGACTCGTGAAGCTTTACTGCAGCTGACGTCATTTGTTATTAGTTTGTGGGTCTTTCTGCCTTCAGTTTTGTCTTAAGCAAGTGAAATGCATGCTCAGTCGGGTTGAGATCAGGAGATTAACTTGTCCATGGCAGAATATTTCACTTTTTTACCATTAAAAACTCCTGAGTTACTTTTGCTGTACGTTTTGGGTCATTGTTCATTTGTATACAAGACAGTATATCCATATACACTTCAGAACTCATCCGCCTGCTTCTGTCCTCTGTCACGTCATCGACAAACACCAGTAACCCAGTGCCACTGGAAGCCATGCATGCCGATGCCATCACACTGTCTCCACCATGTTTCACAGATGATGTTGTATGCTTTGGATCATGAGCTGTTCCAAGCCTTCTCCATACTTTTTTCTTCCCGTCATTCTGGTACAGGTTGATCATAATTTCATCTGTCCAAAGAATGCTTTTCCAGAATTGGTCTGGCTTTTTTAGATGTTTTTTTTTTTTTGGCAAAGTCTAATCTGGCCTTTCTATTTTTGGGTCTTATGAATGGTTTGCACCTTGTGGTGAGCCCTGTATTTGCTCTTGTGAAGTCTTCTCTTGATTGTAGACTTTGACAATGACACGCCTGCCAGTGATCTCCTGGAGAGTGTTCTTCGTTTGGCTGGATGTTGTGAAAGGGTTTTGCTTTACCATGGAGAGGATCCTTTGATCATCCACCACTGTTGTCCTTCATGTACTGTACATCTAGGCCTCTTTATGTTTTTGAGCTCACCAGTGCGTTCTTTTATTCTGAGAATGTACCAAACTGTTGATTTGGCCACTCCTAATGTTCCTGCTATCTCTCTGATGGATTTGTTTTGTTTCTGAAGGCTAACAAATGTATGTTTCACTTGCATGAAGAGCTCCCTTGACCACATGATGTGGGTTCACAGCAACAGCTTCCAAATGCAAATGGAACACAATCAACTCCAGAACTTTTACATGCTTAACTGATGTAGAAATAGTGAAGGAATAGCCCACACCTGTCCATGAAACAGCTTTTGAGTCAATTGTCCAATTACTTATGGTCCCTTGTAAAAGGGGGGAGGTACATATTAAAGTGCTGTAATTCCTTAACCTTTTCTCCAATTTTGATGAAAATACCCTCAAATTAAAGCTCAGAGTGTGCACTTTAAGCCCATTTTATAACTGTAACTTGAATATGATTTGGTCAACAGCTAAAATAATAAAAATTGTGCCTGTGTCCAAATATATATGGACCTAAGTAAGTGTGGGTGAGTTACTACTTTTTAAAGAGTCTTCCATTTAACACCATCATTTATTAAGATTTATTTGCAGATATGGAATAGCAATGGAAACAATAGGATGGATTTTTTTTATGTGAACAACATATACACTGAACAAAACACTTTTGTTTTTGCCCCCATTTTTCATGAGCTGAACTCAAAGATCTAAGACTTTTTCTATGTACACAAAAGGCCTATTTCTCTCAAATATTGTCACAAATCTGTCTAATTGGCAATTGGATATTGGCACAGCAATGGGACTCAGGATCTCGTCACAGTATCTCTGTGCATTCCAAATGCCATCAATAAAATGCACCTGTGTTCGTAACTCAAGTCAGTTACGACAACAAACTGCAGTCAGGTCGAGACCCTGATGAAGACGACGTGCATGCAGATGAGCTTCCCTGAGACGGTTTCTGACAGTTTGTGCAGAAATTCTTTGGTTATGCAAACTGATTGTTGCAGCAGCTGTCCGGGTGGCTGGTCTCAGACGATCTTGGAGGTGAAGATGTTGGATGTGGAGGTCCTGGGCTGGTGTGGTTACACATGGTCTGCGGTTGTGAGGCCAGTTGGATGTACTGCCAAATTCTTTGAAACGCCTTTGGAGATGGCTTATGGTAGAGAAATGAACACTCAGTTCACGGGCAACAGCTCTGGTTCCTGCAGTCAGCATGCCAACTGCACGCTCCCTCAAAACTTGCGACATCTGTGGCATTGTGCTGTGTGATAAAACTGCAGATTTTAGAGTGGCCTTTTATTGTGGCCAGCCTAAGGGCACACCTGTGCAATAATCATGCTGTCTAATCAGCATCTTGGTATGCCACACCTGTGAGGTGGATGGATTATCTCGGCAAAGGAGAAGTGCTCACTAACACAGATTTAGACAGATTTGTGATCAATATTTGAGATAAATAGGCCTTTTGTGTACATAGAAAAAGTCTTAGATCTTCGAGTTCAGCACATGAAAAATGGGGGCAAAAACAAAAGTGTTGTGTTTATAATTTTGTTCAGTGTAGTAATAGCCCAATCATAGTATGATGGAGGTTGTATCTCCTCTCATGTGACTTTTTTACGCATTCATTCTCAGTAACCAATTTCATAGTTTTTGTGTTGTTTTATTTTTGTACTGTGGATCATTTTGTCATTCAATATTTTTGAGGAGGCACTGCCTAGTAGGGAAGGATTTCATTTTTGTCAACAAGCTTATTTTTTCTGTTTTTTATTTACACTAAAAGAAAGCTTATAGAAAGAGTGAAGACCATAATTGGCTGGTTCAGGTGTGCTTAATTAAGTTTAGAGTAAAACTCTGCCAGACAGGGGCCCTCCAGGAACAGGTTTGAACAACCCTGGTTTATGAGTTTATGTCCTGTCAGTTTTCTCACCTCCCTCAAGAGGGCAGCATTTCCCATTGTAATCAAACTGGACTCTCGAGCTGACAGCTGGTAAGAACCCACAATTGTCACTGCTTTAAACTTGGCCTGACAGAAGCACACAGTAATTAGAGGTTAGAGACTGAAAAACAAACACATCCCAGTAAAGACATCTGACCTCTGTAGCCATTTGCCTGTGCGTACTAAAGTTTGGGTGATGTCACCTGTCGGAAGAAGTTGTCGTGTATCCTCCTGGTGATGCGAATCAAGGTCTGTCCCTTCAGTAGCTGCTGGATGTGACACACAACCTCCACACACCAAGAGGAAGTGCAATTCTAAATATGAAAACAAAATGATATTATATTAATAGATGCTTAACAGCAGTACTTAAAAAAGCAGTTATTTTCACAAATATAATTATTTCTTGGACCCTCTGATGGTGGTTTCGGCCCTGGGTACTTTAGGTCAGGGGTTTTCAAACTAATGTTTACAAGGAAGTGCTAGGGAGTCTGTGGAAATGTTTAAAGAGAAACTATATAAAAATAAATAAATAAATAATATTAAAATGAATAAATAAATAAAATGTGCTTAAAATAAATAAAACTAGATCAAAAGAAGTAAATTATTTAGTAAATTAATCAATACAAATTAACTTAAAATGTAATAATGTAACAATTTATTTCCAACTTAAATGTAATATATATATAATTACTTTATCAATTACAAGTATAAATTGCATCTTTATACAAAAAAAAAAAACAAAAAAAACATGCATTTTAAATTTACATTTTTATCACTATCTCTATTTTGGTCCTCTTCTGCTGCTTTTATTCTCGTAGACATGCAGCCAAAACTCACTGGTTCATTCCAATTTTATTTTATTCTCTCGTCCACTCAAACACTTAACAGGAATTTTGTCCCACTTTTCAACCAGATAAAAAACAATGTCTATGCAGAGACAGTGAGTTGTCAATTTCAAGTCCATTCAGCACAAATCAACTAAACTCACTCTCAAAATTCTGTTGTTTAGTCCTGAAAATTTAATAGATTTACTTCAGTTATAGAATACAGTAGTTAATTTCTTTCAGATCCAAACTTGGAGAGAACATAGTATCTGTCTTCTCACCAGTAGTTCAGTTTTCTTCATGTCCTCTGGGTGAAATGGACGCACATCTCTCTGACTGGACTTTAACTTAGAAAGATTACTGATTATACTGCAGTTCACACCTGAAGACTACAAATAAACAGAAAACCCATCAACAACTACAAGAACACAAAGATGCATATGAATTACAGTAAGACTATATACACGCATGCAAGTGATACTAACATTAAGAGAGAAAGCATCAACCACAGTTGCAAAAACTCTGTCTCCGGAAGCCACGGCAGGCAAATTGACGATCAGCTCCAGATTACTGACAGTGTAGCAGCCCAGATTCTGCACCTGATAACAAAAAACATACTCACATGTACAAACCCGATTCCAAAAAAACAGAATGAAATGTGGAAGTTTCACATTTATATATTTTATTCAGAATACAACATAGATGACATATCAAATCTTTAAACTGAGAAAATTTATCATTTTAAGGGAAAAATAAGTTGATTTTAAATTTCATAGCATCAACACATCTCAAAAAAGTTGGGACAAGGCCATGTTTACCACTGTGTGGCATCCCCTCTTCTTTTTATAACAGTCTGCAAATGTCTGGGGACTGAGGAGAGAAGTTGCTCAAGTTTAGGAATAGGAATGTTGTCCCATTCTTGTCTAACACAGGCTTCTAGTTGCTCAACTGTCTTAGGTCTTCTTTGTCGCATCTTCCTCTTTATGATGCACCAAATGTTTTCTATGGGTGAAAGATCTGGACTGCAGGCTGGCCATTTCAGTACCCGGATCCTTCTTCTACGCAGCCATGATGTTGTAATTGATGCAGCATGTGGTCTGGCATTGTCATGTTGGAAAATGCAAGGTCTTCCCTGAAAGAGACGACGTCTGGATGGGAGCATATGTTGTTCTAGAGCTTGGATATACCTTTCAGCACTGATGGTGCCTTTCCAGATGTGTAAGCTGCCCATGCCACATGCACTCATGCAAGCCCCATACCATCAGAGATGCAGGCTTCTGAACTGAGCGCTGATAACAACTTGTGTTGTCCTTGTCCTCTTTAGTCCGGATGACATGGCGTCCCAGTTTTTTCCAAAAAGAACTCCAAATTTTGATTCGTCTGACCACAGAACAGTTTTCCACTTTGCCACAGTCCATTTTAAATGAGCCTTGGCCCAGAGAAAACGACTGCACTTCTGGATCATGTTTAGATATGGCTTCTTTCTTGACCTATAGAGTTTTAGCCGACAACGGCGAATGGCACGGTGGATTGGTGTTCACCGAAAATGTTTTCTGGAAGTATTCCTGAGCTCATGTTGTGATTTCCATTACAGTAGCATTCCTGTATGTGATGCAGGGCCGTCAAAGGGCCAGAAGATCACGGGCATCCATTATGGTTTTCCGGCCTTGACCCTTACGCACAGAGATTGTTCCAGATTTTCTGAACCTTTGGATGATATTATGCACTGTAGATGATGATAACTTCAAACTCTTTGCAATTTTTCTCTGAGAAACTCCTTTCTGATATTGCTCCACTATTTTACGCCGCAGCATTGGGGGAATTGGTGATCCTCTGCCCATCTTGACTTCTGAGAGACACTGCCACACATGCCAATTGACCTAATAAGTTGCAAATTGGTCCTCCAGCTGTTCCTTATATGTACATTTAACTTTTCCGGCCTCTTATTGCTACCTGTCCCAACTTTTTTGGAATGTGTAGCTCTCATGAAATCTAAAATGAGCCAATATTTGGCATGACATTTCAAAATGTCTCACTTTCAACATTTGATATGTTATCTATATTCTCTTGGGAATAAAATATAAGTTTATGAGATTTGTAAATTATTCCATTCCTTTTTTACTCACAATTTGTACAGTGTCCCAACTTTTTTGGAATCGGGTTTGTACTCATGAGCTTTCTGATTTTTAAAAAAATATAAACCAATGAGCCTATAAGGTTTACTTTCACCCACCCTGAAATGTGTGTGGAATTCGGGTCCTGTCCCCTCTGACAAGGTCCTGGTCGGGTGAACCTCATAGCGGTTTAGGTTGGAGTCACTGTAGTGAAATTAACTGAAATAAGACAACCACATGTGCATGTTGTACACTGAACATGCATACATTTTTTTAAGGTTGCACTTAGATGTAAAAGGGAAGGTGATGTTGGGAAACGTATAAAAGAAATAATAATCAGTGCTCTTTGGATAAGGGATGAAATAGCATAAAAACATATAAGGCCAAGGCACTCGGGATTTAGAAAATGTAAAAAGCCTTTATTTACTCATGGCTATTTAATTAAAAAAATGAATTGAATGAAGTATAAAAGGACTTTGAGTAGCAGCATTTTCATTACTCTTTTGCATAATTATAATAACAACAACAATAATAATTATTTATTATTATTATAATTATAATTTTGTCGAATAAAGATGTGTGCTACTACTACTGTACCATTATAGACTTCAATAATTCACAAAGTACTGAAGGTCACATTAGTGGTCAATGATTAAGAAAAGCAGACATTCAGACGTGTGTACTGGATCATCACATTAAGTAACTGACCTTGTGATGAAGAGATCGGGCTCATACTGTACAATACTCTGTAACTGAACACTGTTGTCTGAAAGTGTGCCTTCACTCTCCACACTGTCACTGTGGAAACACACACATTTAGTATACATCTGTAAATGTGCATTTCCAAATGTGTGTTAGATGTTTGTGCGCTGTATGCAGAATGGTGTCATGTCACAATGTCAAAAGTGATTTAATAATGTAATAATAATAATAACAAATAATGTAATTATTAAAAAAAAGGCTATAGCATCCTTGGGCAGTACCATTTGCTAATGGTTTAAGTGGTGTTTGTTTGTGTGTGTGTGTGTGTGTGTGTGTGTGTGTACCTGGTAGCAACAAGCTTCATCTGAACCTTACTGATGAGAGACATACAACTGAACTCAAATTCCAACATGAAGTTCACCTGAGAAAAATGAGGCCAATGAACCAAATCAGCTCAATGATTGTTTCAATGAATCATGATAACAAAACTTTGTTCTTTCAGAGGCTTACCCTCGACTGAGAGCGGAACACTGGGTAACTGACATTACAGGAGTGACTGTTGGAGCTTAGAGCAGTGCATTCAATCTTAAACTGGGCGTCTTCCTACAGAGAGAGAAAGAGAGAAAGAAAGAGACAGAAAGAGAAATTACTGTAAGAAGCAGGACCAAGTGTGATTCATGAAATAGTGGATTGTACTGTACTTTTGTATGAATTATATGTATATATTAGAATATTTTGTTTACTTACACTACCGTTTAAAAGTTTAACTTTAAAACGTTTAAAAAATATATATTTAAACAATTCCTTATGCTCATCAAGAATGCATTTATTTGATCAGAAATACAGTAAAAAGGTAATATTGTGAAATATTATCACAAATAAAATAACTATATTTCAAAATATACTTTATTCCTGTAAAAAAATACTGAATATTCAGCAGTCTTCACTCCAGTCTTCAGTGTCACATGATCCTCCAGAAGCCATTCTAATTTTTGTATTTTTTTTTTTAACCATAATACATTTTTTCAGGATTATTTAATGAACAGAACATTCAGAAGAACAGAATTGATTTGAAACTAATTTTTGAGACATTATAAATGTTTTTAATTTTAATTAATTTAATGCATTTAGTGCATTTAGTGTTAATTTAATTTAATTTAATATATATATATATATATATATATATATATATATATATATTTAGTGCATTTAGTGTTAATTTAATTTAATTTAATATATATATATATATATATATATATTTGTGATCTTTATCAGTCAAGTATCAACTGTATTACTCATTTGGCAAATACAATCACACTGCCATATTTAACACACATGATGATGTGTTTGTATCAATATGCTTTTATGAGTTAAGAGGACAGACTGAGCTGGTACCCGTATACTTAGACTGCTGAAGTGCAGATTTTTGGAGTAATGAAGAGTGAGGCTAGTGTTATAGGCATTTTCTAGTTGGTTTTGTAGCTGTACTTCTACTGCAAGCCGTCGCCGAGGGCTACGTATAACATACGGTTGCTGCCTGCAAGGACAGATAAGAGCAACATTGACATTAGATGCACAACACATGCTATTTCAATCACTGTTTAGCAGTCGCTGAACATGTTAAATCTTTAAAAATGTTTGCTATGACTACTCTAAATATTTCTATTTTAACTATTGAAACTAGTTCTGCCAGTGGTCAAAATGTTTGGACTAGTTGTGGATCATTAGGTGTGCTTAGCAGTAGGACAATTTCTCTGTTACCTTGTTCCAGAAATGTCCATATGGGCCTGCAAAACCAGATCAGTTACACACACATCATCCTCCCCACAGTCTTTGAAGAATGGGATCTAAAGGCAATAAAAAAGATCAAACTTTGCGTAAGTATGAGGGGAAAAACCATTCATTTATATTCCTATTTTTCAAAGGAATAGTGTAATTGAACAGCACTCACAGACTTCTTGAACGTTGTTGGCCAGCCCTCATCTAGTACCGGGCTGCTCTCTGTGTCATTGATTTTGAAGTGCAAAGTGAAGCTGATTGGTCGGATGTAATCAGCTGTATCCTAGATATATAAAGGAAGACAGAAGCAGACTTTTCCTTGAAAACCATTGGTAAGTACTCATATAATAAAAAGGATAAAGTATAATCCATCGGCCATTAGGGCAAAACAACCCCTTTTTGCGATATAGACCGGTTAATTGTACATTAGCCTTTACTTCATTGATTTTTTTGAAGACATTTAGACTTACAGAGACATGAAATGGTAGCGGGTAGCACATGGTCTGCCCCACACAAACAATGACACCCATTAGGGTCTGCCGCTGGGAGTTGGAGTCAAACAGAGCACGAGCCAAGATCTTTCTGTCATCCAACATGGCCTCCATCTGCATATCTATACAAATAAGCAGATGTGTTTAGGATAGTTTAGGAAATGTATCAGAGTTGTTATTAATAGACATGCCGTGCATGAAAGGAATTTAGTACAGCAATAGAAGAATGAAATGAAAAACAAAAAAAGCTTTTTGGTTAAATGACACTTTACCAAAATATGTGCCGTAAGAGCCAGGAGAGCGAGACAGGGCCAGAAAGCAAACCGTGGCGTTAAGGCATGCAGAGTCTCGGCCAGCCCTGTGGCAGTTCTTCTGTATCACGTTGATGGAGTGTGGCTGGAAGGACAGGCTGACATTGATCTGCACTATACTGCGTGACCTGTAGAGTTCAGAGAGAGGTCAGGAGTCGAGCAAAGTTGTTACCATGGGTCATAATCAAACTTGACTTTACTACTGTTTGACACACAATTGAATGTGATGAATTGGCAACTTTTATGACTGCAGTGTTTAGATGATGCATAAAAAAACAAGACTGTAATGAGGCATCGAGTACTTCAGCAGGACGGCAGTGCCCTGTGCTCCCACAGCAAGATCCAATAACTCATCCCCATCCAGATCCAGCAGAGCGCTCAGGCTACGGCCAAAATACTGCAGCCCTGCAGAGAGAGAGGAGCCTGGGATACGCTACAGAGAGAAAAAGACAGGTTTATTAGTATGCAAAGTATAATTTACAGGGGTCTGAAAGTTAAAGACCACTAGTAAAAGTGGTCACTAGTTTTACAGTAATATTTAAAAATTTGGGGTCAGTAAGTTTTTTATTTTTTAAGAAATTTATTTTATTTAGCATGGGTTCATTTTTTTTTAATGTCTACAGATTCTCTGATCTCAGTGGTCTCAGACATGTAGCTGGTTGCGCACATAAACTATTGATATATTTACTTGTTTATACTGAGGTATGATGTAGTATTCGTCGCCATGGTAGATGTAAAGAGCTCCCTGGTGGTCATCCTCTAGTGGAGCTCCCACAAGCAGGTCAGCGAATCCATCATGGTTTAAGTCAGGGGCTACAGCCATAGCATAACCAAAGCGTGCATCCTGTTCTTTCTTCTGAGAATGTAGCGTACCGTTAGTTACAAAACCATCCTGGTAGAGAGAGAGACAAATATAGTATCAGATAGTGGGGAGCATATTTCAGATAAAATGTTAATGCAATTAGACATTATTTCTCTGAAATGGCATAAGACTAGAGGAAGTTGTTTGGCATGGTAGCATGAATCTCTCTCTGTATGTCTCTCACATATACATCACACAAACAGTACTGCCACTGTGGTTCTCACCTTATCCAGACAGTAGACATAGACTTTGCCTGTTTCTTTGTTTCCTGCTCCCAGGAACATGGGAGCAGCTATGAGCAGGATATCTGTTTTTCCGTCCTGATCCACATCCACCACACACACCTCACTGCCAAAATATGAGCCAATCTGCAGAGAGAGAGAGAGAGAGAGAAAAGACGTTAAGCAATCTGAAGTTTCCCACACTTTTTGGCCAATGTATTTCCATTAGGGATGCAATGATATTAAATCTATGGTAGACACGATAAGCCTAGAATTATTTTGATGTTGTGGCTGATAACTGATAAATGACCAATACTAAAAAATATACTAATCCGTTCAAAACATTTGCTGTCAGTAAGATTTTTTCAAAGATTATCCGTTCTATTAATCAAAGAATCCTGAAAAAGTATCAAGATTTCCACAAAAGTATTAATCAACAAAACTGTTCTCCACATTGATAGCAGTTAGAAATGTTTCTTGAACAGCAATCAGCATATTAGAATGATTTCTGAAGGGTTATGTGACACTGAAGACTGGAGTAATGGTGAAAATGCAGCTTTGCCATCACAGCAAAAAATTACACTTTAAAATATCCAAGGGTGATATTTTTATTAGTTGTGCTGAATGTGCAGTTGATTTCTGCAGCACACAGCATCAGAGGAATGCTCTTTTTTATTGTCCTAATGGTTTTATACAAATAAAAGTATAAAAGCCCAGGCACACATACTGTAGATAGTAATACATACAGTTCACATGGCTCTTTGAAGCAGCAGCGGTACATATGTCTTGCCGATAGATATGCTTATTTGGGGGTGTTTTGTTCTATTCTATCCTGTTTGGATATATTCAGGTCCACTGATGAAGCATTTTCTATTCTTGAACTCAGAGATATGCATATATTGGCTTGTATTGTCCATTTCTGTTTCTCCTGCTTTGTTGGGGGGTTATTTCATATACAGTATGTAATATGTGCAGCAGCAGTATTTCTTACATGCTCACATGTCTGTGGATGTATTGGCAGTAGCAAGTCTTGGTAAATGCTCTGCCGCCGCAGGAGCGCAGCAGATCTATTCCATCAATCCAGTAAAAGTTGATGAAAAGTTGATGAAAAGTTGATATCCATAGGGCAGAAATGTACAAATCAAAGCATGCAAGCAATTTTCACTCTACAAATGCTCTAAACAAAAGTAATATACTGTATAGCTGATTAAATATTTTATGACAGATCATAACTAGAAAAATGTACGTTCATTATAAAAAAGATTTGATTAATTTCTGTGACCTTTTCAGGCCTAGAAAATCCATTTTAAAAATCCCCCCATTTATTCAGGTTCCCTATCGAATGGGAACTCGAACTGCATCCTCCCTAGAGGACACTTTGGGGGTATGCCCTCAGTGTGACAGGTGTCTGAAGTGCATGTGGAAACATGACAATGAACTTGATATTGGTCTATTACGTGCCACGAGTTTAATAGGGCACCTGTAGAGCAAGTCATTACCTTCTTGTCTTCAGGAGCCGTTTTGTTTGTGTGTGCTTGTGTGGAAGGATGAGTAAGTGTGAATTTAAGAAATGTGCGCCACCATGTAAAATGTTCATCACACCCAGCGATTCACATGAGTTGTGTGTGTTGTGTCAAGGGGCGCAGCATGCACGGTCGGCTCTCGAGGCAGCTGGCTGTGCTCACTGTGATTCTTTCACTGTTTGCAGAGGACGGAAGTCAAGGGTCTGCGCCCCGCGGTGCTTGACCCGCTGCTGCAGAGCGCTGTCTGCACTTGTGGGGTTTGAAGTTAGATCTGGCGGACGAGCTTGGGATGGGTCTTTCCCTTTCCCAATCTTCGACCGCTAATCCTGTTGTTCTCGAGCCAGATCTGGAAGCCCAGTCTCCCGTTTCTTCTGATCTGGTGGAGCATGGTTGGCATGGGGGCCCATCAGGACTGCCTATGCATAGGGCCCGGGATCTTGTGCAACGCCCCTGCGGTGGAGAGCATGATAATCAGCCAGTCTAGCTCTGAAGAGGCAGACGTGATCGAGGAGCTCCGCAACTCATCCGATCTTGCCCATCGTGCGACCAAGCAAGCGGTTTGTGCCATCGGCCGCTCTCTGGTTGTTATGGAGAGGCATTTGGGGCATTTGTGGGGAAGTTGTGGCCTAATGGTTAGAGAGTTTGACTCCTAATCCTAAGGTTGTGGGTTCGAGTCTCGGGCCAGCAATACCACGACTGAGGTGCCCTTGAGCAAGTCACCGAACCCCCAACTGCTCCCCGGGCGCCGCAGCATAAAAGTCTTTAAAACTGTCATCAAATCCTAATTGCAGTCTGTGTAACAATAACTCTAAAGGTACTTTTTTGCATATGTTTTGGGACTGTTCAGTTATATGCAATTTTTGGAAACATGTAGTTCAAGTACTAAAACATATCACAAAGTTGCAGTTTGACCTTGATCCTGGTCTTATGTTGTTAAATGATGATTCTTCCTATAACTTTACATTAGTTCAGAGAAGATTGTTAATGTCTGGTTTCACTGTGGCTAAAAAAACAATTACACAGCAATGGTTCACTCCTGACATGGATCTTAGAATATTCTGGCTGCTGTCTTTTCATTATATTGTTTGTTTAGAACGCAGCACTGCAAGGATTAATGGGGCTAGAATACAAACAGTCACGTATTGGAGTAATATAGCCCAAGCTCTAAAATAATTGTTTTAAATTGATGATGCATTATTCTGTGTGGTAATTTGCTGCAGGGGTTTATTTGTATGTTCCTTTTAAGTTACTTTGAAGTATTAATTACTTACTATACTTGTACTTTTTTTTGGTATTTATGCTGTCATCCAACATTTGTAATGTTATTTCTTCAAATAAAAAAACAATCACAAAAAAAAAAAAGAAAAGAAAAATAGTCTTTGCTGAGCTTTCTTTACCAATGCCATGGTATTTGCAGACCAAGTAATGTCCTCTGAGATGTATGTGCCCAAAAACTCGAAACTGGACACTCTCTCAACTCCGTCCCCACTGATAAACACGGGAGCATATTCCAGCTGCTGTGCTCTCCCAAAGCTGATGATTAATTCTCTTCTCTGTATTCAGGGTCAAATTGTTCTTAGAGCACCTGCTTACCAAGTTCTCTATTTCCCCTCTGTAGGCTGATTCGTTGTTGTTAGTAATCAGTCCAATCACTGTTGTGTCATCCGCAAATTTAACAATAATGTTATCAGAAGATGCAGGAACACAATCATGTGGGAAGAGAAATAAAGGATGGGACTCAGTACACATCCTTGCGGCATGCCAGTGCTCAATGTTATAGTCTAGTAATTGGGACCAGTGATGATACAACTTGTAGTTTTTACCCAGTTTTGGTTATACAATACTGCGGCTTCCCCATTGTATCACACTAAAGCTGTGAGATGTGATTGGGGAAGGTGGGCTATTCCGTGAGTCACATCACACTTCCTCATCTATTATCCTCACTATGTTATGAACTGTTTTATGGATTCAGGAAGATGGGCAGTATTACTTCTTGCTTTCCCATTTTTTTATGTTTTGTAAAAGGGGACAGGGTGGCTTTTCCCTCTGTATTGCACATAAGACTGTGAGATGTGTTAAGAAGATGGGCTATTCCGTGACTTGTGTCCCACTTATTCAGCTGTACTCCTCACAGTGTGATGAATTTGTATGGTTTTAGAAGGCAGGCAGTTTCGCCTCTCGCGATCCCACTTCTCATAATATTTTGTGCAATAAGAAGAAGGGGGTCTCTTCATTTTGCGGTTAGACCTGCGAGATGTATGTGAGGAGGGTGGGCTATTCCACAACTCATGTCCCGCCTCATCAACTGTAATCCTCACAGTGTTATGGATAAGTATTTAGAAAATGGGCAGTATTGCAGCTTACACTCCCACTTCTTAACCCTTTGAGCAGTACGGTCTCACATATGGTATTTTTATTTCCGTGCCCCTTGGAATATGATCCCACATATGGGATTTAGAACGTTCGGTGACGTCACATAAATGCCAAATTCAAACTGTGGTTTCGTGCGTTGGCTGGCGCTGAGCCAGAGAGAAACGTGAACTGCTCTTGTCATATTATCACAACTATGCAGTGTTCTTAACCACATAATGCATATTTTAGGTTTCAGACATTTAAATACACATAAGTACTAGTAAAACAGTACATTTAGAGTTTGAAAAATACACCCATAAATATATAGATAAGTACTAGTAAAACAGTACATTTAGAGTTTGATATATATATATATATATAATATATATATATATATATATATATATATATATATATATATATATATATATATAGAAGCAACAGTGACAATCCATTCAAATGTCATTTGCCGATGAGTTTTATTCATATCAGATACACATAGTGTAAGTAACTATAAAGTTCACTCTAATCTTCACCTAGTTCGCCGGCCACTTATTACTTGTATTTCGGGAGAAACTGATGAATTCACGTGCTGTAAATCCGACTGACAGGACTCTGAACTGCAGCGTGAACAAACATGGCGGCGCCCATGTCACATTACAGATCACGATCAAGATTATTTAGAAAGGTTTTTAAAGGACAAAACAAACTCATTTACACATATTTGTGAATCGGAATATCTGATTGTTCATGACATGGTATGCAAGTTTGTGAATATTTTAAATAAAAAAGGAAAAACGACAGAGCGGTTTCCCCTCTGCGTTGCACTTAAAACTTTGCGTGAGATATACGTGAAGAGGGTGGGCTATTTCGTGTTTCGCGCCCCACTTCTTCGGCTGTGATCCTCACAAAATTATGATGGTTTAAGAAGATGGACAATATCGCTTCTTGCATTCCCACTTCGTATAATTGTTGTGTGATACACAGGGTGGTTTTCCCTCACTCAGTATTGCGCGTACATCTGTGAGATGTACTGTATGCAAATTGGTGGGCTATTCCGTGGCTCTCGTCCCATTTCTTCAGCTGCGATTCTCACAATATTATAATGGTTTAAGAAGATGGGCACTATTACCTCTCACATTCCCACTTCTTTACATGTTGTGCAATCAGGCAGGGAGGTTCCCCACCCCTCCATATTGCATTTAGAGCTGTGAGAATATGTGATGTGGGTGATTATGTGACTGCTGTCCCACTCCAATTATGACCCACCCTTCAAGTGTTTTATTTTTTATTTTTTGGTTTTTGGCTGCTGATAAGGCACTCACACCTTCAGCATGGCGGAATGAGTATTTGTTCCCCAAAGTGTCCTCTAGGGGACACAGTTTGAGTTCGCATTCGATGGGGAACGTCTCAGGTTACCCATGTAACTATGGTTCCCTGAGAAGGGGAACGAGACACTGCGTCCCCTTGCTATGCTTCAGGCATTTCTGTGCACATGTCCTTCAGACAAGGAAGCTAATGACGTGTTCTACAAGTGCCCTTTTATACTCTTGGTCACAACAGTAGCACGTCATAGGCCAATGTCAAGTTCATTGTCGTGTTTCCACAGGTGTTTCAGACACCTGTCAAGCTGAGGGTGTTCCCCCAAAGTGTCCTTCTCAGGGAACCATGGTTACATGGGTAACCTGAGATGTATTCCTTGACTGTTGAAACCCTGAACCTAAGTATCGCTTTGATTTTATGAGTGATCTGAGAAAATAAAACCTGTTTGCTTTTGTTTAAAAAGAAAATAAACTCATTAATTGTGAGAGAGCAGGAATGAGTGAGGAAAAGCAATAAAAAAGCAACTGAGAAAAGAAGGGTAATGCAAAACCAAAGAATTGGACTTCTCAAAAGGGTTTGACAGAGTGTGTGAAAGTGGAGCATGTAGGTATAAATGAATATGAGAATAAAGGAAAGATCTCCACCTGTTCTCCATTTAGGGCCTGTGTGATTATGACATCGCCTTTAGGGGTGAGGTCAAACAGGATGACCTTTCCTTTGTGCTTGAATCTAGGCGCACCAGCAACATACAGCCTCCTATAGTCACCTACAACCACTGAGGACACTGTGTAACCTGCAAAAATTCACACATCCACATCTAAGCATTAGTAAGTTGTAAATGTTATGTTATGGTACAAACTTGAAGCATTAGTTATTTGGTGGTTGGTTTTATAAAGTAAAATTTTACCTAGGTATGCTGCATGATTCTTCAGCTCCAATGGGAACTCTTTCTCAAAGGCCTCCCTTGAGGGCTTAAGCTGCCCTTCTTTGCTCTCCATCAGGACGCCTCCCTCCCAGTCATATGCACCCACCATGCCAAACAAGATGCCATCCTACAGTATTGTCCAAAATAATATAATTCATTACAGCACGATTGCAATTTTATGTAATCTACTGTACATATATCCCAGTTTATAATTTCATATAAGTATGCTGAAACTCACATCCAAAATGTGTGTCGAAAAACCAATCTGAGACATCTCCATAAGAAAGGCACTTTCATTGTATCCCAGGGTCCCTGTAACAGCAGAACACATTAACACTGCATTACACACTGTAAATGAATACACATACAAGTGCTATAATCAAATTGCAATGTAAATGCTATTTATATCAATAAACTTTTCCCACTACCCTTCAAATCTTTGAAGTCTGATTTGTTTTTAAATTAATACATTTATTTAGCAAGAACATGTTAAACTTATAAAAAAAACAAGACATTTTTAAAGATATTTTATTTTATTTGAAAAAATATTTGCTTTTCAAATAAATGCTGTTCTTTTGAACTTTTTATTCATCAATCTATTTTAAACTGTGATAATAAGAAGAATTGTTTTTTGAGCATTAAATCCGCACATTAGAATGATTTCTGTAGTAATGTGACAATGAAGACTGGAGTAAAGGCGTTTTCATCACAGGAATAAATTGCATTTATAAGAAATGTATTATAATACAAACTATGTATTTTTAATTGTAAAATTTATTTCACGTGTATTTCACATTACTGCATTTTCATCAGATAGATGCAGCCTTTGTGAGCATAAGATACTTCTTTCAAAAATATTTCACCAGCCACAAAGTTAATGTAATTGTGCAGAAATCTGCTGAGCTGGAGCATTAAAGTTCAAGAAAAAGTACACTTATTATATTTGGGTTAATCAATACACCTTTCTTAATGTACAAAAATTAAATAAAAATAAAACATATCCATTTATACATAAAAGTGGAAAATGTATAAAACAGGCTCAGTAATTATCAATGGCAGTATACAAAATATTTGACTGCACAATATACAGCAGGCTACATAAAAATAGCACAGCATTGGCTAATCATGTTTTTTTCTGTACTTCATGTATCCTGTGTATGCACAGCTGTGCCCACTTTAAGGTCAGCCATCTCCTCCCTTCCATCCTTCCTGCCTGGCTTTCCTCAGAATCAAGATGGCACAAGCATCACACCTTGTTCTTACAGGAATGATTTTTCTGAAATAATATCTTGTCCTGTCTCTTTCCCATTTTTCATGATGTTTATGCCATTTGGGGTAAAATATTGCTTGTCTTGCAACATACTCATTCCTAAAATACAAGTTTCATAGCATTTTATATCTAAAAAAGAATAATTCATATTAAATATGAATTTAATAAATGTTGCTTGGTCTGATATGTTGTGTATCTGCATACACTTTCATGTATGGTTAAAGTGTCCAAATATGTTGAAAAACATCAACATCCTCAATGAAAAGCAAGTCAGATTTTTCTGTTCTTCTTTAGGTCAAAGAACCACTGTTGCTCTTCAAGGGAATGGTCATTAAGGATGAGTGTTCTTCCTCTTACCCTCTAGACTAAAAATGCGATTCCCCAATGCATCCACAATGTCATTTAGAGCTGCCTCATCTGTCACATTGAAGAAGTATTTCTCATCTGGGTCACTGGCAATGTACTTAATTTCATTGATAAATGTTTCTGGATCTTGCTGTCTGCGGCTGTAGTGACCTAATACCTGTGGAAGAGAGAGAGTAAGTTGTTTAAAGTATACACTGATCGAAAAATTAATGCTTTTGTTCACTAGCAATGTTAGAGACAAGTCAGATAGTAGAGGAAAAAGAACAACAACAACAACATAGATTTTCTCATCCAGAGAGCCAACACCTCCACCATTAGGGTGAAAGCAGACGATCTGACAGAACAATTAATGACGGCATACAGGACTCAGAGGAAACTCATCCTAGAAACAAAACACCTACGTAGAGGAAACCGAGAGAGCATCACTCATATTCACTGGCAGCACACCACTAATGACAAGCCTTGAAAACCATCATTGCCAGGTCGTGAGTTCACTCTCTACTGACATGTACCTACGTCACTTAACTTTCCCATAAAGACTTCAACTGTTGTACATGATGACTGGATAAACCACTTCCAGTCAACATGAGAAATATGGGTCAGAATTTTTGTCCAGTCATAGATATTTGTTCTCATCTTACAAATTTATGAAGGTCTGGATCTGCAATCCCTTAAAAGTGCCAAATGGGAGTGAAAATCTTTGCAGGTGATTTACTGACAATGCACAAATTAAAGAACACAAACAAAGCCATCGCATTTCCTTTTAAGATGAATGCAACCTACCAAGAGCAGCGCAAACAAACAGAGCTGATGATAATCATAGGCATGAAATCTACAAACAACATAGGTGCAAGTGGGTTAAGATATGCTTTTTTGGGGTGTTAAATAATGGCAAAAATACCAGTAAACTGACTACCACAGACCGTAGTGTGATTCTTTTAAACACTCTCCTCCCAAATTTTGCGCCTGGAAGGGAAACTACATCAAATGCATATGCTGTAAGGTAACAGTGTCCATTACTTTTCATTGTTTTTTTTTGTGTGTCTTTCCCGACTGTAGTGATTTAATACCAAAAGTGGCACAAGTTGTTAGTAAATCGGGCCCCAAAGCTCACAATATGAGTTTATATTTCAAAATGTGATTAAATAACTTGCAATGTGACTTTATCTCTTGCAGTTTAGAGTTTCAAGAGCTTCCAAAATAATCTGCCACATTTAATGTATATTGGTCAGATTGTGGTCCTTTCCTGATCCTTTCCTCTTCTCTCTCACTTTGCTTCCTGTCAATTATCTATACTGTCCTGTCCTCCTTGGGAGTGAGGTGTGTTCATGCTATCAGTGATAGATGATGGCTCAGCACCCTGGACAGAGATCTGAGGATTTCTTACTGGGTCTCCTCTGAGTCTGGGGCAGACTCCTGCTCTCAAAAACAATGCAACTGTTAGAAACCTTTCAAGCATGTTCCCAACTAGTGCCAAGGTAGTCACGCAAATACGCAATAATATTGCAATAATATTCAGCTATTTTAGTTAATTTCTGCTGTAATGTACATTCCTACTATCTTGTTCTGAATTTCCACCCACTTCCCCTTCCACCATGTTCACATTCCCAGCATCTCTATCCTGTAATGTCTAAAACATATCCTGGCAGCGCCACACCACACCAGTACAGAAGTTTCTCTTCTCTCCTGTGAGTGTTTTACATTTCCATCCATTCCCCAGTTCTGTGCAGGAGGAAGAGAACGAGAAAGGAGAGCGAGAGAACATAAAACACATCGAAACATGAAAGCTATGCTTTGGCTGGCGGGTCATTAAAACCAGCTGTCAAAAATGTATTCCACAGTTCCCAAGAGGAGACGCAGAGAGACATATTACCCAGATTCATTCAGGAGCAGGTTTACATGCTGTCCTCCGTTCCAGTGAGTGGAGTACAGTAGAAATGGCAATTCACCCAGGACAGCAGTGAGAGGCAGTTAAAATTGAAAAGTAAATGACTTTCAGACTGTTTGACATTTATTCTGGTTCTTTTTAATTCTTTGGATTCTTTCTTGTGGTTTAGCGGCATTGTATATCCAACGGGCTTATATTAAATTTTGTTAGAGATTGCACTGGAGAAAATTTTAAACTGCATCACTCTTTTTTGATTATGTGCTTTCAATTGCTGCTTATGGGGGGGGGGAATAGTAAAACAGCACTACCCCACTATCTGCACTGCCAAATGGACGATGTTAAAAAGCTTACTAAGTACTATTATATGTTTCATTATACATAATTTAATATGGAAATAACAATCAGTCTTACTGTTAACTAAAACTTAAAACTATAAATCTTTTGTTAAGAGAAATCATGCTGAAATTAAAGGGTACATAACATACACAGTTTCACCTAATCTCATGTTAATCTTGAGTACCTATAGAGTAGTACTGCATCCTTCATATCTCCAAAAAGTCTTTAGTTTTATCATATTTATAAAAGAAAAATACAGCTTTCTGATTCTCTCCGGAAAAAGCCGAGCTCCTGGAGGCGTGCCGTGGGCGGAGCTATAATACTGATGTTTCATGTTGTTTCCATTAACATATATTCACTTATGTGCGGATTTCCAACAAAAGACAGAAATCTGATGCAGTTGTACTTAATTGAATGGGTTTTTTTATCACTGGGACCGCTCCATGTTTTAATAGCAAACGATGTGCAAATCCAGCGTCGACCTAGGCCTTGTTTATAAAACATTCGTAACTGAAATGACGAGAACACATGAACGCACTTGCTACACTCCATTGCTGCCCCGGAAAAACAAACTGCATCCAATGTTCATGTAATGCTGGGTTCTTTGGGAAGCTGTTTAGCCATGTTTAGCATGAGAATCCATCTCTTTAACACTGTGAACAACTCTGAATACATGAAATACCACTGTAGCCCCACTTTAAATAAAATAAACATGAAAACTTAGAAATGATGTAAATGCTTTTTTTATAGAAACTATAGCAACATCCAGTCATGGTAATGAGGGATCATGGATGGTTTTACCTGTGGTTTACCATGGTCTTATTGCAAATACCAGAATTAAAATAAGCAAGCGCTCTCCCTGAATCCTCCATGAATTAGAACAAGCTTTACTCCTGTGTAAAATCTGTTCTGTTGGAGTGGTCTTAGATTGTAGGGGGAAAAAAAACACTTCTTTACCTTCAGACATTATAATAAATGACTGTAATCATGAATAGCCTGATGAAAGGAAACCAATATCAGTTGAGGAGTTCAGACTCAGTTCCATGGCCAGAATATTCAAAGGTGAAGTGTGTAACGTCTGCACCACTAGTGGATTGCACCAAACAGAAATGCTAAAATGAAGACTGCTTTCAAGTTTCCAAGATGCAAGTTCAAAATAACTGTCTTCCATTGGTTAAACAGGCAGTTAGACCTACACCAAGTTTACTTCTTTGGTTGAGCCAACATGGATACGTCCAGCCCTTAGCTCTATATGAAATAAGCAGATGTTGTAAGTAGTAATATCAGCTTTGGATGCTTTACAGACAAATATAAAATATAAAACTAATATACTATTTATTATTTTTAAAATATAAAAAAATCACAAGTAAGTTAAAAAAATAAATACTATTTCAGTCTTACGGAGCCCTGCACATGACATGCAAGAAAAAATAATCAAATCGTGCACACGATTTACTAATTCATTCCCTTGATGTACTAAAACGTGCACACGATTACTATTTCGCTCCCTCAGTTTGCTAAATCGTGTGCACAATTTGTTAATTCGTTCCCTCGATTTCCTTAATTGTGTTCACAATTTACTAATTCGTTCCCCCGATGAACTAAAACATGCACACGATTACTATTTTGTTCCCTCAACTTGCTAAATCGTGCGCACACTTTACTAATTCGTTCTCTCTATTTATAAATCGTTTGCACGATTTAGCAAATCGAGGGAACAAATTAGTAAATCTTGCGCACAATTTATAAATCGAGGGAACGAAATAGTAAATTGTGCACATGATTTAGCCTAATATTTTTTTGTTACTGCATGCCATGTCCAGGGCTCCGTACAGTCTTTATACTTGTCTAGAAAATGTCATGTTTAGTTTAATGTTTCTTGCAATTTCTTTGTAATTATTTGTGAAATTTACTAGAAATTTCAGAGTGAAAATTATTTTAAACTAAATCCTAAACCTTTTTTTTCAGTGTAATTGCAGGTATTGTTGAAATATAGAAACAACAATATTATTGGATTTGTTTTTTTTTTCACTTCAAATATCCCTAAAGACCCCCTAAGAAGTCAGAATGTTATGCTAAAATTATATTTTTATGTAACAAATTAAAAAATAATCCAAATACATGCCTTTTTTTACAAACAACTAGATGATCTATTGAAGTTGCTCTGATGGTGGCAGCTTCACTTTGTCTTTTTCTTGTGCTGTCGTGGTTTAAGGTTGCAGTAAAGGACTGTCGCCCGCCCACTGACCCACCAGAGGGGCGGGATGTCAGTTTCGAAAGGTTTTAGGGTGTGGTTCATTCCTCTGATGGCAAGGAGCCCTGTTTAAGTGTATTTCTGAGCAGCAATAATGTGGTTATGATTGTTTAAAGAATGAGGGAAAACAGTTTTATCATTCAAACAGAGACAGAGAGAAACAGAACCGGGTGGAGCTGAGCAGAGACACTGAAAATAGAACAGTTCCAATTATGGTCAGTTTAAGCAGAGATCTGATATTCAGGCATACAGTCTGCTGCTCGCTGGTTAGGTTTTTCCAGCCTACATCAGGGCTCAGGTTTAATTATGGTAGGGATGTGTATTTGCACTTACAGCGATGGCGTATCTGGTGATGTTACGTTTCTCACATTCAGCCAGGGACTCAGGAAGTTCTTCACCATCATGGGACTCTCCATCTGTCACGACTATCATCACTTTAGTGGCCCCTTCCCTCGCTCCTCTGTCTGGACTAAAGGCCTCCGTGCTACACATGAGTGAGAAAAAGAGAACTGTTCAACATAAATGTTTTTTTTTTTTTTTGGTTAAGGGCTTTTAAATTGACTAAAAGTCAAGAAGCAGAAATGTTTTTATAATATAATTTATAATGTTACTAGATGATTTCGAATAAACGCAGATCTCTTTAACTTTCTATTTATCAAATGATCCTAAAAAAAAGATATCACAGTTTTCACAAACAGTTTTGCACAAAAACTGTTTTCAACATTGATAATAAGAAGAAATATTTAGTGACCAGTTCAACATTTGAGTTTTTTCAAGGATCATGTGACACTGAAGACTGAAGTAATGGCTGCTGAAAATTCAGCTTTGCCATCACAGGAATAAAATGCATTTTAAAATACATTTAAAATAGAAAACAGTTTAAATTTTATGTAACATTACAGTTTTTACTGTATTTTTATTTTTAAAAAAATGAAGCCTGGGTGAGCATAAAAGACTTCCTATGACAAAAACTTAAAAATAAATAAATAAATCTTACTGGCCCCAATACTTTTGAACAGTTTTATGCATAGTATTGTGTTGTTGTTGTTATTATTGTTTTATTGTATTATTGTATTTTTTATGACATTTATGAATGAGACGTATAGTTGCCCCAAATTTTTTACTTGAATAGTATGTTTGTGCAATATATACACATGTAAAATAAATGCCATATTATTTAATATTTTGTTAAATAGCAAAATATTATAAAATTTTAGTTTATACTTTTTGGGACCCCTGTAAAATTCCTGTAAATTCAAGATATATATCAGTCTGAAAACTGTCCATATTCCATATTAAAATTCACACAAATTAATGTAAATAATTTCTATGTGTGAAGCAGCCGATACATGCAGCAGGTTTCTGTGCTGTTTGTGTGAGAGTGACCTGCATTTTTCAAGATGTAAGTTTTGTGGCACAGCCAGCGTTAGTCAACTTAGTGATTTTCAGGCAGTCGTACAGTTTTTAGCTAAATATAACTATGTGGCTGCCCGCAAGAGTGCAGAGTTAAAAAACAACCAGCAGCTTTCCGTCTAATCACATCCAGTGAAAGCAGAGAGTAGAGGAGAGGAGAGGAGAGGAGAGGAGAAGGAGAGGAGGGTTTAGGTGTAGTGAGGAGAGGAGAGGAGAATAACAGTAAACGTTGTAAGGAAGCAAACAACAGTGAAAACACAAACACACAATGTTGAATACTATCTGTGATTTATACAGAATCAAAGTAATCAAAATCAAAATGTCACTGACTTTTCACACAGATGGATGAAAGAAGAAATGAAAAATAGAAGGCAGGTTTTAATGGTGGAGAAAAATGTTTGTTCCATTAAGATATTTATGCTCAAAATCTTGAAAAAAATCTTGATTATGAGAAAGATACAGAATTTATTACGCAGATGTTTCAGTGGGATTTTAGTGATTATGAAGACTTTTTAAAGGGATTTGGAAAGAAAGCAAGTAAGAACCACTGTGAAAACAGTGTGCTTATTGTATTGAATGTGCACTTGTAGTATATTACAAATGTTTAAAGAGTATTTAAAATCCATATATGCAGATATTATAATATGAATAAAAAAAAAGGCCACTTAGAGAGAGTACACTTTAATGACTATATTTCGTAATGTTGAAAAAGTGTGCTTTATAATAATGTCAAATTAAAAGTCATACTTTAAGTACTTCATTGAAATTTAAACTTTGGTGTGTTTTTATTTAATATTATATTTAATATATTTTACTAAACTGCAACTTCATCATTACAAGTCTGTAATTACAAATATATTTAAATACATGACATACAATTTCCAAAAGAAATTACATTATAATAGATTTTTGTTTACCATAAATGTTTGTCCATACATTTGACAGTAAACTTTTACCAAATATCAATGACAGTAGAAGTAATAATCAAGTTACATATAAATGTGGGTCAAAAAAAGCACCCTTAAGTATAACTAATTGTATTTGTAAATTACAATACATTCAGTTTGCACTTAAGGATATTTTACTAATAAAAGTAATAAGTTCACTTTTTAAAATCATGCTAAATTTACTTCTTTTAGGGAAGCAAGCAAGCAAGCAAGAAAGAAAGAAAGAAAGAAAGAAAGAAAGAAAGAAAGAAAGAAAGAAAGAAAGAAAGAAATTTGCAGGGAAAGTGATTTGAGCAAAGAAGTCTTAATTGCTGGGGCTGGTGTTATTTAAAGGCTGCTGTGCTTTTATTGAGTGCTACATCTTGACTTATGTGGTTTTTAACTCACACTCTTTTGTTTTACTGTGAGTTTGAATTAATTACTATATCTGAACTCTCTCATGTTATGTTTGTGTGTATGACTGTACTGTATGAACACGGTCATGTGTGTTTAAACAGCTGCATGGGCGAAGGCTGTGTCTACTGGATGGTGACCACACCTGCGGCTCTGTTGAGCCAGCTACCCTTCTCTCTCTCCATCAGCAAACCTGAATGTTATGACAACCTTCCTCACCTCAGCCAACTACTGCTATAACTTCATCTACCATGAGAGAGTGTGTCTCTTACAGAGAGTGGAAAGTCTTAAATGAGTCTTTAATTGTGTAGAAACTCACACCACAAACAAAACAAAACAAACTCTCACACACAGCAAGAGAGCTGAAAAACCTGGTATAAACCAAAAATGTCCATGAACTTCTGTGGACGACAAAATGAAGGATTGTGTGTTTAGCACTGAAAGAGATTTAAGACTAGATTCCTGAACATTTTCCTTGTTACAGTTTCATTGTTTTCAAATTGTATATTACACATTATATATCATAATATAGCCTAATATACATTTATTCACTAAAAAGAAACAAGATTCATTTGTTCTTGGATTAAACTACATTTGTTGTGTTCTATGTTTTTGATTCACTAAAAAGAATTGTTTCATAAGAGTCATAAGAGTCATTCAATCTGGAATCAGACTACACTTTTTAGACTCATAAGTAATTTGTTTGTGAATTTGGACTGTACATTTTTTGTTCATTTTAAATGTTTGTTTTTAATTGACATTTGTTTTGGAATCAGACTACATAGTTCAAATTCTATGTTTCTGATTTACTAAAAAGAACTGACTCATAAGACCTTGTTCTAAACAAATTCTTGGTTTCCAACCCTATTAAAATGCTAATGCAATATTCCCGGGCTCAGAGTGCAACGAATAGGCATCTCTTTAAACAAATCTTTGCTCCTGCTGAGAGTCTCAGGGGAAGGAATGGAATTACAGTTCTGAGGAGGCACCTTCACGAGCATCAACATAAAAACAAAAGCACTATTGACCAGATAGATTCAACTATGTTACACACTTTACATTTTCTCTGGATCTGGTGGGGATCATGGAAAGGTCAGAATGTATGTAAAGGAGTGAGAGAGTGGGCTGTGCTACATTTGTTTTGAATGAGCAGTGGGTCACCATACCAGGCCATTTGGATGGCGTACGCAGTGCGGGTCTCCCGTCCCTCTTGGCGACTGATGTTCTTGGCAGCTTCAACCACATCCTGTGTTGTCTGATAGTCCCTGAGAGACCACTCATGGACCGAGATCTCCCCGTACTGCAGGACACCTACCTACAAATAGTCGCAAACAGTAAAGGCAATGCATATAATTTATTTTATTAAAACATCATAAAGACGTTTCTGTAGTGCTTTCAAAACATTGATGTGTTTGTTAGAGCATCCTGATCAGCCTAACATAGTAACATCGTCTCAACAGACAGCTTGACCCTAGGGGTTGTGCTATTTGTAACTAGAGGCTCCCTCATAAGATGATCCTCATATTTGGGGGTCCATGCCATAAAAAAAATGGTCTAGCAGATGTTTGAGGTGATTTGCTGTAAATCACACAGCAGCAGTAATTTGTGAAGAACGGATAACTCCAGAATGAGTTGTAGATGAGATTGGCATCTCCATTATGTGCTCTGCTCCAAAAGCAAGAATGCCCGAATCTGTCTGAGCAAGAAATGCCCCCACAAAGCAAAGAAATTTCCTTTTACCTTGTGTTGCCCCCATACATTTCTAATTCTGTGCGCTTTGTCCATCTCCTCTAGAAACCACAACTTCTGTCTGTTCACATTAATACTGTCATTTATTTTCCCCAGCCTGCCAGTGCTGTTTCTATTTGGGCTCATATCTGTCTGTGGACTGGCTTGTGGTTCTGTTCCTCACAGTCGTTCATACTGGCTCAATGCATCAAAGCTAGACCAGCATTGGAACTGTTGATGACAGGATTTAAAGTTAAAAGGCAATTATACATATTTGTCAAAACCACAGATCTCTGTTACCTAAAAGCACACAGTTTGAGAGTAAAGATTTTGCTCACTCACTTTGCTGAATGTTTATGCATACATTCTGACCAATGATTTTTTTTGTGATTTTTCCTTAACTTTTTACCAAAATTTGTAATGACTGGATAGTAAATGGTTGAGGGTCTTCTGCACACACAGAGAGTCTTTTCTATCTTAAGAAAGACTTCAGAACATGCAAATAAATATTAAAAGTTACATTAATTACAGAAATTTCCATGACCTTTTATGATTTTACGTCCAACTGCCACACTAAAATTAGTTACTAATGAGATAAAATCAAAAAATCTAAAGTAGAAACATACTGTAATGTGTTTTTTATATCACAAAAAATCCTCTAAACCCACGTTAAAATACTAAACAAACAGGAACTACATCATTTAGGAAAAACAAACATATACAGTACCTGCATTTGCTCAGGACTTATGTGGAACTTGCTGAGAATGTTGCTTAGGAAGTTCTGCACCTCGTACCAGGGGTAGATGAATTAATTAGAACCATCTAAAACAATCACTATGTCCATGTATGTAGTGCATCCTGTGAAAAACAAAACACAAAAGGAGTTCAGTTAAAAGCAGTTGTTTCATTCAATCCAACAGGTCAGATGGACAGAGGATGTTTATCTCACTCTGGGCTGTGGGTGCAATGATGTCCTTGGGCTCCATGTCATTGGTGACAGATGCACAGATTCCTGTGCTGAACAGAGATGTACCCACATTCCTGGGACCTGGGGACCAAGTGGAGCGCAGGCCTAAAGATTATACAGAGAATGTCTGTATATACAGTTCTCATTCAGCGTCTGTAGCACCACCTTTATGCTTTTACACACAGCTGATACCTTATCTGATACTGACTTATTTATGAACAGCATTAACTCATAGAACATGTGCGCTGATATGTGCACACAATCAGGGACTTTTGTTAGTATTGCATGTTCAAATTCTCTGTGTAAATGTTAATTCTGGAATTTTGGCCTTTTAATGTGTCTTCTGTTTAAAAAGTAGTAAGTGCTGTGTGCTGATCAGACCAATAAAATCTACTGATGAAGTGAAGTGATCCAGGGAAAGTAGGAGAGAAAGAAAGAGAGAAGCAAAGAGAGTGGTCATGAAAAAACACATAAAAAAAATGTCTCAAAGCTTGCCATTTATCTGCCTTAAAAGCCATTGTGAGGATTGGTGAGGGGCAAAGAAATGAAGACAAAGAAAACATACCAAGAGTTGAAAGAGGGAGAATAAGACAAAAGAATGACTGGTTTGGAAAGTGTGGTTAGACTGAAGGGGGGTAAATTTTCTGGCGACTTCGACATTCCCCCACCGCTGTTATTATGAAGGGCCTGTAACAGAGGGATGGGAGGATGGTGAAAGGGAAAGAAAAAAGAATAGAATGAGTGTGGGAGACAGAACTGAAGTGGCGATGAGGGTGAGAGGTGGTATGGCTTTTCCACGGCCTGTCATTACAAAGGGCTTGAGTCACATTCCTATCCTGTTATAGAACTGGCCAAAGGAACAAACAGACTCGCAAATCTTCAAACAGGTACATTCAATTAGATGCTTGTTTAATGATACTTGAATCTGCAATGTGGGGCTCATTACAATCCATGCTGTGAGCGCTAGTTTTAGTTGGCATACATCACAGTGAACTATGTGTGACTCCATTCCAGAAGCTGTTACTCACTTGCTCTCCGTTTAACCCTCTGTCACACAAACACACACAAAGCCTGACTCCCCTCCGCCGACCAAACACTCACTCATCTTCTCATTAAAAGTCTGACTACTACTGGCGAAAGCCACCCAGCAATTCCACCAAAGCCAACCGAGGAGCAGCTCCAGAACTGGACTGATCTGGTTCATCATGCATTCTGCCGACACAAAAAGCCTTGTGCATGTGGAAGAGAGAGTGTGTGTGCAGGTAAAAGAATTTTAGAGGCTGTGCAGAAGAGGACTGGCTTCTTTGATTTAGATAGTTTGTGGATCGCTAGGTAGAGCTCACAGCGGGTGATCGGTCAGAATCACGCAAGATTTCTTCATTGGCAGTATTTATTGAATTTACAACTGCATGATTGAATATGTACAGTGATGGGTGTGGTTTTGTAAAGACGCACACAGAATAAAGCAGTGGTATCAAGGCGGGTTGTAAGCCCCGTGCCAGTTTAGCGTACACTACTGGCAAAAGTCTCAGACAGAATGCTACCAGCGTGCAGCGATCCTGAGTCAACCTTGTGAATTGGCTAAGAGTCCAGGTGAAGAAGCTGAGGCGTCTCCAGTAGGAGAGAGAGAGTCACAGTAAAGTGTCTGATGTAAAGTGCTCTGAGACTTAGCGGCCACAAGGGGGCCTTTTTTACAGCCGCCCCCAGATTTACTGAAGGGAATCTGTAAGAAGAAGAAAAGAAAAGGCGCCCACTCGACCGGTAGTGTTTTAGTCTGACAACTCTGGAAGCTGGATGAGTCGAGCCACAGGGGCGGTTAACGTACGCCCGAACGTCTCCCACATTCACCTCAGGCAGATCGTACTTTTCCCGTCGAGGCACTGCGGAAATACGCTGGTCACTGTACCACATGGCCACAGTGAGCGAGGGAGCTGCGGTCAATGATGAGGACCGTCTTGCCGATGTGCCAGGTCTGTAGGGTTTTCAGCATTCCACTCTTCTGTCCGGGCCTGGAGAGCTGGGCAGATAGAAACGGATAAAATGCTTTCCAGAAGTGGTCAGCCAACAGCTGGCTATGGCGCCAACGCCTACTGCTCAGGAGCTCGGAGTCAGGATAACACCACCTGCGGTAGAGAGGCATCTGGCCGGCCCAATGATAAGTGAGTTGGGAGTTATTGGCTCAGAGTCGGCGATGTGTCTGCAGTTTGTGTAGCCTAATGGTTTTGGAGTTGAGAATCCCTTCAATCTCAACTAGTAGGGAGTTCTCATACCTCATCTGTCACAAGCTGGGCTCCAAGGGTAACTTGCAGAGCTTGTTTTACGTGAGCGTAATCCTCCGCCTCCCAGCAGCCGCAGAGAAGTGGGGGGCGTTAGGGTTGATTTAAACTTCCAGTCGATTTGCTGAGAGGCAAGTTGAGCTTTGATTTCTGGAGCAAGGTCAGCGAATGCTTCCCGGAGCTCTCTCGATCACCACCTCTGAAGTTAGTCCCCTGGTCTGAAATTCAGCTCGGAACGGCTTTCCTCTGCGGGCGATGACGAACCGTCGCAGGGCCATGAGTAATGAGTCTTGCATTCAAACTGGAGAGCATGTCGATTATGCACGGTCTCGGTGTGGTCATGCATTTAAAAAATGATTCCCCACGCTTTTCAACATCCTGCCTTCCAATCGCTACAGAGTATGGCCCGAAAGCAATCTACTCTGTTGAAGAAAAATGCTGGCTTGAAAAGCTCGGACTCCTGGGATGAGGCAGGTCTGCCCATTGGAGGCGATTTGTGGCTTTTCCGCGCCATTTCTGACACTCTTGGGCAATTGCGCTTAAAGCGGCGGCTAGCCTCTCGCCCTCCGTTTGGTCCCGCCCAATACTTTGCGGCGCATCCTCTGAGAAAACCCTCTCTTGGGCCGGATGGTGCAGACGGTAATCATACTCTGGATGAGGCAGCCTGCCGTGACTGGGTGTTTGACAATCCAGCACAACCGTTTGTACAGTATCCGGTTTCCAGCTTGTACCACTATGGCGAAAGACGTCCACCAACCCGGATGAGCTGGACACTGTGGTCGAACTTCCTGTGCAAGTTTTGAGAAGTCTGCTGCTCTTGGCACGTTTTCCCTGACTGCAGCCTGGGCTATATCAATGGGAAAACTCTCTTGTTGGGGACTTGTTGTAGCAGCAGCCAGCTGGGCTTGCCTGTAGGCCTTTGACGTTTGCCTGGGCCCTGCCCCATGTAGAGGTCCTTCATTGTGGAGGTCAGGAGGTCTCTGAAGGAAGAGAACGGCTTAGACATGCCGGGAGATGACTTGGTCGTGGGTATAGTAGTGAGGCCACAGAACTGTGGTTTCTTGAGCTCTACATCACCCTGATCTGAACTGTCTGGAACTCTGAGGACTTGGTGGCCATTTGTCTTGGGTCAACACCACACAGAAGCTTGGGCCTTGACCCCCAGCGGGCTGTCCTGGTTGTCAATGTGGTCGAGGAGGGTTGCCACGTGGTTATGTCGTCGGCCAGGGTTTTGGTGCAGAGTCCACGTACCGCGCCATGGTGTCCGCCCTCGGGAGATCTTGATCTCTTCCGCCACGCGTGATACCAAACAAAAATTTGAACTCGGCATGGACTCCGACTGCAGCCACTTGAGCACTCGGTAGTAGAGTCCGACCAAAAGGCACCACCCGCTGGATGGGCAGTTGTGAGTTCAGATTTGAGGGCTCCGAAGCCAATTTGATGCTCCCGGTCAGGAGCAGAGCATAACTACAGCGTGGGCTTGACTGCTGATTTTTTGGAGCGAACTATGGATCTTGCGGGTGATGAAGCTACTTTGACGGACTCCATGAGGATTCTCCGTTCGGAGCCCCGTTTTAATGGGGGGCCCAAACAGATCCAAAGGCTAGCTCCGAGGCATCACAGAACACGGGGATCTCGCGCTCAAAGGTGGGATTGTCTAACTCACGGTCCAGATGAACACCTTGAAGAAGTGCTATGCTCTGTAGGTGAGGTAACTCGTCCTCCCACCTCTCTCCATGCGGCTAATCAGGTGAATCTTGGCAGAGCAGGGTCATCCCCAAGGCACCTTTTTTTGGTCCACCAGGTGTTGGATGACAAAACTTTGGCCATGGTGGTTGGTAAAAGGTACTAGAAAGCCAAGGGTGATCGTATTTGGCTTGCCACCACTTTATAGATGGAGCCGCATAGTGACAACTTCTTCAGTGGCTACAGACTCTCGACACCTTTAAAGGACAGTGTGTCCTATCGACCGTTCCCACTGCAGGCCCAGGGCTGATTCGTCTTGGCCTGTGGTGACCCGGTGCGATCCAATTTTCAGCACTAGCCATCGTTGCCGTCAGCAGGGAGGTGACGGATGGTGTATGGATGTTGTACTGGCCCACTGGCGTAGCTCAAAGCCTCGCCATCGGCAAGGAGAGTCTGCAGCCATTGACAATGATGGGCTTTGGCATCTTCAACTGTAGGCAGGCTCTTGTGGACAGTTATCCACGGAGAAATGTCTTAACACAAGAGGGTCTCTCACTGCATCAGCTGGATGAGTATGGCGGTGACATGCTTCTGTAGGCGTATGTAGCACAGCAGGGGCCTATAGGTAGTGCCGAAGGGAAGCACCTTCCACTGGTAGACTGTAGGGTTGTTCATCACCGATTGAGCTCCCTCCAGAGGAACGAAGGAGAGGCTCATCCTCTGGAAGAGAGTGAACTGATGAAAAACATCCTCCCGGTATGTCAATGCTGTGAAGGACACCACAATGTTCTCTGAATCGCAGGAAAACCTGAAAGGGTGGGGACCACAGGGTTGACCAGGGAGTCAGGGAGTTTGTTTCAAGTCAGCGGAGCTGTACTGGACAAGAGCAATTAAAAACCACTATGTGCTTGCCATTGTGTTCCGCCAAGATGGTGAAGGGCTGTACCAGTACTTGAGGTGTTCTATGTGCCAGGGGGTAGTTGTCGCCATATACCAGCCTGTTCAAGGTCTCTGGATCTGCTGCTCTGGTAGACTTGGGCCATCTCAGGGTTCTTCGCCAGCCGCCTTTCTGTATTCCGGAGCTGAGGAAGTACTGTCCTCCTTGAGTGCGCAGAGCTGGGGAAAGTTCCTTCACTGCGGGAGAAGAGGGGTGGCATAGCGGTGGACACCATTAACAGACTCGCACCGTTCTGTTTATCCAAGCATTCAAGGGCATCCTTGTTCCTGTCGGTGCACCTCGTCACCTGCCCTTTTTCTCGCTGAGCCCTGGTAGGAAGTCCAGCTGCCAAAGCCTTTCGTACATGCTGAGTAGATGTCAGCTGGAGGAGCCGTAAGGTGGTTTGAAAAGACAGCGTGTTCGATAAGGTACTGCTTTAGATTGTTGGTCGGACCTTTGCAGCGTCCATCCGGACGGGTGCGGACAGCAAACCGGTGCCACCAGGGGGGACCAAAGTATGACTGTCTCAACTGGAGTCACCACGTGGAGGGTTGGTCTGAGTCAACAAATGAGCAGTAAGTGTGGACAATGTAGCCTGAATGAAAGGGATTGGAAAGTGCTTCTTCAAATGTCTGTGTATTTGCTCTGCAGTGCTTTGAGGGATACGTGTGTTGGCCTAGGGCCCGAGCTTAGGTGCGGGTAATAGGCTCGCGTGTGGATCTTGTATACCTATGGCTGGAGAACAGGTGGAGAGAGATAAAAGAGACAGCCGCCCAGTGAAGCGTCTGCAGCTCCTGTCTAATGTACGCAGGGGCAAATCCTCGGGCTGGCCTTGCACAGTCCCAGGTTGTTGGAGCAGCCCGGTTTTTGACGGAGCAGGGTGCGTTCGGAGCCGTCGTCTAGCACAGATATGCTCTCAGAGTTTGGTCACCATGGCGGATGGATAACTTTACTGACCTGGAGAAGCACCACGATGGCCCTGCGGTGGCTTGCCAATGTATAAGCACTGGTTCTGAACTGGTAACGGACAAATGGATTGCTCTCACTGGACGTCACCGGGTCAGGCGCTTCTCTCAGCTGTGTAGTCTTGGCTAAATTCTCTCGCTGGACATCGTGCAGAGCAAGCAGGTGTATGCTGTTGCATGTTTTACAGCAACATCTGTCAAATCCATTCAGCTGATCTGGTTCTCTCTGCCGCATCGCCAACATCGGTTGTTTGTCCTGAAATCCAGTTACTGTTCTTTCTGGGTTGGCGCTGAGCAGTTTGAAATTTGCGCAATTATGCAGCGTGTGCTTGTAGTTCTCACAGAATCGGGGTCAGAACTTCTTGCATCTAGACTGGTTGGAGGAGGGGATCTGCCTGGCTCCATAAAACGGCTTGTGGGTTCAAGCACCACAGCATGAGGACTTGAAGCTTATCGGTGACTCGACCTTAACAGTACTCTTGGAGTCTTTGGGCTTAGATCCAGTGTCCTTTTCAAGCGATATTGGTGCTATATCCTCGCTGTGATCTGGAGCTCTGTATTCCAACCAATCTGCTAGGTTCCCAAAGAGTGGGGATAGGAAATGCCGGAAGGGGTGGATTGTTCGCGCCTGAAACTGGACCTCAGATCGTGAGGTAGCTGCCCAGTAGACCGTGGTGGACATGAGAACCACGAGTCCAGCCTCAACTTGCCCCTTTAAAACCGAGCTGCTCACCACATGCTCCACCCGGGATATGAAGTTTCAGAGGCGAACCAACCTGAATGACTTGATGTCTCCACTCGGAATGTTTGGGCCCGTACCTCAGTTCGGCCATACGCTGAAGGGGCGACGTTGGTGTCGGCTGCCCGTAACTGCTGGTTTAAAGCTGCCATAGTGTCCAGTGAAGGGAAAGTCAGAAATGCTGTAACGAATCTAGCCACCAGCAACTGCTTCCTCCAGCTTCAGATGATCCACTAATCTCTGGAACTTGAAACGTTCAGTGGCATCTCTAGGAAGGAATTGTCTAGGGCAATACGGAGGTCCTTGCAAAGTCCTCTTGGGTTAGGACGGGTGTTGAAGTTCGGGATTGTAGGATTGGCGCCCTCTTGTATGTTCTTTCCTGTCCACCAGGGGGAGTAACTGAGCTGTCGGGCGTCTGGGTCGCGTGCCAAGGTGAAAGGGGGACTCACGTCTCTCACGCTGGGTCTGGAGAGTACTGAAGCGGCGTCTGCAGGAGAGTAGTCACCCTCGGCAGGGATGGTTCCTCTGTAGGTCATCTGACGGCGTGATAATAACTTAGGGTCTCTGTAGACGGCTTATTAAGGTTATTTTGCCCTTCCACCCCCCCCAAAAAGTGATGAACGGCGGGGGCTTGCACTGCTTATAATTATATTGGAATTGTAGCGTCCCTTCTCTGGACTCATAGCTTCGTCCGCGAGGCCTGGTGCTTGGTGCGTACTGGCTGCGGGAGAGCGCTTAGTGTGAGGGAAGAGTCATACATGGTTAATTCTCATTTCGTCCTTTTGTCCTCTAACTACGTAGTCATGACGCCTGTCAGAAGACCATTGTGGTGGTGTCCTCCCTTTCCACGGAAAAGAAAACGTAGCTGATCTGTACTTGGGTTTTGGGGAAGAGCACCTCCATAATCCAGCCCTTCTCTGTAAAGTCTATCTCTGGCAGCTAAATACGTGGCTCTGAAGGGAATTGCTGGGCTCCACTCTGGCTCTGAGCTGCTCGTGTCGGTATTTTTAATTCCTCCATTGATGAGCTAGGAGATCTGCGCTTTTCACGCTTAAGTATGCGGCACTCCCTTCTCCACTCTTCTGCAGAAGATTCCACATCTATCAGTGGCTGAACATCGCGCTGGGCTGTGGTGCAGATGACCTTCTGGGGGTGCAGAGCTGTGAATCGGGTCTGCTGTGGTCCCACTTCGTCTAGCTGCTGCTCTCTGGGACTGTGACTCAGAAGGCTTCTTGGTTGGAGACTCTAGTCAGGGAGATCAGGACAAGTCATAATCTGGCAAGTAGTTAGGGAGGGGAC
This sequence comes from Cyprinus carpio, assembly GCF_018340385.1. Classification (NCBI taxonomy): domain Eukaryota; kingdom Metazoa; phylum Chordata; class Actinopteri; order Cypriniformes; family Cyprinidae; genus Cyprinus; species Cyprinus carpio. The sequence goes on from NC_056587.1 coordinate 5,151,189, forward strand.
CGCTGCCTCCTGGATCGTGCACTAGACCTCATGTCCCGAGTGGGTAGACATCTTGCTCCGCTGCAGTGCTCTGGGTGCTTTTTTTTTTCCGGGGCCGGAAGGACCACTTTGTGCAGAAGAGGCCCGGCTTCTTGTGATTAGATAGTGTTTGGGATCGCTAGGTAGAGCTCACAGCGGGCGGTGATCGGTCCAGAATCATCGCAAGATTTCTTCATTGGCAGTATTTATTGAATTTACCAAACTGATGATTGAATATTTGTACAGTGATGGGTTGTGTTTGTGGAAAGGACGCAAACAGAATAAAGCAGTGGTATCCACGGGGGTTGTAAGCCCGTGCAAGTTTGCGTACACTACTGGCAAAAGTCCTCAGACAGAAATGCTACCAGCGTTGCAGAGATCGAGCAAAAAAAACTTGGATTGGCTAAGAGTGCCAGGTGAAGCAAAAAACATAAGTAGGCGTCTTCCAGTAGTAGAGAGAGAGTCACCGTAAAGTGTCTGATGCTTAGCGGCCAACAAAGGGGGCCTTTTTTTACAGAGGCTAAACAACCCTGAATATTAAAAAGAAGAAAGAATGTTGAAGTTTAGCTTGTTTTTTGGTCTTTGACAGTTTTGTATTTTTTTTTTTCGACTTCTCAGGAACTGCTGATCTACAACTAAGGCTTCCACCCACTCTAAGTAAATCCATCAATCATACTGGATCAGCTTGTAGATGTTACTACTCCTTTTAACCTCCCGCTGTTGCCACTTTGCAGAGAAGAATAAATTTCCTGGTTTGAATGAACCACGATTGAGGAAAGAAAATCCATAATTGCTGATTCTGTGGAGAAAAGATCATTTGGTGTAAGACCTTGACAACGGAAATCCAGTCGGAACTTTTACCCTCTCCTCTTCAACTCTGTCCTGTTCTAATCAAAATTACTCGTTCCGAAGTAACAGAGGGAAAAGGGTAGGGGTTTTTTGCTTGACCTCCAAGCACCCTTGAACTTTAGAATCCTGCTACGAATTTTCATTTTTTTTCCCCAGAAAAAATTAAAAATTCGTTTTTTTGTCCATGAACTTCTGTTGACGACAAAATGAAGGGATTGTGTGTTTAGCACTGAAGAGATTTAAGACTAGATTCCTGAACATTTTTTCCTTGTTACAGTTTCATTGTTTTCAAATTGTATATTACACATTATTTATCATAATATAGCCTAATATACATTTATTCACTAAAAAGAAACAAGATTCATTTGTTCTTGGATTAAACTACATTTGTTGTGTTCTATGTTTTTGATTCACTAAAAAGAATTGGTTCATAAGAGTCATAAGAGTCATTCAATCTGGAATCAGACACAAAATACACTTTTTAGACTCATAAGAATCATTTGTTTGGGAATGGGGCAACACTGGCTGTACATTTGCACTGTACATTTTTCATTCACTATAAAGATTTGCTCACAAGAGCCATTTGTTTTGGAATCAGACTACATAGTTCAAATTCTATGTTTCTGATTTACTAAAAAGAACTGACTCATAAGACCTTGTTCTAAACAAATTCTTGGTTTCCAACCCTATTAAAATGCTAATGCAATATTCCCGGGCTCAGAGTGCAACGAATAGGCATCTCTTTAAACAAATCTTTGCTCCTGCTGAGAGTCTCAGGGGAAGGAATGGAATTACAGTTCTGAGGAGGCACCTTCACGAGCATCAACAAAAAACAAAAGCACTATGACCAGATAGATTCAACTATGTTACACACTTTACATTTTCTCTGGATCTGGTGGGGATCATGGAAAGGTCAGAATGTATGTAAAGGAGTGAGAGAGTGGGCTGTGGCTACATTTGTTTTGAAATGAGCAGTGGGTCACCATACCAGGCCATTTGGATGGCGTACGCAGTGCGGGTCTCCCGTCCCTCTTGGCGACTGATGTTCTTGGCAGCTTCAACCACATCCTGTGTTGTCTGATAGTCCCTGAGAGACCACTCATGGACCGAGATCTCCCCGTACTGCAGGACACCTACCTACAAATAGTCGCAAACAGTAAAGGCAATGCATATAATTTATTTTATTTAAAACATCATAAAGACGTTTCTGTAGTGCTTTCAAACATTGATGTGTTTGTTAGAGCATCCTGATCAGCCTAACATAGTAACATCGTCTCAACAGACAGCCTGACCCTAGGGGTTGGTGCTATTTGTAACTAGAGGCTTCCCTCATAAGATGATCCTCATATTTGGGGGTCCATGCCATAAAAAAAAAGTTTGATGTAAAAATGGTCTAGCAGATGTTTGAGGTAATTTGTGAAGAACGGATAACTCCAGAATGAGTTGTAGATGAGATTGGCATCTCCATTATGTGCTCTGCTCCAAAAGCAAGAATGCCCGAATCTGTCTGAGCAAGAAATGCCCCACAAAGCAGAGGAATTTCCTTTTACCTTGTGTTGCCCCCATACATTTCTAATTCTGTGCGCTTTGTCCATCTCCTCTAGAAACCACAACTTCTGTCTGTTCACATTAATACTGTCATTTATTTTCCCCAGCCTGCCAGTGCTGTTTCTGTTTGGGCTCATATCTGTCTGCGGACTGGCTTGTGGTTCTGTTCCTCACAGTCGTTCACACTGGCTCAATGCATCAAAGCTAGACCAGCATTGGAACTGTTGATGACAGGATTTAAAGTTAAAAAGCAATTATACATATCTGTCAAAACAGCCGCCAGGTCTCTGTTACCTAAAAGCACACAGTTTGAGAGTAAAGATTTTGCTCACTCACTTTGCTGAATGTTTATGCATACATTCTGACCAATGATTTTTCCTTAACTTTACCAAATATTTGTAATGACTGGATAGTAAATGGTTGAGGTTTTTGAACACACAGAGAGTCTTTTCTATCTTAAGAAAGACTTCAGAACATGCAAATAAATATTAAAAGTTACATTAATTACAGAAATTTCCATGACCTTTTACGAAGTCCAACTGCCATGCTAAAATGAGTTACTAATAATATTAAATCAAAAAATCTAAAGAAGAAACATACTGTTATGTGTTTTTTATATCACAAAAAATCCTCTAAACCCACGTTAAAATACTAAACAAACAGGAACTACATAATTTAGGAAAAACAAACATATACAGTACCTGCATTTGCTCAGGACTTATGTGGAACTTGCTGAGAATGTTGCTTAGGAAGTTCTGCACCTCGTACCAGGGGTAGATACTATTAGAACCATCTAAAACAATCACTATGTCCATGTATGTAGTGCATCCTGTGAAAAACAAACACAAAAGGAGTTCAGTTAAAAGCAGTTGTTTCATTCAATCCAACAGGTCAGATGGACAGAGGATGTTTATCTCACTCTGGGCTGTGGGTGCAATGATGTCCTTGGGCTCCATGTCATTGGTGACAGATGCACAGATTCCTGTGCTGAACAGAGATGTACCACATTCCTGGGACCAAAGTGGAGCGCAGGCCTAAAGATTATACAGAGAATGTCTGTATATACAGTTCTCATTCAGCGTCTGTAGCACCACCTTTATGCTTTACACATTTTTTTTTAACACAACTGATACCTTATCTGATACTGACTTATTATGAACAGCATTAACTCATAGAACATGTGGCTGATATGTGCACAAATCAGGGATTTTGTTAGTATTGCATGTTAAATTCTCTGTTTAAATGTTAAGTCTGGAATTTTGGCCTTTTAATGTCTTCTGTTTAAAAAGTAGTAAGTGCTGTGTGCTGATCAGACCAATAAAATCTACTGAAGTGAAGTGATCCAGGGAAAGTAGGAGAGAAAGAAAGAGAGAAGCAAAGAGAGTGGTCATGAAAAAGCACATAAAAAATATGTCTTCAAAGCTTGCCATTTATTTGCCTTAAAAGCCATTGTGAGGATTGGTGAGGCAAAGAATGAAGACAAAGAAAACATACCAAGACTTGAAAGAGGGAGAATAAGACAAAAGAATGACTGGTTTGGAAAGTGTGGTTAGACTGAAGGGGGTAAATTTTCTGCGACTCCCCACCCTGTTATTATGAAGGCCTGTAACAGAGGGATGGGAGGATGGTGAAAGGGAAAGGAAAAAGAATAGAATGAACTGAAGTGGCGATGAGGGTGAGAGGTGGTATGGCTTTTCCACGGCCTGTCATTACAAAGGGCTTGAGTCACATTCCTATCCTGTTATAGAACTGACCAAAGGAATAAACAGACTCGCAAATCTTCAAACAGGTACATTCAATTAGATGCTTTGTTAATGATACTTGAATCTGCAATGTGGGGCTCATTACATCCATGCTGTGAGCGCTAGTTTTAGTTGGCATACATCACAGTGAACTATGTGTGACTCCATTCCAGAAGCTGTACTCACTTGCTCTCCGTTTAACCCTCTGTCACACAAACACACAAAGCCTGACTCCCTCCGCCGAAACACTCACTCGCTCTCATTAAAAGTCTGACTACTGGCGAAAGCCACCCAGCAATTCCACCAAAGCCACAGAGGAGCAGCTCCAGAACTGGACTGATCTGGTTCACTGCATTCTGCCGACACAAAAAGCCTTGTGCATGTGGAAGAGAGAGTGTGTGTGTGCAGGTAAAAGAATTTTAGAGGCTTTTGGGAGGGGGAGTGTGTTCTTTGATTTAGATAGTTTGTGGATCGCTAGGTAGAGCTCACAGCGGGTGATCGGTCAGAATCACGCAAGATTTCTTCATTGGCAGTATTTATTGAATTTACAACTGCATGATTGAATATGTACAGTGATGGGTGTGGTTTTGTAAAGACGCACACAGAATAAAGCAGTTGTATCAAGGCGGGTTGTAAGCCCGTGCAGTTAGTGTACACTACTGGCAAAAGTCTCAGACAGAATGCTACCAGCGTGCAGCGATCCTGAGTCAACTTGTGATTGGCTAAGAGTCCAGGTGAAGCGAGGCGTCTTCCAGTAGGAGAGAGAGAGTCACAGTAAAGTGTCTGATGCTTAGCGGCCACAAGGGGGCCTTTTTTACAGCCGCCCCCAGATTACTGAAGGGAATCTGTAGAAGAAGAAAAGGCGCCCACTCGACCGGTAGTATTTAGTCTGACAACTCTGGAAGCTGGATGAGTCGAGCCACAGGGCGGGTGTACGCCCGGTCTCCTACATTCACTTCAGCAGATCGTACTTTTCCGTCGAGGCGGGGAAATACGCTGGTCACTGTACCCACTGGCCATAGTGAGCGAGGGAGCTGCGGGTCAATGATGAGGACCGTCTTGCCGATGTGCAGGTCTGGGTTTTCAGCATTCCACTTCTGTCGGGCCTGGAGGCTGGGCAGATAGAAACGGATAAAATGCTTCCAGAAGTGTTCAGCCAACTGCTCAGGAGCTCGGAGTCAGGATACACCACCTGCGGTAGAGAGGCATCTGGCCGCCCAATGAGAAGTGAGTTGGGAGTTATTGGATCAGGGTCGGCGATGTCTGCAGATGTGTAGCCTAATGGTTTGGAGTTGAGAATCCCTTCAATCTCAACTAGTAGGGTTCTCATTACCTCATCTGTCACAAGCTGGGCTCCAAGGGTTACTTGCAGAGCTTGTTTTACTGAGCGTATCTCGCGCTCCCAGCAGCCGCCGAAGTGGGGGGCGTTAGGTGGATTAAACTTCCAGTCGATTTGCTGAGAGGCAAGTTGAGCTTTGATGTCTGGAGCAAGGTCAGCGAATGCTTCCCGGAGCTCTCGATCACCACCTCTGAAGTTAGTCCCCTGGTCTGAAATCAGCTCGAACGGCTTTCCTCTGCGGGTGATGAACCGTCGCAGGGCCATGAGGATTGAGTCTGCATTCAAACTGGAGAGCATGTCGATATGCACGGCTCGGGTGGTCATGCATTTAAAAATGATTCCCCAGCGCTTTTCACTCCTCCTTCCAATCGCTACAGAGTATGGCCCGAAGCAATCTACTCCTGTTGAGTAAAATGCTGGCTTGAAAAGTCGGACTCTGGATGGAGGCAGGTCTGCCATTTTAGGGATTTGTGGCTTTCCGCGCCATTTCTGACACTCTTGGCACTTGCGCTGAAAGCGGCGGATAGCCTCTCGCCTTCTTGGTAGCCAATACTTGCGGCGCATCTCTGAGAAAACCCTCTCTGGGCCTGGATGGTGCAGACGGTAATCATACTCTTGGATGAGCAGCTGCGTGACTGGGTGTTTGACATCCAGCACCACCGGGTGAACAGTATCCGGTTCCAGCTGGTCACTATGGCGCAGACGTCCACCAACACGGATGAGCTTGACACTGTGGTCGAACTCTGGTGCAAGTTTGAGAAGTCTGCTGCTCTTGGCAACTGGTTTCCCTGACTGCAGCTGGGCATAGTCAATGGGAAAACTCTCTCTTGTTGGACTTGTTGTAGCAGAGCCAGCTGGGCTTGCCTGTAGGCTGTGACGTTGCCTGGGGCCGCCCCATGTAGAGTCTTCATTGTGGCGGTCAGGAGGTCTCTGAAGGAAGAGAACTGCTTAGCATCCGGGAGATGACTTGGCGTGGTAGTAGTGAGGCCACAGAACTGTGGTTTCTTGAGCTTTTCACCCTGATCTGCATCTGTCTGAATCTGAGGACTTTGTGGCCATTTGTCTGGGTCACACCACAAGAAGCTTGGGCCTTGACCCCAGCGGCTGTCTGGTGTCAATGTGTCGAGAGGTTTGCCACGTGTTATGTCGTCGGCAGGGTTTTGTGCAGAGTCCACGTACCGCCATGTGTCGCCCTCGGTGAGATCTTGAATCTCTGCCACGCGTGTACCAACAAACACTTTGAATCGGCATGACTCCGACTGCAGCCACTTGAGCACGGTAGTAGAGTCCGACCAGAGCACCACCCGCTGGATGGGCAGTGTGAGTTCAGATTTGAGGATCCGAGCCATTTGTGCTCCGGTCAGAGCAGCGCATAACTCCAGCCGTGGGATTGACTGCTGCTTTTTTGGAGCAACTCTGGATCTTGCGGTGATGAAAGCTACTTGGACGACTCCATGAGGATTCTTTGTTCGGAGGTATGCCACAGAGCCATAGGCTCGCTCCGAGGCATCACAGAACACGTGGATCTCACGCTCACAGGTGGGATTGTCTAACTCACGGCCAGTGTAACACCTTGGAAGTGCTATGCTCTGTAGGTGAGGTAACTCGTCCTCCCACTCTCTCCATGCGGCTAGCAGGTGATCTGGCAGAGCAGGGTCATCCCAGTCACGCTTTTTGTCCCACAGGTGTTGGATGACAACTTTGGCCCTGGTGGTGTAAGGTACTAGAAAGCCAAGGGGATCGTATTGGCTTGCCACCACTTTATAGATGGAGCGCATAGTGACAACTTCTTCAGTGGCTACAGACTCTCGACACTTAAAGGACAGGGTGTCCTCTCGACAGTCCCACTGCAGGCCCAGGGCTGATTCTTCTTGGCCTGGGTGACCCTGTGCGATCCACTTTTCAGCACTAGCCGATCTTGCCTCAGCAGGGAGGTGACGGATGGTGTCTGGATGTGTACTGGCCCACTGGCGTAGCTCAAAGCCTCCCTCGGCAAGGAGAGTCTGCAGCTTGTCAATGATGGGCTTGGCATCTTCAACTGTAGGCATGCTTTGTAGACAGTTATCCACGTAGAAATGTCTTAACACAGAGTCTCTCACTGCATCAGCTGGATGAGTATGGTCGGTGACATGTTTCTGTAGGGCATATGTAGCACAGCAGGGGCTACAGGTAGTGCCGAAGGGAATCACCTTCCACTGGTAGACTGTAGGTTGTTCATCACGCTTGAGCTCCCTCCAGAGGAAGCGAAGGAGAGGCTCATCCTCTGGAAGGAGCCTGACCTGATGAAACATCCCCCGTATGTCACTGCTGAAGGCCACACAATGTTCTCTGAATCGCAGGAGAACTGAAAGGAGTGGTGGACCAAGGGTTGGACCAGGGAGCAGGAGTTTGTTCAAGTCAGTGGCGCTGTACTGGAAAGAGCAATTAAAAACCACTCTGTGCTTGCCATTGTGTTCGACAAGATGGTGAGGGATGTACCAGCTACTTGAGGTGTTCTCTGTGCCAGGGGGTAGTTTCGCCACATAACCAGCCTGTTCAAGTCTCTGGATCTCTGCGTTGTAGACTTGGGCCATCTCAGGGTTCTTCGCCAGCCGCCTTTCTGTATTCCGGAGCTGAGGAAGTACTGCCTCCTTTGGTGCGCAGAGCTGGGGAAAGTTCTTCACGCGGAGAAGAGGTGTGGCATAGCGGTGGACACCATTAACATGTACTCGCACCGTCTGTTTATCCAAGCATTCAAGGGCCTCCTTGTCCTGTCGTGACCTCGTACTGGCCTTTTCGCTGCGCCATGGGAGGACGTCCAGCTGCCAAAGCCTTTCGACATGCTGGTAGATGTCAGCTGGAGGAGCCCCGAAGGTGGTGAAAAGACAGCGTTGTTCGATAAGGTACTGCTTTAGATTGTTGGTCGGACCTTGCAGCGTCCATCCGAGACGGGTGCGGACAGCAACCGGTGCACCAGGGGGACCAAAGATGACTGGCTCAACTGGAGTCACCAAGTGAGGGTGGTCTGAGCCAATGAGCAGTAGCGGGACAATGTCCTTGAATGAAGGGATAGAAAGCTTATTCAAATGTCTGTATTTGCTCTGCAGTGCTTTGACGGGATACGTGTGTTGGCCTAGCCCGAGCTTAGGTGCGGTAAAGGCTCCTTGGATATTGTATACCATGGCTGGAGAACAGGCTGGAGAGATGCTAAATGAGACAGCCGCCCCGTGAAGCGTCTGCAGCTCCTGTCTAACTGTACGCAGGGGCAAATCCTCGGGCTGGCCTTCAAGTCCCAGTTGTTGGACAGCCGGTTGGAGGAGCAGGGTGCGTTCTGAGCCGTCGTCTAGCACAGCATATGTCTCTAGAGTTTGGTCACCATGGCGGAGGATAACTTTACTGACCTTGAGAAGCACACGATGGCCCTGCGGTGGCTTGCCAATGTATAGCACTTGGTCTGCACTTGGTACGGACAAAGGATTGCTCTCACTGGACTTCACCTGGTCAGGCCTTCTCTCAGCTTTGTCAGTCTTGGCTAAACTTCTCTCGCTGACATCATGCAGAGCAAGCAGGTGTCTGCTGTTGCATGTTTTACAGCACATCTTCAAATCACATTCAGCTGATCTGTGTTCTCTGCCGCATCGCCAACATCGGTTGTTGTCCTGAATCCAGTTACGTTTCTGGGTGGCTCTGAGCAGTTTGAAATTTGCGCAATTATTCAGAGTGTGCTTGTAGTTCTCACAGAATGGGCAGAACTTCTTTGCATCTAGACTGGTTGGAGGAGGAGTGGATCTGGTTGGCTCCCTAACCGGTTTGGGTTCAGCCCCCCAGCATGAGGACTGAAGCTTTAGGTGACGACTTGACAGTACTCTTGGAGTCTTTGGGCTTAGATCCAGTGTCCTTTCTCAAGCGATATTGTGCTATATCCTCCTGGATCTGGAGCTCGTATTCCAACCAATCTGCTAGGTCCAGAAGAGTGGGGATAGGAATGCGGAGTGGGTGGATGTAGCGCCTGAAACTGGACCTCAGATCGTGAGGTAGCTTGCCCAGTAGACGGGTGACATGAGAACCACAGTCCAGCTCAACTTGCCCCTTTAAACCGAGCTGCTCCAACATGCTCACCAGGGATCTGACGTTCAGGGCGAACAACCTGAATGACTTGATGTCTCCACTCTGAATGTTGGGGCCGTCCATCAGTTCGGCAATACGCTGAAGGGCGAGTTGGTGTGGCTGCCCGTACTGCTGGTTTAAAGCTGCCATAGTGTCAGTGAAGGGAAAGTCAGAATTGCTGTAAGAATCTGCCACCAGCAATGCTTCCTCCAGCTTCAGATGATCCACTAATATCTGGAACTTGAAACGTTCAGTGGCATCTCTAGGAAGGAGATTGTCTAGGGCAATACGGAGTCTTGCAAAGTCTCTTGGGTTAGGACGGTTGAAGTTCGGGATTGTAGGAGTGGGCCCTCTGTATGTTCTTTCCTGTCCACCAGGGGGAGTCACTGAGCGTCGGCATCTGGGCTCGTGCCAAGGTGAAGGGGGACTACGTCTCTCACGCTGGTCTGGAGAGTAGCTGCAGCGGCGTGCAGGAGAGTAGTCACCTCGGCATGATGGTTCTCTGTATTCTCTGAAGGAATAACTAGGGTCTCTGTAGCTGGCGTAGTGCTCAGGTGAGCAGCGGTGGCTGCACTGCTCATAATTATAATGAGAACTGTAGCGCCCTTCTCTGGACTCATAGCTTCGTCGCGAGGCCTGGTGCTTGGTGCGTACTGGCTCGGGAGAGCGCTTAGGTGAGGGAGAGTCATACCTGGTTAATTCTCTGTAGTCCTTTGTCTCTCTACTGTACTGTAGTCATGACGCCTGTCAGAAGACCATTGTGGTGGTGTCTCCCTTTCCCGGAAGTAGACTGATCTGTACTGGGTTGAAGCACCTCCATAATCCAGCCCTTCTCTGTAAAGTCTATCTCTGGCAGCTACAGTACGTGGCTCTGAACGGGAATTGCTGGGCTCCGCTCTGGCTCTGAGCTGCTCGTTCTGTATTTTTAATTCCTCCATTGATGCTAGGAGATCTTCTCTTTCACGCTCTAGTATGCGGCACTCCCTTCTCCACTCTTCTGCAGAAGATTCCCATCTATCAGTGACTGACCATCGCGCTGGGCTGTGGTGCAGCTGACCTTCTGGGGGTGCAGAGCGTGAATCGGGTCTGCTGTGGTCCTCTTCGTCTAGCTGCTCTCTGGACTGTGACTCAGAAGGCTTCTTGGTTTGAGATCTAGTCGGGAGATCAGACAAGTCATAATCTTGCAAGTAGTTAGGGAGGGACCGCTGCCTCCTGGATCGTGCACTAGACTCTATGTCCGAGGTGGTAGACATCTTGCTCCGCTTCAGGCTCTGGATCCGGCTCGAAGGACCACTTTGTGCAGAAGAGGACTGGCTTCTTTGATTTAGATAGTTTGTGGATCGCTAGGTAGAGCTCACAGCGGGTGATCGGTCAGAATCACGCAATATTTCTTCATTGGCAGTATTTATTGAATTTACAACTGCATGATTGAATATGTACAGTAATGGGTGTGGTTTTGTAAAGACGCACACAGAATAAAGCAGTTGTATCAAGGCGGGTTGTAAGCCCGTGCAGTTAGCGTACACTACTGGCCAAAAGTCGCAGACAGAATGCTACCAGCGTGCAGCGATCCTGAGTCAACTTGTGATTGGCTAAGAGTCCAGGTGAAGCGAGGCGTCTTCCAGTAGGAGAGAGAGAGTCACAGTAAAGTGTCTGATGCTTAGCGGCCACAAGGGGGCCTTTTTTACAGAGGCTAAAACACTGAATATTAAAAAGAAGACTGACTGTTGAAGTTTTAGCTTGTTTTTGTCTTTGCAGTTCGACTTCTCAGGCATTGCTGATCTACTAAGTCTTCCACCCACTCTAAGTAAACCATCAATCAATACTGGATCAAGCTTGTAGATGTTACTACTCCTTTTAACTCCAGATGTTCCACTTTGCAGAGAAGAAATTTCCTGTTTGAATGAACCACGTTGAGAAAATCCAATAATTGCTGATTCTGCTTGAGAAAGATCATTTGGTGTAAGACCTTGACAACGGAATCCAGTTCGGAACTTTTTCATTTCCTCTTCAACTCTGTCCTGTTCTAATGCAAAATTACTCGTTCCAGAAGTAACAGAGGACTGAATATGTGTCCTGTGTTGCTTGAGCCTCCAGAGCACATCCTTGAACTTTAGAATCCATGCTACTGTAATTTTCATTTTTTTCCAATCAGAAAAATAGTGCAAAAGTTGATTAGTAGCAGTGTCGCAACCTTTGGAAATGGCAGCCATTACTACTGTGTCCTTTTTAACCTCTGGATCATCCTTCAAGACCTGGTCACAATAATCCAGTCTCTCATTGTAAATCACAAGTTTATTCTTCACAAACTTCTCCGCAAACTGATATTGGACAAAATATTTTGTACAACATCATGCAGCAACAGGCAAATATAACAGCCCAGCTTGCTCATAGTGGGGATATGGCTTCTTTACCTCCTCGAGTTATTCCAATCTTCGATGGAGATCCTTTACAGTTTACTGCTTTTATTCAAACTTTTGAGCATGGAATTGAAAGAAAGACCACAAATTCAAAGGATTGCTTGTATTATCTAGAACAGTACACTAGAGGACAACCGAGAGAACTGGTGAGAAGCTGTCAGCATATGCCAGCTGAACAAGGATTCAAAAAGGCCAAGGATTTGTTGAAGGAGCACTTTGGCCATGAGTTGAAAATCACAGCAGCCTATATGGAAAAGGTATTAAATTGGCCTGTAATAAAACCTGATGACATCAATGGTTTGCAAGCGTATGCTTTGTTTCTAAGAGGGTATTGCAATGTGATGATAAACTTGCAGTATATGGATGAGATTAATGTTTCATCGAATCTTAAGAACATCATGTTGAAACTGCCTTACTAACTCAGGGAAAAATGGAGAGCCATAGCCTGTGAGTTACAAGAACGCAATGGTTGTAGGATTAAGATTACAGATATGGTGGACTTCATTGAACATCAGGTTAAGGTTCTCACAGATCCTCTCTTTGGAGATATTAAAGATATACAACCACCCATATTACATAAAATCAAATCTGCTCCTCCTTCCAGTGGTAAAGGGCAGCGTTCAGCTACAGTGGCTATAGTAAACACTGTTGAAGGTTTTCAGCCTAAAGTCCATTCATCACAGCACAGCTCTGCATCTTGTTGCTATGCATGCAAAGAAAACCATGTTTTGGAGGAAGAGGAAGAGAGACTTCCTATATAAAGTGAAAGACTCAAAAAACAAAAGGAACAACTCATGATGAATGCAAAAATAGCAGCCAACGATGCAAAGTTGTCAGTTTTAACAACTACGCATGATGGAAGTAGTAGAAGGGCACTCTCTGATGATTCAAAATGTAAAAAATCACGTTCACTGAATCACAATGTACAACTACAGTTGCCGGAGAATTCTACTCAAATTCCAATGCACTGTTCAACCACACAACAAACTTCAAGTATGCAGAATGTGGCAGCTGCTGTTCACAATAATCCAGTCTCACATTGTCAATCACAAGTTTATTCTTCACAAACTTCTCCGCAAACTGATATTGGCAAAATATTTTGTACAACATCATGCAGCAACAGGCAAATATAACAGCCCAGCTTGCTCATCGGGGGGATATGGCTTCTTTACCTCCTCGAGTTATTCCAATCTTCGATGGAGATCCTTTACAGTTTACTGCTTTTATTCAAACTTTTGAGCATGGAATAGAAAGAAAGACCACAAATTCAAAGGATTGCTTGTATTATCTAGAACAGTACACTAGAGGACAACCGAGAGAACTGGTGAGAAGCTGTCTAGTTCGGTCAATTTTCAGTTAAGTTTAGATCAGGACCCAAGGCCACCCATTTCATTATTTCAATATTCTTTGCTTCAAGGAACTGCTTTACTTATTTTGCAGTGTTATTGTGTTTTTGTGTTTGATTTAAATTGGTTTTTGATTGTGAGGTGTTCGTTGTGTTGCGTATGTTGCTGAATGAGGTTCTGATAAACATTTGCATTCACCCTGCCATGTAGCTGTATAAGAGACCCAACTCCTGCTGCAAAAAATATCCCCCCAAAGCATGACACTTCCTCCTCCACTTTTCACTGACTTCTTTACGCACTTGGGCTTCAGTCTTTCTCCAGTTTGATACCGAACAAAATGATTCCCATCAGACCCAAATAAATTAAACTTGCTCTCATCACTAAAGTGAACTTTGGACCAGTTCTCCGCTCTCCACACAACATGCTACTCAGCTAAGGTGAGCCTATCCTTTTGATTATTTCTGCTAATGAGAGCCTTGGCCACTGCAGAGTGCGTTTTCATTCTGACTACTCTTAAAGATGTCAAGACAGATCCTTATCCTGTTCAGTGCTGAACTGGTGAGCAATTCCAGGTGTGGTGTTGAACCCATTCCCCATTGAGAATCTCTGCATTATCCTGTCTTCTCATGCAATTATCTTACTTGGATGACCAGCCTTTTGGGGGGACTTGAATGAATTAGTATCATTGTAAAGCTGCAATATCTGAGAAATCTCAAATTTGGAACGACCAACTTTCTTTGCAGTGGCTGAAAGGGTCATTCTCTTTGGCCTTCATCTGGACAACCTCCTGTCACAATGTTTCAGTCACTTTAGAACGGCCCACCATCTTGCAGTCTCAATGAAAATTGGAGGAATGCTGCCAGTTAAAAAGCGTTTGTCAGATAATTAAGGAAATTAGCACCAGGTGCCAGATAAACACTAATGACCTGGAGGTATCTGCAAGTGTTCACTAATTTTGTCAGAGAATCAGTTCTTTTTCAAATATGTCAAATATAATGGTGAAATTTTTTTTAGGTTTATAGTTTTTTTTATTGTGTTTTTGAGTATAATTTTTTTTTGTGATATGCTTTAAAAAAAACCTGCCCTTATACTCCTGTTAGGATAACTTCAAATAGGACTAAGCAGTGACCTTGAAATTTAGGTTTCTAATTTTGATCTCCACTCTAAATGTAGTTTGTTTCTTCATCGGAACAGGTTTTAAGAAATTTAGCATTACTCACCAATGGATTCTCGGAAGTGAATGGGTGCCGTTAGAATCAAGTGCTTGTGGATTATTATAAAGTTTTTATAAGCTGTTTGAGCTCTCATTCTGATGGCACCCATTCATTGCATAGGATCCATTAATGCAATGCTAAATTTCTCCAAATTTGTTCCGATTAAGAAAGAAACTGATCTACATCTTGGATGGCCTGAGGTAGGGTGACCATATTTTAGTTTTCCATAAAGAGGATAGTGGGGGATAGTGTGGGTGGGGGGCTGGGGTGTGGTTGTTTGGTGGTTAAAGTAATGACGAAAGCACCCAAAGTAGCGCATTCCCAAATATCACAACTCAAAATATGTCATTTAATAAAGAGGTTAGTGGGTTCCTACCAATGGCCCTCCTTCACAAAACTTAACATCTAGCACAGTTTTATCATAGGTAGAATGAGGGCCATAGCTGGGGTTCGCATGTTGAACCCATGGGCCCTGCTTGAAATCATGTAAATATCACAAATAAATAAAAAGAACAAATATAGAAATTAAACAATGTTTTTTTTTTTTTTCACGTTTGTAGGTATTCCGGTAGAGAAACCGAATAATCAAATGTAAAATAGCACTGCATATTCTTCACTGTAAAAATTAAATAGAGATTAGTTCCTGTTAATACTAAAAATTTATTCAGTCAAGAGCAGTGAGTGATTTTCTTGGATTAACATTAAGGACACCGACACAGCCGTGGGACCCTATAATCGTCACCACCTTTCACCCCACTAGGGACGGCCCTGGGTATAATGCAAAATGTTTCAATACAAGCATTTCAGTCAAATATACTTTTTGCAACATTTCAAATCTTTAACCCACGGAGAGAATCAGTCCATGGCAACTGTTTAAAAGTAGCCCAATTCCATGGGGAAAAAAAGCTGACTTGACAACAGTACATCTAACAGGAGCTACAGGAGTCAGATTTCACTAATCACGGGTTAAGAGGAGAGATGGCTGTCAGATCATACTGGAGGATTTGCTGCTAAAACAGGTCCTGAGCTCAATGACAAATATCTGATCTTCCTTTGATAGTGAAAGTGATCTGATCCTTCCTTCGATAGTGAAAGTGAACGTTACTCAGCATATTGATGGAGACTCCCTGTTGTGCAAAAATTATATGCAATATTAGAAAGTTTGTGGGAGCACTGGACACAAAAATCACGGGAGAGGGTGAAAATGGTCAGAAATTCAGCAGGAATGGGATTAAGAAAACAGGCCTTTGCAGGGCTCTAATACAAAAACGTACATGATGAATGGCAACTGTAGAAAGCAAAAGCCGAATACCGGACATTTTGGGCGATTTAGAAATCCCAGCTGGACACATTTTTTTAGGTTCTAAAAGAGGACATGTCCGGGAAAAAGAGAACGCATGGTCACCCTATCTGAGGGTAAGTAAATTTCCAGCAAATTTTATAACAGTGTGTTTTTCTTTAAAGCTCCAGACCCATTCATAGTAACTGCATGGAATCGGGCGACTGAGCACATTCCGCTAAATTTCTAATTTTGTATTCCAAACAAGCAAATGATATATATTTTGTTAAGAATACCCATTCAGACAAACACTGACTTTATAATGTGTCATTCCAGTAGTGGCCACTGTTTTGCAGGTGGACACATGCACATAGATGGTGGTCATGACAGATGGTTGTGGTTGGGTGAGACAGAGGAGGGAGATTTCATAACCACTCATTCTTACCTGCCATACCACAAATACATACACACTCATGCCTACTCACATATATGTAAAAACATAAACATGACTGAATAATCCAAATATTGCTGTAAAGTCAGTGCTCAAACATGAGATGTTTTTGGACTCTAAATACATTCTACAGTATTTTAAATATAATCTCACCAGGAAGCCATCTGAAGCAGCAGGGGTCAGCGTCATCCCCAAATGAGAGTTTTTAAAATTTCGAGACACATTCTGAAATGCATTTTCACCTATATTGGGAATAACACAAAAATATGTTGTAAACTACTACACCATTCACAACACATTGAATGTCATTGAATGTAAATTTTCATAGCCTGAGATTTGATCCAATACCTAGGTTAACTTTTGAGCAATTGGAATTTATCTCATCTCCCACAATGCACTTGTAAATATCCCCCTTCTTGTTATTTTGTGGTCCATCCCATGGAGCACCAACCAGAATTCTGTTCATAAAACAATGAGTCACTCAGAATATATATAAAAAAATTAAATAAAAAATAAACACCTTACGGCAAATCATTATGTATTTTTAGGGCCTGTTTTTTTCTATAATTTGTGATCACCTGATGTCAATCTAGTCAGGGTCCATATTTTAAAATTCAAATTGTATTTATCATCAAGAACTTCTAAATGTGGGTAAAAACTAAAAAGTACTGAAAAGTACTCACGATTTTTCTCCGTTGTTTTCATGCTGTAACACAGAGAAGCCGAACAGAGCATCTTCAGGCCCACTGAAGATCCGTGGCCTCTTCACATCAATGTTAAAACACTCACACAGCCCTAAAAGAGAGAGACATATAGTAAAATAATTCATACAGTGGTTAACATAAAAAAACAAATAAACACACACTATTGTTCAAAAGTTTAGGGTTGGTTATCTTTTGTTTCCTTTTCTTTTTGTTCCCTGAGCCAGCGGTAACCACATTGTCAAAGGAGGAGCAGTTTCCTCCTTTCCAGTTTTCTCCGGGTTGCAAGGCTTGTGGGTTGATAGTGAGTGACGCACTGCTTCCTCACCCTCACCCACGATGCCCCCTATCGCCTGTGGCCAAGAGATCACATTTCGGAGATGCAACACCTCTCTACGCGTCTCTGGCCAGTCCCTCTTGGGATGCGTGGAGTTTTGCTGTGATAACTCAGAACACGGTGGCTTTTGGGCCACCCAGCATAACTCCCCATTGCTGCACCACAGCGGATACGTCAACTCTCCCTTTGGTCCCATTTGTACATAGATTGGGAGCGTGGCTTGCGCTGCCCAACCTGTCCTGCTGGCTCATTTGGATAGTTCAACTCAGCAATGTGATTCAGTTAACCTTCTGGCACCCCTCAGGAACCTAGCGATCACGTCATGCTTCCCGATGTACTGGCGATAGCAGCAACATACACTTTCAAGATGGAGGGTGACAGCCTACACTCCAACCTTTCTTGCAGGAAAGAAAGCATGATTCTAATCGAGCATCTCCAGGGGTCTTCTCAGTGAGAAGAACAACAATTTGTGAACAGACTCCACTTCAAAGCATAGGCTTGCCTTGTAGTGGGAGCTCTAGCCTGTGTGATAGTGTCTACCACCGCAGGTGGCAGATCACTTAGGTCTGCCATGTCCCATCCAGGAGCCACACGTGGACGCGGGTGCCATAGCATGCCCAGCCCCTGAGAAAGAAGGTCCTTCCTCAGGGGGAAGCGCCAGGGAGGGGATCTCGCGAGAAGCATGAGTTCCGAAACCATTCTGGGTGGGCCAGTAAGGCGCAACCAACAGGGCCTGTTCCTCATCCTCCCTGACCTTGCACAGTGTCTGTGCGAGAAGTCTCACTGGGGAAAATTTGGCTGAGCAGTTTGACGCCAGGCCCAGTACTGATGTTAGCATCCCCAGAGTCCTGGTCAGCCCCGTTCTGGGCAGGGTGTCCATATGGCTTGGTTCCCTGCGGGAAAACCCATATGTGTATTCTTCCATGGCAAGGTTTCCCTCTTGGTGAACCTGTGTCTTCCTTTGACAGACCCACTCTGTCAGTCTCTTTTGGCAGTTGTTCCATTCCTACTCTAAAGTAGGACCTGCCTCAGAGACCCATTCCATACAGTATGTAGTACTGCCCCCTCGGTCAGTCCATATCAGTATCTACACATGTTACCACCTTACTGGTAAGATGTGGTCTCTGTAGCGACCTTTTCCTAAAGGGTCGCTTCCCCATCGTTCTGCCAGGCTGTAAGAACAAATAGGTAAGATTTAAAGCAATCTTTCACTAAAGGTTGAAATCCCTTCCAAAAGCTTTTTTTTGTGGATGGAACAGCAGCATGGCCTTCTGCAGCAGCAATGTACTCAACTTTGGTCCCCTTCAATACCAAGGTCAGTGAATTTGTGCTGGGGCTTTGGGAAGGTTACGAAATGGGCGTAGCTTTGCTTTGACACACCACCTTTGCTTGTCAACATTGCAGCGCCACAGGGTTGGAACGGTGTTCAGGTTGGGCCGTTTTCCATAGACCCCTAATGTCGTCATGACATAACTCGTAGTGACTGAGAGATAGGGAACGTCTCAGTTACATACGTAACTCTCATTCCCTGATGGAGGGAATGGAGATGTTATTTTCTCATGCCTCAGCCCTGAACCACTTGCTGATGCAGGGGCATATTCTTGGCTACTCAACGTAAAACCTGAATGGTGGATGCACGCTGTCGCCTTACATACCCGTGTGCACAGGGAGTGGATTAGCATGCAAAATCCACTAGCCAATTCTCTTTGATGTTTTCTTTAATTGGGCTCCCAAGTTAGACCACTAATTTCGTAAACCACATAACGTCTAATGACTTCCCTCCATCAGGGAACATGGGTTACGTACATAACAGAGGCCATGTCCACACCAATACGTTTTCATTTGATATCTTTTTCTCTCCGTTTTGTCTTCCGTCCACACTGAGACAGCGTTTTTATCAAGGAAAACTGAGCTTTTTAAAAACATTCTCCAAAGTGGATAAATTTGAAAACACCGTTTTCGCGTTGTAGTGTGGACTGTGAAAACGGAGGCTTTTGAAAACAATGACGCAAGTTTAGTCATGTGGTGCATACCAATAGATATCCATGTTTATACTGGTATTGTGCACGTTATGTGCTATGCACTTTCACACTATTGCTATAGATGTGTTACTTTGTACACTCTTCATATCACAGTCCTGCAAAGATGAATTCAAATTTACTCGCGATCGCGAGTTGCGTTATAGATCAGACGTACATTCGTGAGTGTGTGCGACCTGGACGCGGCAGTGAATGGTGAGTTCTTTTCGTAAATAAAATATATAAAATTTCCTGTCAGAAAAACTGCATGAAAACGTTTAATGTCTGTTCCATGTGTATAATCTGCAATGAGCTTTTTTGAGGCTTTACACATGCGCAGAAAGCGAATTTAACTTTTTCTGATGTTTCTGTGTGAATGAGACACTTTTGGAAAACGCTTGAAAATGCTAGTGTGGACGGAGAGCATTTTAAAATGAAAACGCCATTTTCAAATGTATCCGGATTAATGTAGATGTAGCCTGAGATGTTTTCTTTTTTAATATATTTTAAAATGAAATCTATTCCTGTAAAGGCAATATTGAATTTTCAGCAGTTGTTATTTAAGTCTTTACTGTCACATGATCCATCAGAAATTATTCTTATATGCTGAATTTGATATGTTTATCAATAATATTTTAAATATAACAAATAAAATTAAAAGTTAAAAAAAAATTAACAAAGTTAAAAATTAAAAATTAAAATAACAACACAAACCAATGTTCTCAATTTACTACAAACACTTCTTTTACAAAACTTCACCACGGTAACCATAGTTTCTTCACATTTCAACACAAAACTTCAATACATTTAAAAAGGATCTATGATGGTCAAAAGTGCTTAGGTAATAAAAAATATGCAAAGATAAAGACAAATTTAAAGAAGGATTAACATTGGCTTCTTTAGTGTCCAAGATTCTGGAGAAAAAGCGGTGAAGAACAGCTGTAGTTGATGAATGAACTGGACGGATGGAATGACAGACAGACAAACAGACAGACAGGAAAAGGCCAGAGAAAAAGAGTCTGCAAAAGAGAAAAGGGAAGAGAGGGAAAAGAGAGGGGGCATCAGTTGTAATAACTACTGAACATAGTGGTTCCCTGTTATGACATACAGACCTGGCTTTTATATGATTTAAAGAGAGAGAGAGAAGCTGAAGCAGAAATTCACTGGTGGATTTGTAGCTCATGGCAAATGTAACTCAAAACAACCCAATTGGCCAGACTTGTAAAACAAAGATGATCAGTCAGTCACACTCCCAGTATAATACCAACACTGAAACCTATCTGAGGGGAATTCTCTGTTTTGTGTGATACAGGTTTCGACCCACATGCACATTGAGGTCTCATTCTCTAAGGGTGAATTTGTGCTCTGAGTGGATTTCTTAGGATTGTTTACCCAGAAAGCAGAGGGGAGGCTTTCAGAAAGGGGGCAGGCAGAGAACTAAACCCCACAGACCTCTAACAGGGTCCCTGCATTTCTCTCTTTCAGTCCCTCATCCTCTCGCTCTCTTTCCAATGGAATAAGAAAATGGAGGGGGATCCATATGGATCAAAGAACAAATGGGACATGCTCTGGAATTCACCCCCCTGCCCCAAATGTTCACAAAACTTAACTTGTCTACACACATAACTCTTGTGCTACCTTGTGCAAAACTCTTTTCCCTGCTTTGAACTCTATCCAAAACAGCATGCAGTGTTTTCAAGGTATATGTTGGATCAGTTTTCAAGGTATATGTTGGATCAGTTTGTGTAATCCCAAGTTATCAAACCCATGACCTTTATGTTGATGCTACAATAAGCCACGCTTGAGAATGTTGAATGAAGAATGTTATATAACAAAATATGAAAAATTTAAAAAGTGTCATTTATTTTAGCATTTTAAAGGCAAAGCTTTTGACTGTATACAGCAGGGATCTCCAACCCTGCTCCTGGAGAGCTACCATCCTGCAGACTTCAGTTCCAACCCTGCTTCAACACACCTGTCTGTAATTATCAAGTAGCCCTGAACACCTTGATTAGCTGGTTCAGGTGTGTTTGATTGGGGTTGGAGTTGAAATCTGTAGGACGGTAGCTCTCTAGGAGCAGGGTTGGAGACCACTGGTATACAGTATATACAATATTTAGGATAAGTGCTAGTGTTAGAGGTTCATTTTTATAATAAATAAAAAAGTAGTGTTTTATAAAAATAAAAACAAAAAACTTCCAAATAAATAAAAAGAAAACTACCAAAAACTGATTTTTCCCCCCAGAATATTTCTTTTTCCCCTGTTATCCCCCTCCCCCACCACCACCACCACACACACTTTTTTTGCTGTTGTTGTTTTTGTTTTGAAGAACATACCAAATCAGAATCTTTTTTTTTTTTAATGAGAACAAGCAGCATTGTCTTAATTACATAAATAGAATAGGAAATATCCTAACCGGGGCCAGTTGAATATTGTGTTGGACAATGGGGGTCCTTCAAGTCAAAAAGGTTTAGATAGTGGAACATGTCTATAGTTAATGTGATGAACTACATCAGCAGTTAATCTGCAGGACACTTGTGTGAACTTGAGGTGTACTGACTTTATATATAAATTTTAAACGACACAGAGATGAAGACATGTATAGGAAAAGTGAAGTTAGTTCTGAGAAGAGCTCAGTCATCAGACCCACTGACATTCAAACATATTTAAATGTAATTTAAGCATCCAAAAGTGGCTTTTGGGGGTCATTTATCTTTAACAAATTATTCCCATCTAAAACCAGCATCCAAATACTCCCCTCTTCTCATTTACACATGTTTTTCTCTTATTCATCAATGTTTGTTTCTATGTGTGAAAGTGATGTAAAGTATCGTTGGTCCTCTGTTTCAGCTCTGTGGGTTTTCTTGGTCCATGCCTCCAGGGCTCTGTCATGACAACTGTAAACATTTATATAGCATGGTGGTGAAAAGTCTGGAAAAGCAGTCCAGATTATTTCACTCATTACACACAAAAACACATATATGTTTTATCTTAAAAGAATTATTATAATTCTTTTAGACAGCAATTTTAGACAGGCATTGTATGGAAGTAATTTTTGGTGGTTCTTATTAGAGATTCTTATTTGAAGCTTAGTCATGTCAGCATGACTAATATGTGAACACATATGGGACACATTACTGAAAGAAAACATGTTACTAAGAAACCCATTCAAATGGGAAACAATTTTATCCATGTTAAAAATGGTACAGTTTAGTTATTCCAACTCTCTTTTCCATGAGCTCTTTCATTTCTGTAAGCTATGTTTGGAACAATTAAATATAAGAATGTCTACAATATAGACAATTAAAAATCTTTTCAAAATTTAGTTTAAAACATATAGGCTGTTAGAAATGTATGAAATGTATGAATGGTTTTGAAGAACTTTTATACTTTTTTGAGAATTTTTCTCAAAAGTGAAAAGAGACTCTAAAGTGACTAAAATTGATGTAACTAACACAATGTCATGGCAATTTGTGTGACTATTTTATGATTTGGCGAATTGGTGGCTAATTGTGTATGAATTTTGTATGAATTCATATGTATGAATTCCAATCTGCTTACGGCCCACTGAAGGTTAGGTTTAGGAGTTGGCTTGGGGATGGATCTTCATGCTTCATTTTTATTTTCTAAAAATAGTAAGTTTTCATACGACTCAAAAGATATAGATACATTTTCACATCAGATGAATCCATTGAGTAAAATAAATAAATCAATAAATAACATTTTCATCATGCCTTGAGTGTGAGTGTACAAATTTTAATATTCTCATATATATATATATATATATATATATATATATATATATATATATATATATATATATATATATATATATATATGTGTATGTGTGTGTGTGTGTGTGTGTGTGTATATATATATGTGTATGTGTGTATATATATATATACATATATATATATATATATTACAAATATCATGAATGATTAATTAACTTAAATATGTTTTTATTGTTAAATATTAATTTTATTAAATATCATTAGGTTTTTGGGGAAAAAACTTCACTTCACATGTAATTTTACAACCTGAACTAACCTTATTTGTCATATTTTTTTTAATTATCTGTATTTTAAAAGGCTTTCTGAATTTCACTTCAGAAATCAAACATTATAAACATGCGCATCATACAAGATATCTTTTAACTCACTGTATGAATTGTATTTTAGTTTATATTTAAATTAATATATAGAACAAAAATTTGCTGACCCTTCCTGAGTTTAAACAGACTCACATTTACCCTCACTTTCTGCAATGTTTTGTAAAGCCAATTCCAAGGATTCTCACATCAGTTTCTCTCAGTCTTTAAATCACACTTCTATCCAAACATATTTAATATACTGCAGCTGCTACTGATAACCATTTCACTGGATTTTTTCTGTCTAGTGTCTACTACTTTTCTTTTCTGCTTCATGGCTTTATTTTTCATGTTATGTCTCAATCCACTCTGTGGTGGGGGCGGATGGTTTGAGAGTGAGAAACACAGGAACAAATGGAGGGGGCAAGTGGGTGGAATTCCCAGAGTCCACACCTGTGTTCTCCATCTTAAGCACAGAAGAACACAGCTGAACACAAGAGAGCTTGCTCATCACAGAGCATCTGCAGAATCCATCAGCGGCCACAGCATATATGCTCAAAAGCAGACACCAACAGCTACAGTATGTGGTCTAGGTGACACAACTGTGACTATGATGAATGTGTACAGAATGGCTAGTGGCAATACACTTGACTACAGTCTGGAAATACTTCAACTGCAACTGCTGTGGTCCATTACAGCAGTATTTCTAGCGTTTACAGTAATTTGTCCAGATATGTGATGTTGTATACCTAATAGTGCCATGATAAGTAGGCTACTTTATCTAAAATCTTAGTTTCTGCCAGTGTCGAATTTAAACAAAAGTCTCCCTCACAATCTCCATGTCTTGATGAAGTCAGTTAATAGAGGATATACTTTAACTCTACTGTCTAATGTAAGTAATTCCAGTAAAAAGACTACTACAAGGAAATTGATTATGATTAGATAATAAAAAAAAAAAAGATTATCATGCTTTACACTTTAATTAAATACAATCAAGTCTATTCTTAAACTTAACTGAGCCACATCAGTAATTACTGTACAGTATAACGTAAATGTGTGGTAGGAAAGGATTTTAGCTGAATAAATAATGTAAAAAAAAAAAAAGGGTCACAGTCAACAGCTTGTGTTACAAGAGTGTAAGTTAAGGGATCTTACAGATGACAGCTTTAAATTTTAAACATAAAAAAATATATATTTTAATCAACGTCACATGACATCACATGAGAAAGCATAGCCTACAGCACAAATCAATGCAATTAAACACTCAAACTTGTGAAACTCACCTTTGAGAAGAACAGTGATCTTCAACAACAGCAGGTACTTGTGAATCTCCATTTTTTTCAGTCAAGTGATTGAGTGTCTTTTTCTCCTCCTTCAGTTTGTAATTCTCAGCAGTGGTTGTAAATGTTCGCTCAGGTGGAGATGTGCTTCCTCTCCAGTGGCATAACTCACGCGCTCATAGTGCGGCAGTGCAGCGCACGCGTCGCTCTCACATTCCCTGCGCATCAAAGACTTTACTGTATAGTATTCTGGTCTGCTCGCAACTTTTTTTTCACGCGTTTTGGCTCAAAACAATTAGCCTACTAAAAATTGACTATGTTTCAAATTAGTACACATATATGCGTATATAGCATGTTATTATGACAATAATCTGTCATAAATTACTAATAATTAGGCTACACACGATAAATAGCCTATCGATATATTACAATAACATTTGACCCAAAACTGATACTTTAATGATTCACTATTCATCCTAATGTTATCCAGACCCATGTTAGCTACTTTTTTCGTTCGTGTAAAATAAAATAAGACGCTAGGCTAAATATTAGGAACAGGCAGTATCAGTTTACATTTTCATATAAAGAAAGTGAATGGTGAAATGAATTGTCTTCAGTCCATCCACATCTCCTTTTGTGTCCCTTGGTTTGGTAAAACATGAGGGTGTAGCCTATTACAGAGTTGATTGTTTATCACATTTAAATTTATATAAGCAATTTCTTAAATTCTATGAGCAAAACTTTACAAACCAACAAATTAAACACTAAGGTTAACTTACCGTCTTGTTCCCCACATAAACAGCGTTAGTTCAAAATCCAGTTTTGCGCGGCTTCAACACCTGCTGTAGTTAAAAGCGCACGCACAAGTTTAGAGTCCAGCTTCTGCAAACGAGCAGTTTCCAAAATGAATACATGCGCAAAAATAACGGTCAAAATTATTTCCCAGGAATTTTTGTCAATGCTGTTCGAGAAGAAACATATATCCCTTGCATATGAAATGTGGAAATTGTCTTAAATATTTTTGTGCACAACTATCCTGAGGTGAAATTTATTTAATTGCGTTCGTAGTTGCTTTTTTCGACCGCGACGTGTCTCCAAGTCTCCAAATTATATGCAAGCAAATGAGAGAGCGCCTTGATTCTGCAGCACGACTTTCGTCTCCCTCAGTCAACTGGACCCTCTTTCTGAACCTGGCCCACGAATCCTCTCTCTCTCTCTCTCTCTCTCTCTCTCTCTCTCTCTCTCTCTTTCTCTCTCTGTGTGTGTAACTCTATTTTACTCTCATCTTAGGCGAAGTTAGTACATCAGATGCTGTTTTGTTGGAAAGATTTGAGGGGAAAAGAAAATAAGTATTACAATTTCCAACCGGAGTGATTATAATAACAAACATATTATGGATTTGGCAACTCCATGTAGATTCTGGTTGCGATAACAGAGACCTATAGTTTGCCTTTCCCTTTAAATAAACCTTTTTTTTATGACAGAACCGTTTTGTAGTTTATGACTCTTATCTAACGCATCAACTCGTCAAAAAGACCTCAGTCTTAGAGAGCATCATAAACATGAAATGCAGGCTGAAAAGCTAAATTTGGTAGATTTTTTTTCTCGCCACAATCATGCCACACATATTATCTGCTCTGTTATGTTAAGACTTTGTCAAAACATTGTAGGGCCTTGGGTCATGTCTGGGTTCACCACAACCCAGAAAACTCATTTAGTTTAGCTGGAGTAGGAGAGCTATGAAAAACACAACAATTGTATCTTATTTCTGTTTCAGTTATTAAATGTTTATTTATTTATTTGCCTGTTCATTCTTCGCCATAACCAAATTTCCACCACACATTTCAGATTATTTGTTGTGTTTGATAAGATTCTGTGAAGATGGAAATTACATTTTAGCATTTTTTGAAATAGCATTTTATATATATATATATATATATATATATACACACACACACACACACACACACACACACACACACACACACACACACACACACACAAAAGAAGATATTTTGAAGAATTTTTTTTTTTTTTTGGTGGACTATCTCTTTAAATAATATTTTCACTTTTTTGCATTTATGACAAAAGTAAAGATTGATCGAAAACAATAAACCCTGATTTTTTGAAAACCTTGATTTTTCTTTGTTTTCTTCACACATAAGTCATATAAGACCCCTCTAAGTATGCTCTTCAATGACAATGTTGCCTGGTTAACAAAGCACTGGGTTTTGAAAACACTTTATTAAACTGGGATTAAACATTTCACAAATTTTAGATTAAACATTTCATTTAATGCCAAAGATTTTAAAACTCTGTTATTTTTCTAGCATAATATCAATATTATAATGTGCGATTTTTGCCATTGGTTGTTGACTGTAGAGGACTATAAGTGAAATTCGGTCATGCACCTGTAATTTTCATCCAGCAGAGGGCGACAGAGTAAAATATTTTGGAACACGTCCTTTTGTTTCTTCTGATGTTTCCTAAAAAGTTACCAAAAGGTGTTTTCCATCCGAGCCCTAATTGTAAACTATGTTACCGGCAGTGATGACTTTCCTTCTGAACCTATTTCTTGATTATCGACGTTGTTGTTAGTCGACCTTTAGCACTGAGCGTTACCAAGGGTGTTAAGTTTCACAAAAAATCTAAATATTTGTAACTGCAGAAAATTGTGTAATTCTCATGTGGGGGTTGTGCGCTGCTTGTCACGTTAAGAAATGTCAGACAGGTACAGCTGTGGCAGTGGAAACGAATTATATTCCTCCCTGTTATTAACGTCTCTCTTTCACACACACACACACACACACACACACACACACACACACACACACACACACACACACACACACACACTCATACTCACACACACACACTCTCTCTCTCTCTCTCTCTCTCTCTCTCTCTCTCATACAGAAAGATCGTTTATGCAAAAGTTTATGCAAACATCTTGTGCTAAATGTGAAATATATTCTTTAAACAACAAGATAATTGCAGTAAAAGGTCATATTTGTAATACTGTCATATTTTGGGTAAAATAATCTGGTTTTAAAACACAAGTGATGTCACCACAGCACTGTGTAAACAAGCCACAAACACTCATATACAGTACATGCAAAAGCTACAATTCAAATCAAATGTTATTAACTGGACTAGCAGGATTTTCCTTCTGACTCACACTTATGTAATAAAAAAAAAACTAAACAGGGTGTTCACATCATCTCCAAGTAAATACTCTCTTCCCATTAAAGAGTGAGCACTGAGGCCAAAGCATACTGTAAGGGACAAAAACTGTCTGTTTTGACCGTTTCTTGTCTTCTGCTTCAGTTCTCTGAATTAATCAAAACTCAGCAGTCTCCTCGACTCAGCAGCTACCTCCTGTTACTAGCAATGTGGCTTCCCACAGATATGGTACGATACAGCATTGCATGAAATCTGTAGATTGGGACTCCATTCAGTACAATATGTGAGTAATGATGGATGGATGAGCGAATGAGGGAAAAAAGAGAAAGAGAAAGAAACAGCATAGAAGTAGAATTACCAGTCCTGTATTTGAATGCTTGATACAGTTAAGTTCACATACAGTTTGGTTATTATTGAGTGTGTCAGCTGCATTATAGGGAATTCACAACCTTTTTAACACAACCATATGGACAACTAGTTTTTAGTGTGTTTTGCATGCTTTTCTGTGTGGTTTTGCTAACATACAAAGATGGAGATGTGTCCTCTTAAAGTTTTAGATCCAGTCATTTTTTCAGTGGAACTGCTCCTGTCAGTTGTTTATGTGACTCAAATGGTACACTCTCTGAAAAAAAGGTACAAAAGTTGTCACTGGGGCCGTACCTTCTCAAAAGGCACACCTTTGTGCCTAAAGAGTCCATATTGGTACCTTAAAGGTACAAAAGTGTACCTTGTGTAAAGTTACCACCCCAGTGACAGCTTTTGTACATTTTTTTCTGAGAGTGTATGAACGCTGCTGTCACTTGTCCAGTGATACTGACGTCACCATCTTTTATGTTTACTTTTATGTTCACTGTTGTTGTGTTTACAGGTAGTATCCACTGCTAGCACATGAATAAAAAAAAGAGGGTTGACATCTAATAACTGTTCATACAGTGATGACTCAATTAAAAAATGCCACTGTATGTAAACTTGTGCGAGCTGGACAGTTTTTAAGAGACACCATTGTTATTACATAGCTGTCAATACCAACCACTGACTGTGTGAACATAGCCTAAATGTTGCTTCATTATTATGTCTACACTCTCCCCCTTCATGCATTGAGTTCCATGTAATGATATCTTACCCTATTAAAGCCACAGTGAGTCATTGGGGTCAACGCTGTGATCTTTATAGTCTAATGTCTGCTGATCTCATCTACCCTTTCAGGCATCTGTAATTTTCCCTAACGTTATTCTCGCTGCAAATACTGCAAGAGATCTGATTCTATTTTCAGGGGGGACATGCTTTCTTCAAAATGTGTAACAAAAAGGATACTTTGCCAAACTGATGCACATGTCCTCAGGCTCTCTTAATTTTCCAGACTGAGGCCTAAAGAAATATTCTGGGTCTAGTAATCTTTTTATTTATTTATTTTTTTTTTTGTAAAAAAAAAGTTAATCTAAGTTGACAGCATTTGTGGCATTATGCTGATTAAGCCTACCACAAAAAATAAGTTTGACTCATCCCTCATTTTCTTTAAACACACACACACACACAAGTGCAGATTTTTAAATAGAAATGTGAAGCTTATAATTGTAGCAAAGCACTTAGGCCTACATTAATCTAAGCTGTAAAGCTGTTTTAAAGAGAATTATTTACTGTTGTTTTAGAAGTTATGGCTTTACCAATTAAGGATTTGCCCCATTCACTTCCATTGTATGTACCTCACTGTAACCAGACTTTTTATGAAAATGAGAGACAAGTGGAAATTAATTTTTAATGCTGTAGATTGAACTAAACTTATCCTGGACCCACATTATTGGTCTAAACTTGACAGTTGCCCTAGAAGCCTGGCCATGAGATTGCGACAGTTTCCGTGTGATTCTCTCCACACCTTGGTGCGGGACTCAGTCTTTCCGCATGTCTGGAATCTTGGAATCCTCACCGCCAGCTCACTTTGAGTCAGCACCACTGTGAGAAATGTTTTAGACTGTTTGTCTTTTTCTGCTGGAAGTAGATGCCCGAGTGCATGTGTGGAGTTTTGTATGAATTGCCTCTTTGGTAGTGTGCAAGCAATACGTGAAGATTGATGGGTGTGAGAAACATATTTGTCGATCTTAACCTTGTTTACGTTTGTCAGTGTGCGTAAGTATCTCACAGGCTGCCCTCGAGGTTCATGGATCAGGGCCAGATGTGATCCACCAATCAACTGTAAGGTAACAATGATTTGTTTGACCCATAATGCTTTGCAGTAAGCCCACAGGGCCTTTTGGAGTGTGTTGTCTGTGGGATGTTTCTCACCGTTAACTGTTTGACACACACACACACACACACACACACACACACACACACACACGCTTGTACATGTCATATTTGGAAAACTCTGTGCCCACACAGTTTCTGCACACACACCCTCTGCTTCAATTTTCCTCTCTGTTGCCACTCAGTGTCCCTGATAAAGTGGTTTTTGCCAGCACATGCACACTCACACACATTCACACTCACACAGCTGCATAAATCTTTCTATCTGTGACAACATTCTGTGCAGTTTTTGCTGTAGGGCACAAAATATTATCATTACCCAACTGACTGTCCGTATATTTACATGTGTAAATCTGATCCCAAATCACACCGTGCTGTCAGATTTAGCATGGATCTCATATATCTGTTATCTTTCAGCAACAAAGATTAAGATCTGACTTTGTGTGACATCTAACTCATCCCATGAGTGGATTGTCTATACCACGAACAAAATTATTCCAGCTACAAATCTTTCTTACATCAAAATGTGAGATAAGAGATTAGAGTTAGTTTTAAAGGGTTGTTACTAACATCAGTGTTGACAGTTGATGTACAGTACTCAATGTACAGTTGAGTGATGATGATAGAATCAAGACAACAATACAGCAAACAACAATTATTGACATTAAATCATTTAAAATTGATCAGAGAAAGCTAATTTAAACAAGTGAGTTTTAAGACATGATTTAAAAGTAGTCAGACAGTCACTTTCTTGTATAGATTCTGGAAGAGAATTCCAGAGATTAGGAGCAGCACAGTTAAATGCCCTAGACCCCATAGTGGCTAACTCAACAGAAGGTACAGCAAGGGAAACAGATGAAGAAGATCTGAGAGTACGCTTCGGGACGTAAATATGAAGCAAATCAGAGAGATATTGTGGTGCACAATTATGAAGAGCTTTAGAAGTGAGAAGTAAAATCTTATAATCTACTGGATATTTAACAGGAAGCCAGTGAAGATGGTAGAGAACTGGAGGGATATGCTTGATGGAGGAGGTTCTAGTAATTATATGGGCAGCTGAATTCTGGACTAATTGAAGTTTGTGAAGGAGACAAATTAGATTTGGTACCAACAAGGAGAACTGTTTTGTCAATATTCAGTTTGAGAAAGTTATGTGAAAACCAGGATTTAATCTCTTAAGCAGCCCAAAAGAGAGGAAGAAAGAAGGGTAGAATTTGGCTTAGAAGACAAATAAAGCTGGGTGTCGTCAGCATAGCAATGAAAACTGCTGCCATATTTCCTAAAAATGTTACCAAGTGGTAGTAAATAAATAATAAATAAAAGAGGGCCCAAAACAGAGCCTTGAGGAACACCAGCTGATACAGGTGAAACATATGATAAAATTGTTTGAAGTTGAACAAATTGAGTGCACCTAAAGTTTTTGAGAGAAAGGGCAAATTGGAAATTGGGCGAAAATTAGCAAAATTATTAGTGTCAGCTCCTGGTTTCTTAAGTCTTGGAGTGATTACAGCAACCTTAAAAGATGAAGGAACCACACCAGAGGTGAGAGACAAGTGTATAATATCAATTAATATACCAGATAGAGAAAATAAACAAGCCTTGACCATGTGAGTGGGGAGTGGATCTAACTGACAAGTGGAAGACTTAGATATAATATATATAATATAATATAATATAATATAATATAATATAATATAATATAATATAATATAATATAATATAATATAATATAATATAATATAAAAAATATATGTATATCATTCACGGGGAAGACATTTTTTAGATTACGATAAATGTAAATATGATAATTCATATTGTTACAAAATTTTCATAGTGTAGCACTGAAAGTCTTATTATGGATGTTTTGGGTTTAATTACTTCACTATTGAGTTATGCTGAATGTCATTTTCAGGTTGGCAACTGCAACAGTGACTTTGTGCATTTGTGTGTGTGTGTGTGTGTGTGTGTGTGTGTGTGTGTGTGTGTGTGTGTGTGTTCTGCCAGCCAAATCCAAAGTAAACAGAATAGATGTTGGGAAGAGATTGCCATTCCAGATTTACCTGCCCTGCACATAGGCAAAATCAATGTGTGTGTGTTTAGCAGTTGTTAGACTCATATCTGCTTGTGTTCCTTTGAAGCTATTGACCAAATATGCAAGTGTTTTTGCTATATTAAGGTCCATTACTGGCAGTGGGCATTCATGTGTGTTAGTGTGTGTATTGTGCGGTTTTATGGTTTGTGCTCACAGTGGCCAAAGTGTTTGATGGTACATGTGAAGGTTTAAAAGAATGTGCATGTTTGGTTTCATATGTGTGCAAATGTGCTTGTGGTTTTTGAGAGGAGAGAGACAGCTGCCTTTTACAACCTCAGGGTGTAATAAAGGAGAGGCAGTTATTTGGGGTCTTTTATTGGGGCAGGAGGTAGAGAGGGGTTGGTTTTATTAGGGTCACATAATAACCAAATACAGCTGCAGGCATCACCCCTAAACCTCTCCACATTCCACCATCACCTCCATTCTACCTTTGATTTTCTTTTTAAGAGTGAATACACTTGATTATTCTTATTAATCTGTATATATAGCAATTAACTTCCCTGGATGTGATGGTGTACTGTGTATGATAGATACAGTATATATGAATATGCATATGAGTGTGCTGTGTGTTGGTCCTCATTTCATTTTGACCCTGAGTTTCCATTCCCTCTTATGATCCTGCTCCTTGTTAAGCACATCTGCTGTCAATCATCTTCACCTTGTAATCCGACTGGCATTTCCTGCCTGGATTGGACAGTGGGCTTGTTTGCCTGGATCCATTTTATTTAACAGCTTTATCCTATTGGCTAGTTCAGAGTGTAATAAATGACCCATGGTCAACCCTTTTCTCCACATCATATGCTGTCGGCATAGCAAACAGAAATGTTAATGTTTGGAGTGGAAGATCAAGTTACTGGGGAAATTTCTTTGATGACTTCTTTGATGCGTGTGTTTTTCACCCATTTTTATGTTAAAATACATTTACATTCCATTCATTTGAATGACAATCAATGCATTAAACGTTTTGTAAAACTGTAAGCTGAAAGACAGGAACCAGAGACATACAGAGGTTGATGAGTGGTGAAAAAGAAACACTGCGATGGAAAATCAGGGAGAGACGGAGTGGTGCAGAGGGACAGACAAGTTATTCTAGTTACAGCCAGCTGGCAGAAATACTAAAATAAGATGTGAACCTACCAGTGTGTCTGAGTGAGAAAAGAGAGTGGGAAGGAGTGTGGGTTTGTTAAAAAGGTCAAGGCAGTTTCTTTAATTTCTTCTTATTTTGAAATAAAATCAACTGACATTCATTCCATTGACATCATGGAGCTGCCAGTAAGCTTCTGTGTGGATAAATGCTACTGAATGACAGAAAAACACTAACTCTTGGCAGTAAACTTTATTGTCCATGCACAGAAATAAGTAATGACTGCTGAAATTGTTTGTAAAAAAAAAAAAACATAATGAAAAAGATTTTTCAGGTTTTATTAAAATATATACATAAAATTGAAGATGTGAAGAGAAGGTTGGTATTGGAGCTTCACTGGGTTCTAATTACAACTGACCCTTTGTTTAGCCCCGCCCCCTTTGGAACTGTTGCTAAATCAGACGATACAGAACGTTACATAAGAATGAATTGGAGATTTCAATGAACAGTATAATTTTGAGGCAAATATGCTCATAAAATGTTAATATGTTGATTGGATATTGGGATGGAATTAATTGAATTGAATTGAACTATCTTTTCAACTTTTTCTGAAACCTGAGTGGGGGAATCTTTCACCCGTATGCGAAATTCCCATTAATGTAGATCACTACTAAAAACAACTGGATTTGGCCTATGAAAATTTACAATAGTAAATATGATCACACCTTGACTGATATTTTTTCAGTGGTGATTATGGACTGTCTCACCAAAGTCTGGTTTCCAAGCTTCAGATTTTCAGATCTTCATCTATGTGAAGACCAATCTTTAAAGTGCTTTTGAGCCCAAAATGATGTATCTGTTAAATGGCAAATCAGGACCCAATCTCTCACATGAATTATTTGCATGGCTCTCTAATGTATTACATTGTTCAAATACACTGTCAAAAAAAAAATGAAAGAGGAAATGAGGGAGATAGGAAATAGATGATATACAGTCACAGTCATTGTAGTTAACAATGAAAGAGAGTGATCTGAATGATTGTTCTTCCTGTTTCCTCATACTTTCACTCTCTGACATAAACTCTTGTACACACGACATCGTCTGCGGTCATGGTCTGCCAAAAAAAGCAGGAAAAAGACTATTAGAAGGAAAAATATGATCAAAGACCCATGTGTGTGTGAGAATCATAAGGATAACTCATAATAGTAGGAATAAATCTTACCAGAATCAGTTCGCCATCATTGGTCATCTCTCTGGTCCATGAGGTTTTTGGGCCCTCACCCTTCTGCAAACTCTGTTCACAACTAATCTTGCTGTCTGTTTCCCAGCGAGGAAAGCTCTGAGAGGAATAGAGACAGACAAATATGTGAAGGCAGTGTTTTTCTTTGGAGATGGAAAGAGTGAGCTCAGTGCCCATGAGAATGTAAGTTCCAGGGATGGAGGCTGAAGGAATGGGTGTGTATCCAGTTTGATAGCTCCTCTGAGATGGAGGGTGTG
Source organism: Cyprinus carpio (assembly GCF_018340385.1). Taxonomy (NCBI): domain Eukaryota; kingdom Metazoa; phylum Chordata; class Actinopteri; order Cypriniformes; family Cyprinidae; genus Cyprinus; species Cyprinus carpio. Next base: position 5,186,005 of record NC_056587.1, read on the forward strand.
ATTGAGTCCACATCAGAGATCAGGACTGCATAAAAACACACACTTCATAGGTTCTTGCTCTTTGGCATGTTTTGGAAAAGGACAGTTTGTCAGACAGACAGACAGATGTTCAGTAGGATGACTGAAGTGTTTTTCTATGGGTGTGTATGTACCGTGCAGGGACGTCCATCCACAGTGGCCTCATTAAACTCCTGTCCAACTGTGAAGGTGACATGGGTGGTCCTTACAGAGGTGGAGGTCTTGATTGACAGGGTTTCTCCGTCCTGCGTAATCTCCACAGATGGCTTTGATGCAGCTGCGACCGCAATCTTACGCAGCATCACGTTCACACCTGACAAAACACACACATGCACATCAGAACAATCTCCTGAAGAACAGTGAGTAATCTGGCATCCACAGAGGTTATGGGGAATTCCTCATTTACACAGTTTACAAAAAAAGGGAATCAGAGTGATTTTATGAAGACCGGCTGTGCTCCACACATCTGCGCTCGCTGCCGGCACTGTCTGATGACATCACCTGTTATAATCCCATAGAGAGAACCCCATTTGACAAGATAGAGCTCCCAGAAAAATAAAAAGCATGGTAATGGAGTTAAACACACACTAGGAGATCAACTGATATTCTGTAATCCTAACAAATATGGTACATAACTATATGTTACATTAATATACCAATTTAATTGCTAATCACTATAATCCAGAACCTATTTTAATAGGTTTTTGACACAAATAACTAAATAACTGTCAGACTATAACAAAGCATACATAATATGAATAATTATTGTAATAATATATAATTATGAATATTTACTATTATAACATTTATTAATATTTATAATATTATATTTTTTTTTACTTTAAAAATACTATTATTGATAGTTACTAATATTTGTTTCTTTCTAATACTATTATAAGTAAATCTAGTTATATGGAATTATTATTATTATTACTATAAGTACTATTTTGTCTCGTTTTGCTGCATGTTTTTACTTATAAATAATCATGCAAATCATGTAATAAAATTAATTGTGTAAAAAATGTATTGAGGTGTAGTGATGGTTTTGGGTTCTGTTCATTAAAGACCTACCAAATGGTTATTTACCAATAAGCCCAATATTAAAGAAACAATAACCAAAAGATAAGCATAAATATTTATTTTAAAAAAAGTCAAACCAATTATTGGTCATTATTGGTCACATTCAGACAAACAGATTAAATACTGCATGTCAAATGGAGCCTTGCTGTGTGTGTGTGTGTGTGTGTGTGTAGGTGAATGCATTGAAAGGGGAAGTTATTCAACCAGCCACAGGGGATGCTGTAATCTATTAAACCTTCCTGACAGGAAATGGATAGACCGCAGTTTGGAAACAAGGAAGGGCAGAGGCAACAAAGAAAAAAGCATGGCACAGGCGAGAAAGGGCAAGATTACTGACAAGAGAAGAAAAAAATGAGCAAGAATGGCAGCAGAGACATAGAAAAATGATACTCGAGTGTGAAAAAACTCACTAGATATAAAGGCCAGTCTCTCTCTCTCTCTGTGTGTGTGTGTGTGTGTGTGTGAGAGAGAGAGAGAGAGAGAGAGAGAGAGAGAGAGAGAGAGAGAGAGAGAGAGCCACTGTGCATCGAGACCCTCATTCCCACCTGTCACCAAGGGTAAATATATACACATGAAGGCAGACAAGAAGGGGCCAAAATTTAAACACACGTTCAGGCATAGACTCTGAAACAAATTGTCAATTACTCCAATGACTTTTAGCATTAAGCCATTAGCACATGCAAACTCACACACAATTAGCACAATAAACACAAGAAAATGGAAATTTAAATGTATTTACAAGAAATATTTTCATTCTGAGAGCATAATCTGGGCAGAACCTTGTTAAAAACATTAGTTAATAAAGTTAAACCGACTCCTGTCAGAACAAGCACCGCTTCAAACCCCATAACTAACTGAGAGAAGATGTCAGAGGAGTCAGACGGTCAGGGTCAGTGTCATAGGTCAAAGGTCAAAGGAAGTATTTCCGAATAGAGGGATGGAGGTGAGGACACAAGATGGAGGAGGGTGGATGACAGGGTGTGGTGACATGTCGGGCTCATCTGTGCACTGAAATATTTGTGTGGCGAAAAGAATTTTAATGTGCCATTGCTGAAAGTGTGTGAATTTAAGAGAGTGTGTACATATGAATGTGCAAAACATTAAAGCAAGTCGCAAAGTTCATTCTTCCATCAGCCTTTCTGTCAATCATGCACATTCCTCACATATAGACATGCACGCCCCCTTCAGTTTTACGATGACATTTGTCCTCAGAATGGTTCGTGTGGATTCAGATCTCATCTTCTGAAATTTGGGGTATTCATATAATACATCATGTTCCCATGTCATAAACAGCAGGGACGTTTCTCTCCATTGTGCTTCTCCTTCTCCGCCCTCTTTAACCTGTCTGCTTCATCTCATCATTCTTTTGAATGGTGACATGAAGGACCTTCTCTTCCTTCTCAAGGAATCAGCTTCTTTTGATAGACACAGACTGTTGAAGAGGGGTGTTTGGGTGGCAGCAGTGCCCTCATTAAACCGGACCTCAATCAAATTTTGGGAACCCACTGAAACTCCGGGATTCTGGCTTGACCAATGGTAAATATTTAAACAAGAATTTCCGAATTGGTCGTCAAAGACAGCTAGTGAACTGACTTTCCAATATGTATGCACATAAAAATTGAGAGCGTGGGGAGTTTTTATGTCAAAACGCAAACTACTGTGAAAGAATGGATCTTTAATAAAGCTCCAATCAGGTTATATGATAATATAGCTCAAGGAAATTAAGCGAAATAAGCTCAACCCTGCCCAATTGCTTTTTACCTGCTAGATTTATTAAAACAAGTAAGATACCTAATAAATAGTTACTTGTATCTAATAAATACTAAAGGATAACCAATAGCTTAACTATCTGTATATATATAATTGGCAGTAAAATAAATAAGTACTGGTAACATAAAAACAGATACTGACTAGTTATATGGAATGAATATTAAAACGGTTTTGCATAGACACGCAAAAGCGGCGGTGAATGTGTTGGTGTGTAGCGCAGTCCATGCCCGCGCATTCAGGATTGATTAGTCAACTTTGCGCACTCTCTGCGCGCGCGTCTGCCCCATGATTAACACTTACCCAGTGCTTTGAGAAGCTCTTCGAAGTTCTCGGAGCTTTTCATTTTCCAAGTACCAGCAAAATCGGGAATTTTGCGATCCATGGTGCGTTCTGTCGTTCCTTTGAGTGTATCCCACTATTATTCTCTCTGGTGCGTGGCTGAGTGATAGTCCTTGAACCTGACAGCCTTTTAAAAGTACCTGCAACTTTGATTCTGAAAGCAGTGTTCCCTCTGATAATGACTCTTTCCTTTACCCTTCTAATGCTCTCTCTGTCCTGACAAGTGAAACTTAAGATGTCAAGTCTTTCTCTTCCCGTCTCAGACTTTTATTCAGCTCTTTCAAACGTTACAGCCTGTGGTGAATAGGTTGAACCGAAAATTTGCGCCAGTTATCACGCTTAATCCGTGAGCGCACACACCCCTTCTTCGACAAACTCCACCCTCTATTTGCCCTGTCAGATCAAGGGGCCAATGATATTTCGAGATGATTGTCTTGCCCCGCCCACACCACGCCCCGCTTAAAACATGTGCGCGTTTGAAAACGCCCATCAGAACTCAGTTTTATGCATGGATTTATTTATTTGCAAGGTTTCTCCGAAAGATTTCAAGACTTTCTTTCTTAAAGTACAATGCAAAATACACGAAATTAAAGGGGAAATAAAAAAATGACAATGTAATAAAGAAAATAAATACAACGGGGATTCATTTACATACAAATTTGGTATATAAGGGATATAAAAATCTATCATATAAAAATGTAACGCTAATGGGGGATCTCCGGATAAAGTGTCACGTTTTTTGTGTGTGTTTTACACACACAAAAATATATATAAAAATAAAAACCGACAATAAAATTAAAAATAAAGTAAATTACAATAACAGAATAGACATTCAACAGGATGGGATGTACTTTACAGATGTCTCACTCTCTGTGATACATAAATGCTGTGCAAGTAACTGTTGGGCACACAAATGTGAATATGATCATAAAACAATTAGGACACTTTGTCAGAATAATTGTTAAAACAGAGCTCTGTAAAGTTCAGTCTCTTCTCTCCTGTCCAAATCACAGCACACTCAAAACTCTCGTAACTGGATCTGTCTCTGCCGTGGTTATCCTCTTCCATGTTTGGGACTGAGGGAGACACGGAGGGTCTTCTGCGGGTGGTGGAAACGTGAGTGAAGAGAATAACGCAGGCACAAAAGGTGACCTAGCAGGGGCTAGGAGGTTGCAGGAGCGTCCCCGAGGGTCTTTAGTCTGGCCCTCACCCCTGCTGTTAAAGCGGAAGAAAAGAACCAAGCATATGAGGGTAGGGGCTTGTTAAAAAGGTGGAGAGGCAAAGTCTGGGTCTCTAATGAAGACGCAGGCCATGGAAACTGGATGATGAATGCGAGTCGTACAAATAAGTCGTTAACCATTTACTTTTGATGGACGGTCTTCCACCCCACAGCGAACTGCAGATTGTAATATGCGGGTTACCCGGGTGACAGCTTGGACCACTCATTACCAGTTACCCCGGTGTTGCCATGTCTGCTTATTAAACAATTTTTACTATTCCAGCCACACTGGCATTTTCAATCACCACAGGTGTATATAATTACTATTTATCAATAATAAATTAAAGATCTATTATATATACATACATATAGCTAATTAATTTTTTAATTGTAAATTTGCATATGTAGAATATTTTAGTTAGGCCTATTTTTGTACAAGAATATATGCCTAATAATTATTGAAAAACATCTATAATTTGTCACATTTTAGCCTTGTTTTGCCAGTTTCCATTTTCCTTTTCCATAGTCTACTTAAAGCGATAGTTCACCCAAAAATGACAATTTGATGTTTATCTGCTTACCCCCAGGGCATCCAAGATGTGGGTGACTTTGTTTCTTCAGTAGAACACAAATTGTGATTTTTTTACTTCACCTGTTGCAGTCTCTCAGTCTACAATGCTTGTCAATGGTCACAGAATCTATGAGAGAAAAAAACATGCACAGAAAAATGCAAATTAAACCCTGCGGCTCGTGATGATACATTGAGTGATACACAAAACGCTCGCTCTGTGCAAGAAACTGAACAGTATTTATTTATCATTTTTTTTTTAACCTCTGATTCACGCAGTGTCCGAACTGTTAGAACTCTTGTGAACGCGCTTCACAGCAGCCTGCATCATCTTCTTCTTGTGGCTTTACTTCTTCTTCTTTTTAATTTAACGGCGGTTGGCATCCAGCTTAATGGTGCATTACCGCCTCTTGTGGCTTTATGGCGGATTGCAGACTTATAAGTGCATTACCGCCACCTATCTCTCAAATAGACCATTAACACTCTATCTACAATCTCAATCGGGAGTGTCAATGGTCCACTTGAGCGACAGGTGGCGGTAATGCACTTATAAGTGTGCGATCCGCCATAAAGCAAGAAGAAGAAGAAGAAGATGCCTCAGGCGCCTGCTGCTGTGAAGCGCGTTCACAAGAGTTCTAACAGGTCGGACATTGCGTGAAACAGAGGTAAAAAAAAAAAAAAACGATATAAATACTGTTCTGTTTCTTGCACAGACCGATCGTTTTGTGCCTTAACACATCAATGTATCGTCACAAGCCGCAGGGTTTAATTTGGATTTTTCTGTGCATGTTTTTTCTCTCATAGATTCTGTAACCATTGACAAGCATTGTAGACTGAGAGACTGCAACAGGTGAAGTTAAAAAAATCATAATTTGTGTTCTACTGGAGAAACAAAGTCACCCACATCTTGGATGCCATGGGGGTAAGCAGATAAACATCATATTTTCATATTTTCATTTTTGGGTGAACTATCCCTTTAAAAACTGTTTGTTTTTCTTGTGAGATCTGGCAACACCGAATCACTTCACCATCTGACTCACAGCCTCCTGACACACTTCAGTTTTACGATTAGTAGTTTTAAACATCCCACACAAAGTGGTTCCTTATTGTGGGCCTTTCTTTTAACGTTTATAGACAGGACTGTGTTTAAGTGTGGTAGAGGAAGTTGTTTGTTTTTTGACAAAACGCGACGCTTGTATTACAAGCACTTGACAGAGATAGTGCGAAGCGATGCATCACAAATCACACACCTTGACTACTTTTTTTGGGCATTTGTTTTAACGTTTATAGACAGGACTTTGTTACAACAACAACAGACGATAGTCATTACACTCTCATATCAATGGAGCTATTTGTCTTCTTATCGCCGTCCTAATCTCTCCTTTATGGCTTCCTCTACCTTTGCAGGTTTTTGTTGACTTGTTAGCTGCAGGCCTGCAAGCAAGAGAGAAAAGTTATCAACGGTATATCTAAATACCCCACTTAGTGGGTTGTGCCCACCATCAAGAAATTATGGTCAAAGAAAAATACATTCTTGCATATGAAAACACACGTTTGACCTAAGGAGAAACCAGCAGTGTGGAAACAGGTGAAATAGGAAATTAGAAAAGCAATTAAATAGATTTTTTTTCTGGTAAACATTTACAATATCTTGCCTGTCCTGGGTGGCCCATGACACCGAACACCCTCTTGCTCCTCTTTTCTGTAATCATGCCCCCCCCCCTCGCCTTACCCATTTTTCCTTCCCACCCACTTATCTTTTGTTCTTTTGTGCTTAGGTCATTTTTTATTACTTTGTTCAGGCCTGGTGAAAGGAGGAAAGAATAAGTGAGAGAAAGAGATCAAAGCCCAATGGGGAATGACTAAGATGGAGAAAAGGATGAGAGTCAAAGAAGACAGAGAGAGAGAGAGAGAGTTGAAGGGAGTAAGGAGAGGTGCTTGGCATGCAATGAGGGCATAAATATTTCTGTGCACTTTGAAAGAGGAATTAGGGTTTCGTTTTACATGTCTCTCACTTTCCCTCCCTCTCTTCCTGCTTCTCACTCTTCTTGCCAAAAACTCAGCAGGGTAAATGATACTCCACTCTGGGGACTCACATAACCCCAAAAAACATGCCACCAGCACATTGGTTTACACGCTTAAGCCTGGGACACCACACACACAATCGCACCTTCTCTCATCCATGATGCCACATGCTCATATGTTGTTTTCATGTTAGGGAAAGGGGATAATTTATGTTTTTTTTGTGATGTTTGAAAATGTTGATCATGATGTTTTGTCTATATTGTAAGTTTTATTATTTTTGTTATGTTTTTTGGCTCTCACAAGTGTAGCCAAAGCTGCACCCACCCACCCACACACTGACTGACAAGGTCAATGACGTGATGTTCATGTTCATTTATTCAAAAATACATAAATAAAATGAATACATCTTTTATATTTTTTGGAGGGGAGGCCTGATATCATAACAAAGAAGAAGAAGAAAAAAGAAAAGAATTCAAAGGCTTCAATTCTTGAAGGGGAAAACTTAAGTAGTCTGGCATTATATAACAATGCATTAATGAATTATAAATTATATTATGAATAAATACATAAATATATTTTAACTGCTTCACTGCTTTTTAATATTTATTATATTTAATATAAAGCCATGCCATCCAATTAGCATGCCAAAAAAATTATATCATACCCTCATGGTTGTGTGTAATATGATTGTGTCAACATGTCCCTAATTATTTCAGATAATTTGACCTTTTTATGACAAGACAAGGTTACTTCACGTTGTAAAATGTAATGTGATGCCACTCCACAAACTACACTCACTCATGCATCTGATGAAGGGCTGATTTATAGTGCAGATGCAGCTAAATTCATTTGGGTGAAAAAGTAAATCTAGATCATGCTTGACTATTTGACTCATTACCTCTAAATCTCAACCAGCACTGAAACTTAACTTGAACCACATGATGTCTTTAATCAAGCTGTTCCTTTTTCTTTCTCCTTCTATATACATCATGTTCCTCCCTTTTCTCCCCACGTTGTTCATTCTGTCTTAATCCACCTTTTGCTCATTATGTTCCACTTTCCATCCCCCCTTTTCCTCCTCCTTTATTCTCCCTCTTTTAAACACACAGCCGCTCTCCCTCTAATCATTAATTCAGACAAATCAGTCTCAGACTGGTGAGGCAGTAGCCAAACATTCGTCTATCCATTATTGGCTGGCTTCTTATCTGTAAAATTACTTCCTACTGTCTTCTGTTTTCCATCTTGTTTCCATCTGAATAAAACACTCAACACACACACTAATAATCTGGTAAATGTGATTCGTCTTTTTCTTGGTCACACTTCAGGCAAACCACAGCCACTCCACTAAACTTGACCTGACCTTTGACTTTGTGTCCTGTGACACCAATTACTATCAGGCTGTTTTCTTTCTTCCCTTTGTTCTGAACAGGGGCATTTCAGAATCCAACACAGCAGAGTAAATGTTCTCAAGTTGTGTTTGTTGACCATGATCCAAAATGCTGCATAAATGAACTCTTTTACCTCAACAAACCTCAGTCATCTGGGGCTGCAGTAAGTGTGTGCGTTAAAACTGGCACTCTAAATGAAAAGGCTCGTTCCTAACCCACCAGGCATCCATGTTAACGTATTCTGTGCCAAAGCATTTGTTTCTTGTTTATTTTTCCCTAGTGGTTTTAGTTTGGAAGGTTGAAAGTCAGATTGAAGGACCATTTTCATGTTAGAACAATGCAGAAATATCGAACGGAGTTGTTCATATACCTGCAGTAAATGTATAAGTCTATAAATATAAGGTCATTGATCAAACCTTTTTAATCACTATTGCCAATAAAACAGGCAGCTGACCTAAAAGAAAGAAGAACAGAGTGTAACTGAGGTAACAGAGTTTAATTATAATGTACAGTAGATCTCTTCCTCTCTTTCTCTAAGTGGGGGATTTCTGAGACTATTATTTTGTTAAGAGTCCTCGTGCCTTGATTTAGATCCAAAATGCTGTAAAAATGAACTCTTCCGCCCACATCTTTCAGTAGCTTTCAGTCATCTAAAGCCTGGGTATGTACTGTAAAGGTTCATTTGTATGGTTAATGAACAAATAAGTGTTAGGAGTCAGTTCTTTTAACAAATAGTTTCCCTAAAGGGGAAGAATCACAGATCTTTCCAGGTTTGAATCAATCTGACGATAAATTCTCGTGAATATACTGACAGAATGGGTACTGGATCAACACTGAATCATAAGTCACTTACTGAACTGCAAGTTCCATGTCAATTCATCATTGCTTTTACATGCTGTAAATATGTTATTTCTTTTTCTGTATCCATTCACAGTGAGATATCCTCATTTTATAGCTGACCTTAAGCCTTTTGATAACACAATGAAAGTGATAAGTTGGCATGAGCAATGACAATAAAATTATAACTTAAAGAGAAAAGAAAAAGAAAGACGTGGGAAGAAAAGCAAGAGGCTGTTCCCAGACTCTCACATTAGTTTGTGTGCAAACCTCTTAATTTCTTGCTTTTTTTTGGCCATAAAGTTCAATTTGAGTGCAGGCCCACTTTCTAACACTCCACCCTTTTCTACCCTACCACCACCCCTCAGCACACCCCCTGCCTTTCACTCTTCACTCATTCTTTCAGTTCAATCTTCCCTCCTTTCTCCTCAAAACCAATTGTTACATTTACTGGCTCTGCCTGGTGTGTGCATGTATTGATTTGCCTAATGTCATATTTGTGTCGTGACCAGTTTACTTAAGTTAGTG